>NC_134859.1:69216730-69517692 GCF_049852395.1 Peromyscus maniculatus bairdii | reverse complement strand
AAGGCCTGCCTGCTCTATATAGTGAGTTCCAGGACAGCCAGAGCTACATAGTGAGACCCTGTCTAAAGAACAACAACAAAAAAAAAAAAAAAAACAAAGAAACAAACAAAAAACAAAGAAAAAGGGTGACCACAGAGTCCAGTGAAATGTCCAGTAATGCAGAGTCACTGAAAACTTCTGTTTTGTAAACTGGGAAACCTAGAAGCAGGTAAATTCCTCGACACATAAGACCTGGCAAAATTAAACCAAGAGGATGCAAACATCTTAAATAGACCCACCACAAGCAATAAGATTCAAGCAATAAATAAGAGTATAAAAGTGATTCAGTCCCAGCGGCGGCCCACAGAGGTAGACAGGCCCGGCGGCAGAGACAAGCAGACGCAGGTAGGCCTGCGGCGGGGGCCGGTGGAGGTAGACGGGCCCAGCGGCGGCAGCCGACAGGGATATTCAGACCCAGCGGCAGCCGGCAGAGACATTCAGGCCCAGCGGCGGCCCACAGAAGTAGACGGGCCCAGCGGCGGCCCGCTGAGGTAAACGGGCCCGGCGGCAGCGGCCGACAGGGACATTCAGGCCCGGCAGCAGCCGGCAGAGACATTCAGGCCCAGCGGCGGCCCACAGAGGTAGACAGGCCCGGCGCCAGAGACAAGCAGACGCAGGTAGGCCTGCGGCGGGGGCCGGTGGAGGTAGACGGGCCCGGCGGCAGCCGACAGGGATATTCAGACCCAGCGGCAGCCGGCAGAGACATTCAGGCCCAGCGGCGGCCCACAGAAGTAGACGGGCCCAGCGGCGGCCCGCTGAGGTAAACGGGCCCGGCGGCAGCGGCCGACAGGGACATTCAGGCCCGGCAGCAGCCGGCAGAGACATTCAGGCCCAGCGGCGGTCCACAGAGGTAGACAGGCCCGGCGGCGAAGACAAGCAGACGCAGGTAGGCCTGCGGCGGCGGCCCGCGGAGGTAGACGGGCCCAGCAGCAGCCCGCTGAGGTAGACGGGCCCAGCGGCGACAGCCTACAGGGATATTCAGGCCCGCAGGCAGCCGGCAGAGACATTCAGTCCCAGCGGCGGCCCACAGAGGTAGACAGGCCCGGCGGCAGAGACAAGCAGACGCAGGTAGGCCTGCGGCGGGGGCCGGTGGAGGTAGACGGGCCCAGCGGCGGCAGCCGACAGGGATATTCAGACCCAGCGGCAGCCGGCAGAGACATTCAGGCCCAGCGGCGGCCCACAGAAGTAGACGGGCCCAGCGGCGGCCCGCTGAGGTAAACGGGCCCGGCGGCAGCGGCCGACAGGGACATTCAGGCCCGGCAGCAGCCGGCAGAGACATTCAGGCCCAGCGGCGGCCCACAGAGGTAGACAGGCCCGGCGCCAGAGACAAGCAGACGCAGGTAGGCCTGCGGCGGGGGCCGGTGGAGGTAGACGGGCCCAGCGGCAACCGACAGGGATATTCAGACCCAGCGGCAGCCAGCAGAGACATTCAGGCCCAGCGGCGGCCCACAGAAGTAGACGGGCCCAGCGGCGGCCCGCTGAGGTAAACGGGCCCGGCGGCAGCGGCCGACAGGGACATTCAGGCCCGGCAGCAGCCGGCAGAGACATTCAGGCCCAGCGGCGGTCCACAGAGGTAGACAGGCCCGGCGGCGAAGACAAGCAGACGCAGGTAGGCCTGCGGCGGGGGCCGGTGGAGGTAGACGGGCCCAGCGGCGGCAGCCGACAGGGATATTCAGACCCAGCGGCAGCCGGCAGAGACATTCAGACCCAGCGGCGGCCCACAGAAGTAGACGGGCCCAGCGGCGGCCCGCTGAGGTAAACGGGCCCGGCAGCAGCGGCCGACAGGGACATTCAGGCCCGGTGGCGGCCCCCAGAGGCAGACAGACCCAGCGGCAGCTGACAGGGACATACAGGCCCGGCGGCGGACCGCAGAGGTAAACAGGCCCAGGGACGGAGACAAGCAGACACAGCTTGGAACAGGGACGCCCCTAACCCCAACATCTGGGGAAGAAGCTATCTCCGTGGGTCAGAACCAGAACGAATCTGAACACTCCGTCTGAGGACAACCCAGGGCCCAGCTGCTGATCCTGTGAAACCCAACAACTTGGAGGTGTTGGTGAGACTACCCTGCTCAGCTGAAACCCATCTGGGAGAGGATTCAGATGCCTACAGTTTAAAGTCTGAAGAAACAAGATCAGCTGAGGAGTTGACAAATGAACAAAAAGTGACCTGAGAACACAGAAGAAGGCGCTACCCAGACACCAAACCAGATCATCAGAATCATAAGTATATAATTCACCGATCGAAATCAGCTGCCCCTGAAGAAATAGCCCAAAAGCACCAATTTAACCAAGAACCCCTACTAAACCAAGACTAAAAATTAGAACAAGAGAGGCACTCTCAGACACAGACACCACCTGCACCTCACAGAGGAAGAGATGAGTAGGCGCCAGTGCAAAAATACAGGCAACAACATAAAGACCTATATGGCAACATCAGAACCTAGTGATTCTACACCTGCAAGACCTAAACATACCATGACAGAAGAAACAGAAGAAATCAACCCTAAAAATGACATTAAGAAGATGATAGAGGCCCTTAAAGAAGAAATAAAACATTCCCTCAATGAGGAAATAAAAACTTTCCTTAAAGAGGAATTGAAAAACTACCTTAAAGAGGAAATAAAAACTTTCCTTAAAGAGGAAATAAAAAACTCCCTTAAAGAGGAAATAAAAACTTCCCTTAAAGAGGAAATGAAAAACTCCATTAAAGAGGAAATAAAAAACTCCCTTAAAGAAATGGAAGAAAAAACGAACAAAAAATGGGAAGAAATCAAAGAAAGCCAAGAAAAAGCAATTAAACAGATGAAAGAAACATTCCAAGATCTGAAAAATGAATTTGAGACAATAAAGAAAACACATGCTGAGGGAATGCTGGAAATAGAAATCCTGACAAAACGAACAGGAACTACAGAAACAAGCATAACCAACCGATTGCAAGAGATGGAACAGAGAATCTCTGACACTGAAGACATGATAGAGAAAATAGATTCGTCAGTCAAAGAAAACAATAAAGACAAAAAAGTCCTAACACAAAACGTCCAGGAAATTTGGGACACCATGAAAAGACCAAACCTAAGAATAATAGGGATAGAAGAAGGAGAAGAATACCAACTCAAAGGCACAGAAAATATATTCAACAAAATCATAGAAGAAAACTTTCCTAACCTAAAGAAAGAAATACCTATGAAGATACAAGAAGCTTACAGAACACCGAATAGGCTGGATCCAAAAAAAAAGTCCCCTCGCCACATAATAATCAAAACACTAAATACACAGAATAAAGAAAAAATATTAAGAGCTGCAAAGGAAAAGGACCAAGTAACATATAAAGGCAAACCCATCAGAATAACACCAGACTACTCAATAGAGACTATGAAAGATAGAAGATCATGGACAAACCTCATGCAGACACTAAGAGACCATGGATGCCAACCCAGACTATTATACCCAGCAAAACTCTTAATCACCATAGGCGGAGTAAACAAAATATTCCAGGATAAAACCAGATTTAATCAATACCTGTCCACAAACCCAGCCCTACAGAAAGCACTAGAAGGGAAAATTCAACCCAAAGAAGCTAAACACATCCATGAAAAATCAAGCAATAGATAATCCTACACCAACATACACCACAGAAGGACAACACAACACAACCAAAAAAATAACAGGAATTAACAATCACTGGTCATTAATATCCATCAATATCAATGGTCTCAACTCACCTATAAAAAGACACAGACTAACAGAATGGATTAGAAAACAGGACCCATCCATATGCTGCATACAAGAAACACACCTTAACTCCAAAGACAGACACTACCTCCGAGTAAAGGGCTGGGAAAAGGTTTTCCAAGCAAATGGACCTAAGAAACAAGCTGGTGTAGCTATCCTAATATCTAATAAAATAGACTTCAAACTAAAATCAATCAAAAGAGACCAGGATGGACATTACATATTCATCACAGGAAAAATCCACCAAGATGAAGTCTCGATTCTAAACATTTATGCTCCAAATACAAAAGCACCCACATTCATAAAAGAAACACTACTAAAGTTTAAAACGCACATCAAACCCCACACATTAGTAGTGGGAGATTTTAACACACCACTCTCACCAAAAGATAGATCTACCAGACTGAAACTTAACAAAGAAATAAAGGACCTAACAGATGTTATGACTCAAATGGACCTAATAGATATATACAGAATATTCCATCCTAACACAAAAGAATATACCTTCTTCTCAGCACCCCATGGAACCTTCTCAAAAATTGACCACATGCTTGGACACAAAACAAATCTCAACAGATACAAAAAAATTGGAATAACCTCCTGTATTTTATCAGACCACCAAGCCTTAAAGTTAGAACTCAATAACAACAAAAATTATAGAAAACCCACAAACTCATGGAAACTGAATAATACCCACCTGAAACATCAATGGGTCAAGGAAGAAATAAAGACAGAAATTAAAGAGTTCCTAGAATTCAATGAAAATGAAAGTACAACATACCCAAACTTATGGGACACTATGAAAGCAGTGCTAAGAGGAAAATTCATAGCTCTAAATGCACACATAAAGAAGATGGAGCAATCCCATACCAATGAATTAACAGCACAACTGAAAGCTCTAGAACAAAAAGAAACAAACTCACCCAGGAGAAATAGACGCCAGGAAATAATCAAATTGAGGGCTGAAATCAACGAAATAGAAAACAAGAGAACAATACAAAAAATCAATGAAACAAAGAGTTGGTTCTTTGAAAAAATCAACAAGATAGACAAACCACTAGCCAAATTAACCAAAAGGCAAAGAGAAAACACCCAAATTCACAAAATCAGAAATGAAAAGGGAGACATAACAACAGACAATGAGGAAATCCAGAGAATCATCAGATCATACTTCAAAAACCTGTACTCCACAAAAATGGAAAACCAGGAAGAAATGGACAATTTTCTGGATAAATACCAAATACCAAAATTAAATCAAGACCAGATAAACCATTTAAATAGACCAATAACCCCTAAAGAAATAGAAACAGTCATCAAAAGTCTCCCAACTAAAAAAAGCCCAGGACCAGATGGTTTCAGTGCAGAATTCTACCTGACTTTCAAAGAAGAACTAATACCAATCCTCTTCAAAGTGTTCCACACAATAGAAACAGAAGGAACACTACCAAACTCTTTTTATGAGGCTACAATTACCCTGATACCCAAACCACACAAAGATGCAACAAAGAAAGAGAACTACAGACCAATCTCCCTCATGAACATTGATGCAAAAATACTCAACAAAATATTGGCAAACCGAATCCAAGAATACATCAAAACAATCATCCATCACGACCAAGTAGGATTCATCCCAGGGATGCAAGGATGGTTCAACATACGGAAATCAGTCAATGTAATACACCATATAAACAAACTGAAAGAAAAAAACCACATGATCATCTCCCTAGATGCTGAAAAAGCCTTTGACAAAATCCAACACCCCTTCATGATAAAGGTCTTAGAAAGAATAGGAATACAAGGAACATTTCTAAACATAATAAAAGCAATTTATAGCAAGCCAACAGCAAACATCAAATTAAATGGAGAGAAACTCAAAGCGATACCACTAAATTCAGGAACAAGACAAGGCTGTCCACTCTCCCCATATTTATTCAATATAGTACTAGAAGTTCTAGCTAGAGCAATAAGACAACAAAAGGAGATCAAAGGGATACAAATTGGCAAGGAAGAAGTCAAACTTTCACTATTTGCAGATGATATGATAGTATACATAAGTGACCCCAAAAACTCTACCAGGGAACTTCTACAGCTGATAAACTCCTTCAGTAAAGTGGCAGGATACAAGATCAACTCAAAAAAATCAGTAGCCCTCCTATACACAAATGATAAAAGGGCTGAGAAAGAAGTCAGAGAAACATCACCCTTTACAATAGCCACAAATAATATAAAATACCTTGGGATAACACTAACTAAACAAGTGAAAGACCTTTTTGATAAGAACTTTAAATCTCTAAAGAAAGAAATTGAAGAAGATATCAGAAAATGGAAGGATCTCCCATGCTCATGGATAGGTAGGATTAACATAGTAAAAATGGCAATCTTACCAAAAGCAATCTACAGATTCAATGCAATCCCCATCAAAATCCCAACACAATTCTTCACAGACTTGGAAAGAAAAATACTCAACTTTATATGGAAAAACAAAAGACCCAGGATAGCTAAAAGAATCCTATACGATAAAGCAACCCTTGGAGGCATCACCATCCCGGACCTCAAACTCTACTATAGAGCTATAGTAATAAAAACAGCTTGGTACTGGTATAAAAACCGACATACGGACCAATGGAATCGAATTGAAGACCCTGACATTAATCCATGCACATATGAACACCTGGTTTTTGACAAAGGAGCCAAAACTATACAATGGAACAAAGAAAGTATCTTCAACAAATGGTGCTGGCATAACTGGACGTCAATATGTAAAAGATTACAAATAGATCCATATCTGTCACCATGCACAAAACTCAAGTCCAAGTGGATCAAAGACCTAAACATAAATCCAGTTACACTAAACTTAATAGAAAAGAAGATAGGAAGCACTCTTGAACGCATTGGCACTGGAGACCATTTCCTAAATAAAACACCGACAGCACAGACCCTGAGCACAACCATTAATAAATGGGACCTCTCAAAACTGAGAAGCTTTTGCAGGGCAAAAGACACAGTCAATAAGACAAAAAGACAGCCAACAGATTGGGAAAAGATCTTCACCAACCCCACATCTGACAGAGGATTGATCTCCACAATATATAAAGAACTCAAGAAACTAGACATCAAAGTACTGAACAGTCCAATTAAAAAATGGGCTAAAGAGCTAAACAGAGAATTCACAAAACAAGAACTACAAATGGCTGAAAGACATTTAAAGAAATGCTCAACATCCTTAATCATCAGAGAAATGCAAATCAAAACGACTCTGAGATACCACCTTACACCTGTTAGAATGGCTAAGATCAAAAACACCAATGACAACCAATGTTGGAGAGGATGTGGAGCAAAGGGAACACTCCTCCACTGTTGGTGGGAATGTAAACTTGTACAACCACTATGGAAATCAGTATGGCGGTTTCTCAGAAAATTAGGAATCAAACTACCCCAAGACCCAGCCATCCCACTCTTGGGCATATACCCAAAGAATGCTGATACATACCATAAAGATACATGCTCAGCTATGTTCATAGCAGCACTATTTGTAATAGCCAGAACCTGGAAACAACCTAGATGCCCATCAACGGAAGAATGGATGAAAAAAATGTGGTACATATACACAATGGAGTACTACTCAGCAGAGAAAAACAATGAAAGCATGAAATTTGCAGGCAAATGGATGGAACTAGAAAATATCATCCTGAGTGAGGTAACCCAAACCCAGAAAGACAGTTATGGTATGTACTCACTCATTGGTGGATTCTAGATATAAAATGAACAATCAGACCACAACCCATAGAACCATAGAGGCTATATATATATATAGCATGGAGGTCAGTAGGACGACTGTGGCATATAATAAATTTCAGTTTTACTCAATTATTGAAAAAAAATAGCCAAATGAATGGAAACACATGAACTATGAACCAAAGACTGAGGGGCTCCCAGCTGGATCAGGCCCTCTGAATAGGTGAGACAGTTGATTGGCTTGATCAGTTTGGGAGGCATTTAGGCAGTGGGACCAAGTCCTGTGCTCATTCCATGAGTTGGCTGTTTGAAACCAGGAACTTATGCAGGGACACTTAGCTCAGTCTGGGAGGAAGGGACTGGACCTCCCTGGACTGAGTCTACCAAGTCGATCACAGTCCTCGGGGGAGGACTTGTCCTGGAGGAGATGGGAATGGAGGGTGGGCTGGGGGTAAGGGGAGGGCGTGGGAGGGGGGAGAATAGGGGAACCCATGGCTGATATGTAGAACTGAATGGTATTGTAAAATAAAAAATATATATCACAAAAAAAAAAAAAAAAAAAAAAAAAAAAAAAAAGAGTATAAAAGTTGGAAAATAACCCAATAGAGAAAAGCCAGGACTAGATAGAGTCATTTTCAAATTCTACCAAACATTTAAAAAAGAGCCAACACTGTAGCATGAATCTTAAAAGTTCTTATTAATAAAATCAAACCTGAGCCAGTTATTGGAGTGAACACTGGAAGATCAGAGAGACAGAACAAGCCACAGCTAACCTCACCTGGCCATCTTCTCAGCTGATCTTGTTTCTGCAGACTGGGAGCCTCTGTGTCCTCATATCCAAATGGCTCTCAGCTGAACTGTGCTGCTCAAAACCTAAAAGCTTAACCAGCCAAATGCTTCTAGTTTCTGCTTCTCACGCCTTATATACCTTTCTGCTTTCTACCATCACTCCCTGGGATTAAAGTCTTGCCTTCTGGGATTAAAGGCGAGAGTCACCAAGCTTGGCTGTGTCCTTGAACAGATGGATTTATGTCTATGGAATGCTAGGATTAAAGGCATGTGCTACCCACTGCCTATCCTAAGTATCTAGTGGCTTTTCTGTTCTCTGACCCCAGATAAATTTATTAGGGTACACAATATTTTGGGGAACACAATACCACCACATAACACCGAAGCTCATCAAATGGCATCATGAAATAGAAGGGAATTAGAAATTTACTCCATGAAGTCAGGGTTATCCTGATAATGAAACAGGATAAGGACACACTGAAGAAGGGTAACTAAGTACCAGTTTCTCCATTGAAGACAGGTGAGTAGTCTAGTAAAATTCTTGGAAATCAAATTCAGTAACACACTAAGATCATACACCACGACCAAATGGTTTCTGTCCAGGGATTTGAGCTTGTTCCAACAAGCTCTATTCACAATAGCCACACTATTCACAAGAGCTAGGAAATGAAACCAGCCTGAAGTTGGTCATAAATAAGCAGATAATGAAAATGTACACATAACAAGTATAATTTTATGCAATTGTAAAGAAGAATGGAATAATGATATTCATAGGAAACGGATACAATTGTAATTTACTATGTCAGGGAAAACAAGCCAAACTCACAGAAATACAAGTTTCCTATTATATGTAGAAATTAGACTTAAAAAACCATCTATTTGTATGTGTGTATGTATATATGTTTGTCTCTTTCTCTCTCTCTCTGTCTATCTGAGTAGGACATAGAACTGAATAAAAGACTGTGAGAGGAGAGGAAGAGAGCCTAGAGGAGGGAGGAAATGGAGCTGCAGTGTTGTGCCTGGAATAAGAAAGCAGAGGGTGACAAAAGAGAAGGAGCTGTGGTGGTGCGGGTGGCACCCATGGGAACAGTGGGGGAAGGGAACAAATGAGGACACACTGACATGTACATGAAGACCCATGAGGAAATCCACTGTTCTGCATGCTAACAAGACATTGCATTTGACAAGAGGTACAATGGCTCAGCACTTGTCACACAAACCTGATGACCTGAGCTGGGTCCCAAAACCTACAAAAACCTGGCTGTAGTGCTTTGCACCTGCAGTCAAAGCCTCCTCCTGTGAGGTGCCAGAGAGAGGGAGAAACAGGAGCCCTGCCTGGAAGTTCAGGAGTCAGCTGGCCCTGAGTAATTAACACAGCTAGAAACAAACCAAACCAAACCAAACCAAACCCAAGAGACCATGGGGAGGTGGAACTGCTTTAATCCTGTTCCATCACTGTGGAGGCAGAGGCAGGCAAATCACAGTGAGTTTGAGGCCAGCCTAATCTACATGAGTTCCAGGCCAGCAGGGCTCAACACAGCGAGATCTTGTCTCAAAACAAGCAAATAAAAATCAAGAAAGAACCTGCCCAAAACAAGGTGGATGGCGAATAAAACTCTTGAAAGTTGTCTTCTGACATCTACATGTGTGCTTGGCACGTGCGTGCCCCCATACAATAAAAATAAAAAAAAGTAAATACAACATTAAATAATGAAAAATAAAAAGTAAGGTGAAAAACTAAAACCACTGAAATCTAAAAGACAATTCATAGCCCTTTGAAGGATTTCAGGAATCTGTCAAATCTGCATTTATATACCATTAAATAAATAACATAAGAATAAAGAAATACACCTAGCAAAAACATTTACAAAATCTGACAGTATTTCTATATGGAACTTTCTTGTAAGACAGTAGAAAATGTTAATGTTCATTAGAGGAACTCATAAAGATATCAGTTTACTTTGGTAAATCTACCTAAGTTTGCAACAAAATTAGATAAACACCAATAAATAATTGGCTACCCAGGAGAAGTAAACTAAACCTTAAATGTCCTTAAAAACTTAAAACGCTGAAACTGTGAAGTGTTGGAAAGTCAAACCAGCAGGTGCATTTGTGGACCTCTGGACCGGTCACCAGTTTGGGTTTGTTAGATCAAGTAAGGTACCCTTTCCTACTGAGGACTGAGCAACTCAGGAACATAACATTGATGGAAAATACTAGAAGACAACAGGATGCAAGCGCCATTCCTTCAGTGAGTCCAGGAGTGTGGAAAATAAGTCAGAACCCCAAAGGTCCGTGATATAAAATGACTATTTGTCTGAAGTTAATGGTGGACAGACATCTACATCCGGGTCCCTCCCTTTCCCTCCTCTGCTCTCCTATTGCTCTTTCAGGCTCTTCTCAGCACTCTCCTGGACCTCTACTGTAGCTTCAGTCTCTGCTCTGCTCTGCCCTGCCCCCTCACCTCTTAGACACTGGTTCAAGGTCCCCAGGTGCAGGCAGGGAGTGGGAGGGAGGACAAGGGAGAATGGGAGGAGAGAAGAGGAAGTGAGGGGGTTTCTTCTGTGCACAGATTCCTTGTCACAAAGCAGCCTCTATATTATCCATGTCTGTGCTTTTGCCTTGGAGACAGCAATGTGTTGTTTCTTTTTTTAATTACCTTATTGACAAAAATTTTTTTTCACAGAATATATTTGGATGTTTTCCCCTCCCCCATTTCAGGCAAGATCCTTTCAATCTCCCTATCCACCCAACTTTGTTTTTTTTCTCTTTCTCTGTAAAACAAAATAAACACACACAGAAAATTAACTTCTTCATGTTTAATGTTTAAACTGAACTCTGACAGGACAAATGAATAATGAAATCTGGTCCACATACATAATGGAATTTTTTTTCCAGCCTCATGAAAAAGGAAATTATAAAAACTTCAGGAAATTGGTGAGACATAGAAAATACTATGTGCGGTAACCCAGGCTCAGAAAGTCAATAGAAGGGAGAAGTTATAGTTCTATGTGCATCAAAGGGGTTTGGCACCGGATGTATTTGAGGGGACACAATAAAGACATTTCCTACATGACCTACCTATAGTATGGTTAAAGTTTTATTGAGAGTGAGAAAACAGCCAGAGGCTTCTGGGGGAGTCCAGAGCAAAGAGAAAAAGAAGTCAACTGAATATGGCCAGCAGTCTGGACATGCCCAAGACTTTCTTCAAGAGAGGAGAAAATAGCAAGGTATAGACCACAGTGAAAATAGCAGGGGATAGACCACAGTGAGAACATTGGGAAAATAGCAGGGGATAGACCACAGTGAGAGCATTGGGGAAATAGCAGGGGATAGACCACTGTGAGAGCATTGGGGAAATAGCAGGAAACAGATCACAGTGAGAGCATTGGGGAAATAGCAGGGGATAGACCACAGTGAGAGCATTGGGGAAATAGCAGGGGATAGACCACTGTGAGAGCATTAGAAAAATAGCAAGGAATAGATCACAGTGAGAGCATTGAGAAAATAGCAGGGGATAGACCACAGTGAGAACTTAGAAGAGCAAGAGCCAACCTAGAACAGTGAGAATATCTAGATTACAAGAAGAGTGAGTAGCTGGGGAGAGGGAAGGGCCAGGAAACTGGTGTGGAGTCTTTGAAATGTTTAACAAGTACTTGGGGGTAGGGACTGAGGGAGCCTGGAGACTGGCATGGGCCTTGATGCTGAAAAGTGCCACTCATACGTGTTAATTGGAGAGCCATATGATTTTGCCAGAAGTAAGGAAATGAATCCTTTGGTTCACAGAAACTGGCTTCACAAATTCCCCAGGAATGTTGGCTTTTATCTAATTGCCGGAAATCCTCCTATAGTCATATATTAAAGCAGAAATCTTGGATATCCTTCCACTGATGAGTGGAAGCAAAAAACATACCTCACAGAAGTGGGGAAGAGCATTGAGCCTTAATGTCAATTAAGCATAAAAGAACACAAGGAGCTGTGGCCCTGAATCCAAGCACAGAGGCAGAGCAAGACAGAACTCTGAGTTCAGGCCAGCTTGATCCACATTGAGAGATCCAAAACAGTCAGGACTACATAGGGAAACTCTGCCTCGAAGAATTTAAAAAAAATATGAATAAACAGAATTAAAGCACACAACTTACATCTCAGAAGTTTAGAGACAGAGGCAAATGGATCTATCAGAGTTCAGGAACACCTGGGCAAAAACGACTACATAAAAAGACCTTGAAACAAAAATAAATTTTAAAATTTGGGAGATCTGAAAGTTTTCCTAGGAAATATGATTAGATTGATAGAAAATTTGAGGCTAAGCAATAAGAGTATTAAAATTTAGCTATGAAAAAAGAGGAAGACAAATATTTAAACCAAGGTGATTTCCTATAACCTCAAATATTGATGCTTCCTTTTTAATTTGTTTTTTTTTTTTTTCAAAGAGTCTCATGTTGCCTGGCCTCTAACTCCTATGTAGCTGAAAGTGACTGTGGTGATATTTTGTTTGTGCGCCAATCAAAAAACCATGACTGATGTTGAGAGGGCTGATCCAGTCACTAGTTCAGCATTGAGGCCAAGGACTGTTGGCACATAACTCTAATCCAAGACTCTGGAAAGGTCAGGGTGGGCTTGGACCACACCCTTAATCCCAGCACCAGGGAGGTGGAGACAGGTATATAAGGCAGATGGAGACCGGATCTCAGCTCATTTAGTCTGAGGATTCCTAGAGACCGGATCTCACCCTTTCAGCTGAGGACTAGAAAAGATAGGTGAGAGTTGGCGGTGGGTTGCCCCTTGGACTCTCTGAACTTTTGGCATTTGGCGTCTGTGGTATCTGGCTCCGGGTTTTTACTGTTCAAACCATTTAGAACTGGTGCTACAGCTGGTACCCAGTGTGGGGCAAGAACCCAGGACCCGGACATAAGAGTCTCACACTCTACCCCAAGAGCTAGCTCTATTCTGAGGCAGCATCTTTGAAGACAGGAGATCAATCAAGGTCCCGGGGTCTACTTGAGACCCAGCTGCAAACATCAGGGCTCTGAGCAGGGCCTGGCCCACAGAATCCTCTGCCAGCATGCCCTGTGTGCACTATAAATTTTCCTCTAAACTCAACTACGACATGATCATCTTTGATGGGCTCCAAATCTCCCTCTGCGACTTAAAGAAGCAGATTATGGGCAGAGAAAAGCTGAAAGCTGCCAATAGCGACCTGCGCATCTTCAACGCAGAGACGCAAGAAGAATATACAGATGACGATGCGCCAATTCCTAAGAACTCATCTGTGATTGTCAGAAGAATTCCTAGTGGAGGCGTTAAGTCGGCAAGTAAGACACACGCTCTAAGTGGAACTGGACCAGTGATGGGAACCACACAGGCAACCGATGACTCTTCTGCATCCATTTCTCTGGCCCAGCTTACAGAGACTGCCAATCTGGCTGAAGCCAATGCTTCGGAGGAAGATAAAATCAAAGCGATGATGTGGCAATGTGGCCGAGAATACGACCCAGGCAGTTCCGTGAAGAAACCTCTGGGTCCACCACCTCCATCTTATACCTGTTTTCGTTGTGGTGTCCCTGGTCATCATATTAAGAGTTGCCCAACAAACGGGGATAAGAACCTTGAATCTGGCCGGAGAATCAGAAGGAGCACTGGAATTCCTACCAGTTTTCTGACTGAGGTGAAAGATCCTAACACGAAAGGTGCGATGCTCACCAACTCTGGAAAATACGCAATACCGACCCTAGATGCAGAGGCCTATGTGATCGGGAAGAAAGAGAAGCCACCCTTCTTCCCAGAGAAACCGTCCTTGTCATCGTCATCTTCAGAAGAAGAAGAAGAAGAAGAAGAAGAAGAAGAAGAAGAAGAAGAAGAAGAAGAAGAAGAAGAAGAAGAAGAAGAAGAAGAAGAAGAAAAAACACCTATCCCGGAGGAGCTCCTGTGCCTCATCTGCAAGGACATCATGGTGGATGCTGTTATCATTCCCTGCTGTGGAAACAGGTATTGTGATGAATGCATTAGGACAGCACTCCTGGAATCAGATGAACATACATGTCCAACATGTCATCAGAACCATGTTTCTCCGGATGCTTTAACTGCCAACAAGTGTTTACGACAGGCTGTTAGTAACTTCGAAAATGGAACTGGCTATAACAGAGGACCTCGCCAACAGTTCCCTCCACCCCCACCCCCAATACCACCACCAAGACCACTCCTTCAGAAGAGCCCCCAGCCTCTGGCGAGAACTTTGTTACGGAGACAGCTGGATCCTCTGAGGATCCCAGTGAAGTCTTCCTCAGCTCTCCCAGCTCCCTCTGTATCTTCGTTAACTTCAAGTCCGGCTCCCTTGGCACCCTCTGTGCCTGGAACTCCATCTTCTGCCCCAGCTCCGGTACCGGATTTGACTGCGACAGTGTCTATCCCAGTCCATTCGGAAAAGTCAGACGGCCCTTTTCGGGACTCGGGTGATAAATTATTGCCAGCTGCAGCGCTGGAAGCAGAACATTCTAAGGGAGCCTCCTCAGTTGCCACTGGGGCTCTTACTCAGGAAAAGGGTCTATGTGAAACCCTGTCTCAATTTTAAAAAGCACAAAGTTAAACAGACCTACTTAGTGATTAGTACATTCAATTACTATTAGTGCCCTTTTTGCTGTTAGGTTTTCTGTAAGTGCAGTGTAGAGCAATTCAGTACCATCAAAACTTAATTTAGAGATTGTATTGGACCTCAAAATCTAACCTGAATATCTAACCCCATTTTCTCTTAGGAAAACACAGTTCAACTGAGACTTTTATTACACATTGCACCAGTTCGTGAACAGTATGGCCTGGGCAAAATTTAAAGTTACTATTTCTCTTCTCAGGTTTTCCAGGCGAAAAGATAAATGGACCCTTCAGTCAAGCATCCCACCCCTCTGTCCCTGGAGCTGGTGTGCTGATGACATTCCAGGGATTCAGCAACAGAGTGATCACCTCCCAGGTAATTTCACTCTGGCTCCCTGTGTTGGTTGTTATGACTATGTTCAAGCCTCCTTGCTTGAACAG
Source organism: Peromyscus maniculatus bairdii (assembly GCF_049852395.1). Classification (NCBI taxonomy): domain Eukaryota; kingdom Metazoa; phylum Chordata; class Mammalia; order Rodentia; family Cricetidae; genus Peromyscus; species Peromyscus maniculatus. The sequence goes on along the minus strand of NC_134859.1, from coordinate 69,502,366 downwards.
GGCTCAGTGTTGAAATCTATCTCCATGGTTCCTGCACTGGGATTGATGTTCGTTTACAGGTCCCTAAATTAACTTTGTTTCAAACAGAAGCCAGTCCACACCATTATTCCAGCACATGCCTGTGCATAACAGTGAGATAGCACCAGTCTACATATAACATTCTGACCCAGGAGGATAGACAAAATGGACTTTCTCTCCAATGCTCACCTTCCAAATAGAAGGCAACAGTGTCACTTCAAATTCCTGTACTGGATACAAGATTTTCAAGAACCATGGGTTTACACTCTGGCTGTAATTGCCAGTCTATGCTCACCAGGGAAGCCTGGCCTGCCTTGTGGTCTCCTCTGAGGCATCCTCTCCCCATACCTGGAGCTCCAAGAATGTGCTCTGCTCCCTCCTTTGCTCTGTGGAGCCTTCCTTTTTCTCCATGCTTTCCCCAGTCTCATCACCTCTTTGGTGCTTCCTGATGTCTGACTTTTCCCATCTTCAGCATTAGGTCTCTCCCTTGCTCTCCTGACTCTTCTCATTCATGGACTTGCCCACAGCAAGCTTCTGATGCACCATGTTATGGAAAAGGCAGGGGTGTGTGTGTGTAGTTCCTTCCAAGGCAGAGCCTGAGTTTCTCAGTCTCCTGTGCACCTGCCGCCCTCTAGTTCTTGGATTATTGTTTGGTATCTGTGTGTTCACCTTCTGGGTTGTGAGGCAGTATGGGACTTACTAGCTGCTTGGTGATGGCTCACACAGTACATTTCTGACATTTTCCTTTTTAATTTGTATATTTATTTATTTTTCTAGTGGTGTCTAGAAAAGTGACATGCTCTCCAGAAGCCCTCTTCATGGAATTCTTCTCAGAACATGAAAAACATGAGGAGTTTCTTCATACAGAGGTGGGCTCACTTCGTCAAGGAACACTGGTCATCTCTAAGAGCTGGGCTTTGCGTATTGACTTGCCAGAGAAGCAAGAAGTCATCTTGGACGTGCTTCATATTTCTCAGGACAGTCTCCTGACCCTGCACAGCTTTATCCGGGGAGATGAGGAGTTGGAAGGCGACAGCACTGTTCTGACAGATCTAGGTGCTAAGTTAAAGAACTATTGTAAACAAACTGCGCTAACTTTAAAGCAGATGCTGGTAAATCTTGGTGGTTACACCGGGAACATAGGTTTTGCGATAAAGATAACATACTTGGGTCATAGGGCAGTGGCTCTATATGATTCTAGTTCGATAATAAGTTACCCCAGAAACTATTATTTGACAACCAAGACAGCAAGGGACCTAGTGAAGGCTCTTGCTCAAGGCTTAGGGGCAGCGTACCAAGGTAAAACTGTACTGATCAGTTTACCACTGAAATTTTAAATACGTGAAATCAGATACTTTACTTTTCAAGGAATGTCCTAAATCATGTTTGAGACTGCTTGACATGGAAAATGGACTATGGTACAATGATATTTCTCGTTACATAACTGATAGTGTTCTACGATTCTATAAAAATGTGGAAAACGCTTCTTTGAAAAACTTCACAAGGTAGTGAGCAAATTCTAGGAAAGGGATTGGCCACTAGAGAAGGCAACAGTAAAACGCGCTTTAAAAATGTGTCCCTGAGCCGGGGATGTGGGCCATGCCTTTAATTCCAGCACTTGGAGAAAAGCTGGTCATCTTAGTCTACATAGAGAGCTCCAGGACAACCAGAGCTGTGAAAGGAGGCCATGCCTCAAAATAAATAAATAGTAAATAATGAAAGGACAAAAACGTGTCCAATCTGCATAGTCATCCTTCTTGCCAAGGAAATGCATGATGCCTTTAATAATGGAAGACACTCTTCCTAGAGATGTTAGTGAAGAAAATGATGAAGAAGGCAGTATAAAGCAACATTTTGTCACAGTGTTGCTGCTCAGCTGTGTGTGTTATTGCTGTTAAATCTGTGATTTTTATGTGCCAACGCCAGGAAGGACTTTCCACGTGTCCAAATCACAAAGGCAAGGCTCATATTATGGGCAAAATAAATGGAGACTGCTTACAGCAGTATATATTAAATACGGCAAGTTTCCAAAAAGGTCAAAGACACATAGAACAGGAATAAAATTTTTCATTCTGCCTTAAAGAAAAACAATGTTTCGGTTGATTAAAGACTTTAGAATGTCAACAGGTGTCAGGAATTAGACCATAAAAGTACTCTCTATGGAGCTAAAGCATGTGCTCCAGTTTCTATTTGTAACATTGTTCCTTTTTGAAATGTTCACATTGGTTTTACGAGGTGGATATTGTTCTTTTATGGTTCGATGTGTGTATGTTTTACATTCGAATTGTAGTATTGTTTGTGCTTTAGATTAATACCTGTAAAGGTATTTACAGCATTGAGTTTATACTCATGTATTACGCAATAATTTGAAATGTTGATGTTTCCTTCATAAGGGAAGTGATGTTCTCCTTGTACATCTACCTTTGTGAAGGATAAAGTTTCTCAACATTTGGATCCTAGAGGTGATTAGATATGTAGTGGTGACCTGTTGTAATTTTTCATGGAGCTCATCAAAAGACGGGACGGTTGACCATCTCGAGAATTTCTACATCACGGGCTTTGGACTGGGGCCTCATAGATGCCAGTCATCCTAAGCCATGTTTTCTGTTTCATCTGTTTCTTAATCAATACAATTTTTTGTTCAAATCTACTTCATTTGTCATCTATTTTTTCTTAGATCTTCATTTGTCTGACTACAATTCTGCTTACATCTTTCTTTCACGAAGCTTCATTGTTATACCTGGAAAGTTATACTTAAAAAAAGTTTGGGTGCCAACAAAATGTTCTGCCATTTTTTTATGTTTCAATATTAAGTGATTATTTCAAAACATCACTGCTCTCTTTTAAATAATTTTTTTCCCAGGATAATATGACCAGGCTTAGATTTTAGTGGTTTTGATTATTTGGGATTATGGTTTTCCAAACTGTGGCTCAGAGCTTTGAAGACCAAGGAAGTAAGAGGACATGTTAGCATGGCGGCATGGTTTGGTCTTTTCCTCTCATTTTAATATAAAGAATGAATAGGGCCAGCCAGACTGCTCAGTGGGTAAAGGAGCTTACAGTCAAGCCTGATGTTTGAATTTGATTCCTGAGACCCACATGGAATAAGGACAACATTGACTCCTCCAACTTGTTCTCTGGCCTCAGTGTATGCCATGGCACACACATGGGTATTTGAATACACACTCAAATGAAAAAAAAATAGATGTATTTTAAAAAAGAAATAGGTTCAAATGTGGTGGTGCACAGCTGCAATTCTGGCACCTAGGAGATAAAAGTGGGATTGGATTTCAAGGCCAGGCTTAGCTACATAATGAGTTTGAGGCTAGAATGTGCTGTATAGAACACACACACACACACACACACACACACACACACACACACACACACAAATGAACGCATAAAAATTACTCAAACAAACAAAAAAAAGAGAATAGGGTTGGAATATGGTGACAACCCCTCCACCTTACTTTGTCATACATTAAAGCAGAATCCTTGGAAATCCTTCCACTGATGAGTGGAAACTGAAAACATACCTCACAGAAGTAGGGAAGAGAATTGAGTCTATAGAATCTCGGAGTATAGGGAAGAAGGATAGAAAAAGGATGGGTGTGGAGTACGAAGACCTTGTGGGGAAGAAGTTCTAGTTTTCTGTAGCACTTGTGGCTGCACTGAACAGTTTAGTAAGCATTTCAAAATAGCTGGGTACAAGAGGATTTTGTAGGTTCCAACCTGAGGTTCAAAGTGATGAAAAAGATAAATACTGATCATTATACATTATATTCATACATTGAAATATCACATTAAACCCCAAATTGTGCAGTTATTGTATGTCAGTTAAGCATAAAAGCACACAGGGAGTGGTGGCCTTGAATCTAAACACAGGGGCAGAGGCAGATAGATCTCTGAGTTCCAGGCCAGCCTGATCCACAAAGTGAGTTCCAGGACAGCTGGGACAACATAGAGAGTCCCTGTCTCAAATAAATAAAATAATAAATAAAAAGAATAAAAGCACACAACTTTAACCTCAGCGGATTAGAGACAGAGGAAAGTGGATCTCTGTGAGTTCAAGGCCACCGTTGCCATCCAGGAGTCCCTAGTAAGACCTTGTCTCAAAAATAAATTTAAAAAAAGTTGGGAGACCTGGAAGTTTTCATAAGATATATGGTTAGTTTAATAGAACTTTTAGGCTATGCATTAAGAGCTTTTAAAATTCAGCCATGGGAACTGTTCCCTGAGACAGAGCTCTCCAGCACCCAATTGAACTAAGAGGTGAGTCTTTATCCTCATACTAGAACTCCCCAGCCCCTAGGCTCTTGGCCCAGGGGCATAACCCTGTGCCGCCACACCAACACCCATTTTAGTCCCCGTTACAGACCAGTAGGAAGGTAGACCTCCTGCAGATAAGTCAGATTACCACCATCCCCTATCTGACCCTGAAACCAAAAGCCCCACCTCCCCCAAATCCCACCCACCCTCCAAAACTTCTACTGTTCCATCAGACAGAGCCTGCCAGCACCCCATTGGACTAAGAGGTGAGTCTTTTCTAGGTGGGGCTCAGGGGCACAACCCTGCACCCCCACACCACCACCCATTGCAGTCCCAGTCTCAAGCCAATAGGTATGCCTCCTTCAGACAGGTTGGACTACCACCATTCCCCACCAGACCCTGTAACCTAAAAGCCCCACCTCCCCAAAATTCCACCCACCCTCCAAGAGACTGCAGCTGTTCCCTGAGACAGAGCCTGCCAGCACCCAATTGGACTAAGAGATGAGTCTTTATCCTCATACCAGAACACCCTAGCCCCTAGGCTTTGGGCCCAGGGCCACAATCCTGTACCCCCACATCACCACCCATTGCAGTCCCAGTTACAGGCCATTCAGCAGGCAGACCTCCTGCAGACAGGTCAGACTGCCACCATCCCCCATCAGACACTATAACCCACAAGCCCCACCCCTCCCAACCCACCCATGCACCAAGATTGCAGCTACTCCCTGAGACAGAGCCCACAAGCACCAATTGGACTAAGATCTGCTCCCTGAGACAAAGAGTCCATCAGCACCAATTAGACCAAGAGATCCCACTGGACCAACAGTATCAATCAGGCCAAGAGTGACTCCCTCAGACACAGACACTGCTTGCACCAAGTGGAGAAAGAGATGGGTGGATGCTAGTGGAGACAATAAAGAAGACACAAACTGAGGGAATACTGGAAGTGGAAAATCTGAGTAAATGAAACCACAGAAACCACAGATGTAAGCATAACCAACAAAATGCAAGAGATGGAAGAGAGAATCTCTGGCATTGAAGATACGATAGAGAAAATAGATTCATCAGTCAAAGAAAACACTAAAGCCAACAAAGTCATGACCCAAAATGTCCAGGAAATTTGGGACATGAAAAGACCAAACCCAAGAATAATAGGGATAGAAGAAGGAGAAGAATACCAACTCAAAGGCACAGAAAATATATTCAACAAATTCAGAGAAGAAAACTTTCCCAACCTAAAGAAGGAAATGCCTATAAAGACACAAGAAGGTTACAGAACACCAAATAGACTGGATTAAAAAAAAAAGTCCCCTTGCCACATAATAATCAAACCACTAAACATACAGAATAAAGAAAAAATATTAAGAGCTGCAAAGGAAAAAGGCCAAATAACATATAAAGGCAGACCCATAAGAATAACACCTGACTTCTCAATGGGGACTCTAAAAGCCAGATGGTCCTGGACAGATGTTATGCAGACACCAAGTGACCATGAATGCCAACCCAGACTATTATATCCAGCAAAACTCTCAATCAACATAGACGGAGTAACAAAATATTCCATGATAACACCAGATTTAAACAATATCTTTACATGAACGCAGCCCTATAGAAGCACTAGAAGGAAAAATCCAACCTAAGGAAGTATTCCCATGAAGACACAGGCAATAGATAGTCCTACACCAACAAATACCAAAGAAGGGACATACAACACTACCACCAAAAAATAACAGGAATTAACAATCACTGATAATTAATATCCATTAATATCAATGATCTCAATTCACCTATAAAAAGTTACAGGCTAACAGAATAAATACAAAAACAAGATCCATCTTTCCACTGCATACAAGAAACACACCTCAACTTCAAAGACAGACACTACCTCAGAATAAAAGACTGGGAAAAGGCTTTCCAAGCAAATGTATTTAGGAAGCAAGCTCATGTAGCTATCCTTATATCTAATAAAATAGACTTCAAACTAAAATCAATCGAAAGAGATCGGAAGGACATTACATATTAATCACAGGGAAAATTCGACAAGATGAAGTCTCAATTCTGAATGTTTATGCCCAAATAAAAGGGCACCTACATTTGCAAAAGAAACATTACTAAAGCTTAAATCACACATTAAACCCCATACACTAGTAGTGGGAGACTTCAACACCCTGCTCTCACCAATGGACAGGTCTGCCAGACAGAAACTTAACAGAGGAATAAGGAAACTAACAGACATTACGACTCAAATGGACTTAATAGATATCTACAGAATACTCCACCCTAACACAAAAGAATATACCTTTTTCTCAGCACTCCATGGAACCTTCTCCAAAATTGACCACATGCTTGGTCACAAAACAAATCTCAACAGACACCAAAAAATTGAAATAAACTCCTGTATCTTATCAGACCACCATGGCTTAAGGTTAGATTTCAACAACAACAAAAAGTATGGAAACGCTACAGTCTCATGGAAACTGAATAATGCCCAATTGAATCACCAATGGGTCAAGGAAGAAATAAAGAAAGTAGTTAAATTCTTCCTAATTCAGTGAAAATGAATGTACAACATACCCAAACTAATGGAACACTATGAAAGCAGTGCCAAGAGGAAAATTCAGAGCACTCAATGCCCACATAAAGAAGTTGGAGAAATATCACACTAGAGACTTAACAGCACAACTGAAAGCTCTAGAACAAGAAGAAGCAAACTCACCCAGGAGAAACAGACACCAAGAAATAATCAAATTGAAGGCTGAAATCAATAAAATAGAAACAAAGAGAACAATACAAAGAATCAATGAAACAAAGAGTTAGTTCTTTGAGAAAATCAACAAGATAGACAAGTCCTTATTCAAATTAACCAAAAAGCTGAGAGAGCATCCAAATTAACAAAATCAGAAATGAAAAGGGAGACATAACAACAGACAACGAGGAAATCCAGAGAATCATCAGGTCATACTTCAAAAACCTGTACTCAATAAAATTGTCCAGTGACTGATGGAGGAGATGCAGAGATCCACGGCCAGGCACCAGGCTGAGCTCCGGGAATCCAATTGATGAGAGAGAGGAGGGATTCTGCAGGTGGGGAACGTGGAGATCATGATGGGAGGACATGCAGAGATGACTGGCCACACTAGTAGAAGTCCACGAACTGTGGACTAGTGGCTGTGGAGCCCCCATGGGACTGGACTAGGCCAACTGGATATAGAAGATGGTTGTTTGGCTCAAACTGTTTGGGGGGCACCCAGACAGGGGGATCTGGATCCGTCCCTGGTGCATGGGTAGGCTTCTGGGAGCCCGGTGCTTGTGGTGTGATGCCTTGCACAGCCTTGGTGCAGTGGGAGAGGGGTGTGGACCTCCCTAGGCTCAGTGTGCCTGGCTCTGTTGACCCTCAAGGGAGATCTTGATTTGGGAAATGTGGGGATGTCGTGTGGTTTGGGAGGGAGGGCTGGGGGTGGAAGGAGGGAGGAGGTAGGATCTGTGGATGGTATGTAGAGTAAGTAGAAATTTTCTTAATAAAGAAAAATGAAAATAAAATAAAATTCAGCCATGAAAGGCAGAATGAAGACAAATGCTTAGAGCCAGATGAGACTTCTAGAACCTCAAATCCTGACAGTTTAGTTATTAAAAAATATTTTTTTAAAAAGAGCCATATGTCGCCCTGACTGGCCTCTAATGCCTATGTAGCTCAGGATGACTATGGTGATATTTTGTTTGTGCTCTAACAAATAAAGTTTGCCTGAAGAATAGAGGGCAGAGCCAGCTACTTGTTAACTATAGAGGCCTGACAGTGGTGACTCACACATTTAATCCCAGCACCTTGGAGGAGGAAGCAAGAAGATGAGGAGGGTGGAGACAGTATCTCAGCCATTCCTTGAGAGGATTCATAGAGACAAGATCTTCCCCATTTAGCTGAGGAGTTGGCTAAGTGAGAGGTCACTGTGGCTTGCTCCTTTGTGTCTCTGATCTTCCAGCATTTATCATGATATCTAGCTCTGGGTTTCTCTTATTAAAATCAATTAGAATTTGAGCTACAGTTTACCTTGCCAAAGTTAAAAGTGTGGTTGCATCAAAGCTCTTTCTCTCTCTATCTAGGTTTATTTCGTTTTCTCTCTCTGAATTTCTTTCTCTTAAAGTTAAGGGGAAAATGTAAGGTAGAATACAGGAATATAGTGTAAGAAGAAATTTAGAGTAAGAGTAGAATTAGGAGTATTGGGTAAATAGAAACTTAGGGTAAGGAAGAATAAGATGAGCAACAAGACAGAGGAGCTATATCCTTCATTTTCCAACTATGGGACTATGAGCTCAAACTGAGAAGAATCAGTACCATGAAAAAATATTATGAAAGAAAACGAGCGGAAAAAAAATTGCTATGAAAGCTTTTGGCCAGTGGATAATTTAGCTTTAAGTCCTGAGCTGCAGTGAAAAAATTTTCCCTGAGGTGAAATAAAACCCAAGTGAAATAAAACTTTTACCTCCACTGACATTGCCACTGTGTGAAAACATTGTACCATCAGAATTAGTTTCCTCTTCATCATGAAGCCAGACTTTAGGGAACAGAAGTTTTGGGAAAAACTTAGCAATCTCTCTCTCAAAAATTGAAAGCTTTTCAGATCTTTCCTTCTCAGATTTTTTCTTTTTCTGTAAGGGCATCCTCTCTGCTTGTCCTATCTCCCCTTCAAGCCAATATCCCCCGTGGGCAAAGCCTATGTCTGAGAAAGTGCAGGTGGAAAGCTGAGCAGGGACAGCTTCCCCCCGGGGTAGAGCTGCTGCAGAGGAGGTACAGGCCCTGGGGAGTGGCTGCTGGTGTGGAGTAAGCAGTGAAGGCTCTGAGATCCTTCCAGCAATGAAAAAAGCAGGGTCTCAGTTCCTAGCAATAGCTGCAACATGGGAAAAAGCTGAGGCAAAATTTGGCCATGCAGAACTGGAGACTCAAGCCCCTACCCCCAGAACAGAAAGTCGTTAGCAGAGAAACTGAGCCTTGCCTCAGGCATCAGGGACTCTGCATCTTTAGGTAGGAGACAAGTGGGAGCAAGCAGAGGATCTATCTGGAGAAAAACCTTGCTGAAAAAGCTTCCATTTCAAGTACTTTCATTTTCTCTCACGACCCGGTAAGGTGGGAGACAAGTGCACACTGGCAGGTGTGGCCCACTCTGGGGAAAATGTCAGATAAGGAAATACACTTGTCAGCTGCAGCTTAAGGAGAACAGACACCTCCCGGGACAATAAAGCTCACTTGATCTTGATTTTCAGTATGAACACAAACCATGTAAATAGAAACCGTGGAGGACCTAAAAGGCAGCATGGGAAATGTAGTTCCTTTGTAACATCATGACAATATAGAGAAAGGAAGCTTGGGAAATGTAGTGCTTAAAAGTGAGGCAGCATAGTCAAGGAGGCCTGGAGAAAAGGCAGATAGACTGGGACAGACATTTTCAAATGTGCCCTGTAACTTAGCGACAAAATGCCCAAGGGAAATACTGCCAAGTATAACCCAAAAATGCTCAAGGTTCCATATATCTTGTAAACACTTTTCCTCTAGGTTCCCCAAGCACCCAGAGCTGGGCAAGCAGAAAGGCACTGTCCCAAGATCAATTCAGACTAGCCATGCATTCAAATGGGGCCCAGTGAAAGGAAAGCATTTGAACACGCTGATGAAAGTCAGGTAAAGGAAGAAGTCTGGTCTCCCAGGAGATGAACAGCAAGGAAGCCAGACGAGACGGGTGTGATCACTCAAGTTTAAACTGAAAGCTTAATCATGGTGTTAATGTGATGTAACTCTGCAGAAAACATCCAGGAAGGTGTGTGTTCCCACCTGGATGAGCATTCTGCTTCATGGGAGGGGAATTAGTGTTGAGTTACTGCCAATTTCTACACAGGAGGGCTGCTCCAGATATGAGCCCACTTTCCCTAAAGCCCTGCCAGAGATCTTCATCTCCACCCAAAAGGCTGCAAGGAGCCAATTATGGTGTTGGCCTTTGGAGCCTGATGTGGTGTGGCCATTGTGAGCTTGAGGCATGCAGAACACACTCAGTGAACTGCAGGCCAGCCTGGGGTACACATCAAGACCCTGTCTGCCTCACCCTGACTCTAAAATACTAAAGGAAAACCACAACCAAAGTAATCTGGAGCTAAAGCAGCCAGAAGGGAGCAGTTTCAGTTCTGCCCAGTTAGAAGCTGCAGACCCGCCCTGTTCTATGCCCTGCTAAGCAGTCTCAGGTCCTCATTCTCTCCCAGTAACTCCTGTCCAGTACCCTCCTTATGAGACCCTGTTCTAAACCAGCACCCCTGAGTAATTCTCCACATGGAAAGAAGACAGAAGTCACATCTCACACCAAAGTACAAAAGGAAAATATCACCGGGACTATTAAAACTCAAGTGTACTATTCGCAGACACATTTTGCTGTGGAATATTCTTAACTAGGTAAAGATATTACCTCAAATATTCTTTAACTAGGTAAAGATGTGTTATATGTGTTTATGCTGCAGAATATTATATTAACTGTGTAAGGTGTATTACATCTATTTCTGCTGCCTTAGTTAATGATGTAGAGATGTGTTACATTTGTTTATGCTGCATCTGTTTAATTATGTAAAGATGTGTTGCTGTTATACCTTGCCTGCCTGAGGCACATGATTGGTCTAATAAAAAGCTGAATGGCCAATAGCTGGGCAGGAGAGTGACAGGCAGAGCTGGCAGGCAGAGAGAATAAGTAGGAGGAGGAATCTAGGCATGAGAGGGAAGAAGAAAAAGGAGAGAAGGAAGGAGAAAGAGGGACACACCTGGGTCCAGAAGCCAGGCAACCGCCAGTCAGCCACACAGGAGAAGCATTGAAAGTAAGGTGTACACAGAGGGAAAGAAAGGTAAAGCCCTGAGGCAAACGTAGATGAAGAGAAACACGTTTAGGTATAAGAGCTAGTGGGACACGCATAAGCTAAGGCCAAGCATTCATAACAAGTAATTCTCTGTGTCTTGATGTGGGAGCCGGTGGGTGGTCCAAAACAAAAAACCTGCAGAAACATTTGGATGAGCTAAGGACTAGTCTGGGACATGGACCATTCAGTTCAAGATCTCAGCTATGAAAACTGTCTATAGTTCACATCCAGTACCTTCAGGCACACAGCCCTGACACAGTCCTTAAAAAATCAGGCAGACACCCGAGCTCACCAAATTCCAAGACTGAAGAAAGCTCACTAAAGTCTTGGAGCCTTGGTTCCAATTCACCAGCTAGTTCGTGCTTCTCAAATGGTTTCACTGACTTGGGGGAAATTCTGTAACAAAGGAACTTGGGCATCAGGGTGTCTAGTCAGCTATTTTTGGTGGGAGAGAATATGACATTCAAATGTCCTTAGTTTGTCACAATTGCAGGTTGGTGAGAAAGCACAGAAGGAGGGGACAGGAGAGGAAGGACCTGCTTTCTGTGGAACAAAAGCAAAGCAACCCAAGCCTAGACCACTGCTTCTCTCCTGGGTTGGAAATTTGCATCTCTCATGGGAAAGCAAAGTTCTCATCTTCTAAATTACAAACTTCTCTAGAGGCTGCCTTCTTTCTGGCTCTAGAGTACTGTTCCTCCCATTCCAGGAGCCATGTTTTCTTACCAGGCAACACGGTCAGGTCTCCAAGAGGATAGGGAACCCTCAAGAGACTCTGCAGATTCACACAAGCCTGCCACACATACCCCTCCATGACCTCCCTCTTGCTGCCTCACTAGCCAGTCACAGAGCAAGCATAATGGGCTCTCCCCCAGCAACTTTAAGCCCTCCCTCCATCTCAGAGAGGAAGGCATTTGCTCTGACCACAGATCCAGTGAGTCCCAAGTCCTCAGCAGCCTGTGCTTTGATAGAAGAAACTCTGATGATGCCATGGAGCCAAGATTAGCTTTACTTGAGAGGGATGGTTTGTGCTGACAACTCCTCCACCGCACATCCCCCCAGTATCAGGAAGTAGACAGGCCCTGGCATAAGGTGGGGACAGAAAGAGACAGACAATCGGGTCGAGGATGCTGCAGTGGACCTGCTTCACTTACTCTGTGTCCTGGAAGCTGAGTTCCCTGAAGCTCAGAGCACTGGCAGGCTTTCTGTTGTTTCCCTTGTCCAGAGAGTCAGGAAGTATGAACTGGGCTGGGCACACACCTGTCCAGGCAAGCCTTGGAGAGAAATTGGCTTTGAGGAATCAATATATAGCCAGTGTGAATGCTTGAAAGATGTACTATACTAAAAACCTCTACTGTTACACTTTCTGAAGTAAGGTGAACTACACTAAAAACCTCTACTGTAACACTTTTTGAAATAGACTGAATCTTCACTCTGAATCTAGGACTCCAGATTAAACATAAAGCACAGCCAAACACCCTGTTTTCTCTCAGAGATCCTTTTTTAAGTGAGGGTGGGAAAGTTAAGTTAAAGTGGCTGTTTTCTGACTCAGGCAGAAAAGTGCAGCAAATCATGTTGCAGGTTTTTTGTTTTCCTTTTTGAGACAGAGTTTCTCCTTGCAGTTTTAGTGCCTGTCCTGGATCTCCCTCTGTAGACCAGGCTGGTCTCGAACTCACACAGATCCCACCCAGCTCTGCCTCCCGAGTGCTGGGATTAAAGGTATGTGCCACCACCGCCCAGCATTCATGGGTAACTTTTAGGAGGAGAAAAAGGGAGATTTAGATTTAGTCTGTATTAGAATGGGCTAGGATGCACTGGTGAAGGAGATAGGGGACAATGGAGAATAAAGGAAGGAGAAAAGGAAAAAGTGGAGGGGTATTTGTCCAGGAGGAACAAGGGACATCCTCTGGATAGAGGGCAGACACACATGGCATATAGGCTAATGGTTTATAAAGGTGAAGGGGGCAACCCCATGTTAGGAGGAGGTGTTTAATTTTATGTCTTCTTCTTCTTTTATTAAAAATATTTTTATACATTTAACATACAAACCATGGATTCTCCCTCTTATCCCTCCTCCTGTTCCCTCCCAGCCTTCCCCTACTTGACCCTTCCCCCATGCTGAACTCCAAAAATTTAAGGCCTCCCATGGCGGGGCAGGAAAGCTAGGTATATTCTGTTGAGGCAGGACCAAGTCTCTTCCTCCTGCATCAAGGTTAAGCAAGGCCTCTGATCATAGGTATTGGGCTCCAGTGTAGCGGTAACGCCCGTGTCACCACTAACCGTTCACCACGTCTGAGCGAAGGGCTGCGGATTAAAAAATAGAGACAAAAGACAGCGAGTCATTCGTACGTTTGGATGTCGAATGCCGTTTATTGAAAGAGGGGAGAAACCTTAAATACGTACAGGCTTACAGCACAATTGGAGGAACCCCCGGAGGGCAGAAGTTCGCTGTCAATGGTCTACATTCCAGACTCAATGTTCGACCATCTAGCATCTAAGTAGTTAACGCCCAAAATACAGGATACACAACAAGGAACTTCCCTTAAGCATTCAGAAGGGTGGATACCGGCAGGGAATCCGAATAGGGAGGACACAAGGAACTTCCCTTAAGCATTCAGAAGGGTGGATACCGGCAGGGAATCCAGCAGGGAGGACATCTGATCAAGGTCAAGCAAGCAAGGCCGCAGCCACTCCCAGTCGGGGGTCAGGGCCCATGGCGCCCACAGTTCCCCCCTTTTTATTAAATGAGCTTCTGACTTAGGTTGCTTGGGACCAGCAGACCACCTTACCCGTCATAGAGACACTTGCCCAGGCCACACAAGTGCTCTGTCTTAGGTTGATGGCAGCGGCCCAAGCATTACCCGTCTCTGAATACTCATTATCATACAGACTCAACCATGTGAGCTGTAGAGTGACTGCCGCCAAAGATCTCAAAGTGGCACTGGGCTTGCAATCTGTGTGACACAGAAAAGACCAACAGAAGTCCGAACCCACCCATAGCCAGGAGGCTAAAGGCAATTGAACCACTCCCTTCTAAAACGAGTCTTACTGTAAATAGGAGTCCTTGTAAGGTGGTATCCCATAAGCAAATGGAACTTTGAGTTTTAATAATTTTTTTACAACTTACAAAGCCAATTATAATGTATAAAAGTGGAATTAAATTTGTCATGCCCAATAAGAAGAAAGATTAACTAACTGTGGTAGCTACTTTTGCTGCCAGGGTCTCCATTGTGCTAGCTGTAGTAACCAATTATGAAATAGCAATCCCAGAAACAATAGCAGCAGTGACCACCACTGCTAAAACAGCAACAACAGCAACAGGGATGTCAGAGTCTCTTCTGGAGCGTGTGAGCATCATCTGTGTCTAGCTGCCACGGTCCACTGGCATGGACATGGCTCCAGGAACACGAACCACCAAGGCCCATTTTTCTTGTTCCCAGCACTACTTAGGCTGGCAGGTCTGCAAGAGAACAACTAAGAAACAAAGAAAACAGAAAACAAAAACAGCAAACAAGGAGTAGAACTAATGGCCTCAATAATGGCCACATTCAGGCTCACAAATTTTGAGGTATCTTCAAAAAAGGCTAGATGAATTTCAGGAGGCAAATAAATGTTGCACAGAGCCATTCCTGAAAAGTAGGTACTACACCAGCTTGAGGGGGGTTGCAAAATGCGAAAAAGGCTTAGCTGGTATGCTACTGTTTACAACTGAAGTTCATTGACCTTCAGAGTTATCCTTAATCTCCAAGGTGTGGTACATTCTCAATGTTTTTTGAAAAAAGTTACCATACATTACCTTCTGAGGAATCCAACCACATGGCTACAGTTCCTAGGCTTAGAATAATGTTTGCCAAGGCTGGCCATATTGGGCTCTCAATCCCCATCGGCATCAGAAGGGGAGAGTTTTTTACGAAGGCCCAATAGGTCTCTGCCATGTTGGGATTCAGCAGCAGCCACAGGGCGCACACAGCGTTCAGGAACCCAGAGAGGAACTTCATTGTCCTGTGGAAAGACACAAACAGATCCCCGGGCCCACACCAACACCGGATCGGGTCCCCTCCAAGTGCCAGTAGAAAGATCTTTCCATCGCACCAGAGGATGATTTGCAACAGGAGCCCTCCAGTGCTTATCTGCAGCAGATACTCCAGCAGAATTCACCGATAAAAAATTTAAAATGTATAGAACAAGGGAAAGAATAGAATGTGGAGAGGAAAGATGAGCCCCTAACTCCCCCTTTTTTACTTTAGCAATATAAGTTTTTAAGGTACGATGGCAGCGTTCTACTATAGCCTGCCCTTGAGGATTATAAGGAATACCAGTCTTATTAACAATAGAAAAATCTTGGCAGAATTTTGAAAATCCCGTACTACTGTAGGCGGGACCATTATCAGTTTTTATGCATTTTGGCACTCCCATGTAAGCAAAAGCATGAAAACAATGATTTTTTACATCCTTAACCTTTTCCCCTGAATGGACAGAAGCAAAAATTAGAGAAGAATATGTATCAATAGACACATGGACATATTGTAATTTTCCAAAGGAAGGCACGTGTGTGACGTCCATCTGCCACACATGATTAGGTAAAAGTCCTCGAGGATTGACTCCCAAATGAGGAACAGGTAAAAATTCCACACAACTAGGGCATGATTTAACTATCTGGATGGCTTGTTCCCGGGTTATGCCTGTATGATAACGGAGAGATCCAGCATTAAGATGATAACGCTGATGCAACTGAGTAGCCTTATCAAAGGCAGAACAGACTAATGTGACAGCCATACGAGTAATGGCGTCAGCCCTCTGATTACCTTCACTTAGAGGTCCAGGCAATTGAGTATGAGCTCTAATGTGGCCCACATAAAGGTTATGTGAGCGAGACCATATAAGTCCTTGTACTTGCAATAAGTATTCATGAATGGAAGAAATGGATGGTATGTAGGCTGTTGTTTCCAAAGGCATAATGGCATGTGCCACATATTGACTATCAGTATAAATATTTACACTCTCATCAGAAAACATCTGTAAAGCAAGCAACAGCGCCTGTACCTCTGCCACCTGGGCAGAAGTGCCCTGGACCTTTATTCTCTTTACTATGTTACCAGAAACCACCACAGCAAAACCACGTGAAGTGCCATCAGTAAATACCACACGGGCCTGAGGAATAGGAGTCATTTGTACTATCTTGGGAAATATAACAGGATGCAATTTAAAAAATTGACACACATCATTGGAGGGGTAGTGAGTATCAAACTGACCCTGCATGGAGCATGTCAATATGGCCCAATCATTATCATTAGCTTGCAACCATGCTACTTGAGACTGGGTGTATGGGGTCACCACAATATCTGGCTCTTTACCAAAAGTTTGAACACTGATCTTGATTCCTTTAAATATAATCTGAGCGACAGCCTGTGGATAAGGAGTGATGATTTTTGCTGGAGAAGCTGGGGAATGTACCCATAAAATAGGACCTGTTTGCCAAAACACTCCAGTAGGTGAATGAGTAAAACAAAATATCAAATACAATAAGGGAGAATTAAGATCTATATACTGTACGTGAGCCTGTTCCAGGGCCTCTTGCACACGTTGTAGGGCTACACGTCCTTCAGCTGTTAATTTACGGGGAGATGAAGGGTCAGGGTCGCCCTTTAAGACATCATACAAGGGGCGAAGCTGACCTGTTGGAATTTTTAAAGTGGGCCGAAGCCATTGAATATCTCCCAGAAAGGTTTGGAAATCATTAAGTGTGCGTAGCTGATCCATACGCAGAGTAATCTTTTGTGGGCGTATGCCCGTGCGTAACAATTCATGACCTAAATAATGATAGGGAAAAGATACCTGTACCTTTTCTGGGGCTATCTGTAAATTAGCCAAGCTAAGAACCTCTTGTAAATAAGAAAAGGCATCAAAAACAAGTCTTTTATCTTTAGCAGCCATTAATATATCATCCATATAGTGAATTATATAAACACCTGGAAAAGCTTTTCGAACTGGAGCTAGGGCCAAAGACACATAAATTTGACATATAGTAGGGCTATTGGCCATTCCTTGAGGCAATACCACCCACTGATATCTCTGATAAGGTTCCTTAAGATTTTCTGAAGGAACACTGAAAGCAAAGCGAGGACTGTCCTCGGGATGCAAAGGAATGGTGAAGAAACAATCCCTCAAGTCAACCACAATTAAATGCCAATGCTTAGGAATTGCCACAGGGGCAGGCAAGCCAGGCTGTGTTGCTCCCATGAGAAGCATGGTTTTATTTACAGCTCTAAGATCCTGTAACAGCCTCCATTTTCCTGATTTCTTTTTAATAACAAATATAGGTGAGTTCCAAGGTGAAGTGGAAGGAATGATATGTCCAGCATCTAACTGCTCCTTAACCAATGCATACGCAGCCTCCAATTTTTCCTTAGCAAGGGGCCACTGCTCCACCCATACAGGGTCATCACTCTTCCAAGTGATTTTTATTGGTTGTATTATTGAAGGCTGCTGTGCAGTGACCCCTATGGAAAAGATCCTAATCCTCTAGTATCGCCAGGACCCCTAGTGACACAGTTTTTGTCTGCCACAGGGAGCGGGTCTCCTTGCAACACTTTCCCTAAGCCTTTGCCCGGGCAGTAGCCCTGACTCTTTAGCATCTGTTGTACAGGCTGTGTAGTAAGCACCGCTCCCATGCCATCCAACACATCCCGTCCCCACAAGTTCACTGGAATGTCAGGTAGCACAAATGGTTGAAAAGTTCCTGCATGACCTTCCTCATCCTTCCAATTTAAAAGTAGCTTGCTCTGTAATGGCGTCTGAGCTGTGCCAATACCTTGTAGGTGAGAGGTAGAATCTTTAAGGGGCCAAGCTTCGGGCCAATATTTTAAAGAAATAACTGAAGTGTCAGCGCCAGTATCTAAAAGACCCCGAAAACTGTGATCATTAACTTTTAAATTTAGCATGGGTCTTTGTTCTAAGGTGGAGACCCAGCATGCTAGAGGGCCCGTAGAGCCAAATCCACCCTCACCTCTGTGTGGTTTAAGAAAAGGATTATTAGTATGAAAGCGGGGCATCAAAAGCAGTTGTGCTATGCGAGCACCCTGGGGAATAATTGTCACCCCTTTACCAGCCTCAACCATGATTTTGATTTCCCCTTCAGAGTCTTCATCTATCACTCCTGGAATTACTCTAATACCTTGCATAAGAGCGCTACTCCTGCCCAGAATCAGTCCTAAAGACCCTGCAGGTAGTGGACCCATAACTCCAGTACCGAGAGCCTGGGGACCCATCTGAGGTGTTAATACTGTTCTGGTGGAGGAGCAGAGGTCCAATCCTGCGCTTCCAGGGGTGCCTCTGATAAGGTCTTGGACAAAAAGGGGTTCCTTCGAGGAACAAACTGGATGGGATGGTGGGAAACTGGGGATGGGGCAGGTGTATCCAGGGCTCCGTACACCTGGCTTCGGGGGGTCCGGAGCGGACCCCGCTGCCCGTTTCCCGACGGTGGTAACATATTTCCCTGAGCATAAACCTTAGATCGGCACTCATTACTCCAGTGATGTCCCTTTTTACATCGCGGGCAAAGTCCCGGTGTCTTTGCCGTTGCTTGGGGTCTAGGACAATTATTCTTAATATGACCTTGCTGGCCGCATCCAAAACAGGTTTTTGGGCGGTTTCCTCCAGAATTAATCCCCTTCATGGCTGAGGCCATTACCTGTCCCATGATGTGATGCCCATCTATATCTCTACATAGTTTAAGATAATCATTTAAGCTCTTATTTTTATGAGGCCTAATGGCCTCCTTGCAATATTTATTGGCATTTTCAAAGGCCAGTTGCTTTACTATGGGCATGGCTTGATCAACATCCCCAAACACTCTCCCTGCTAGTTGAAGCAGGCGATCTACAAATTCTGCAAATGGTTCTGATGGCCCTTGAATGACTTTAGATAGTTGTTCACCAGCAGCTTTATTAGGTAGCCCTTTCCACGCTCTGGTAGCGGCCACACTAATCTGTGCATAAACTGCAGGATCATACAAAATCTGTGCTTGTAAAGTGGCATACTGCCCTGTACCCGTGAGCATCTCAAGATTACGAGCCGGGAAGCCTGCAGCAGCATTTCTATTAGCTGTAGTTTGACAATGTTCTTGAAACTCACTCCTCCAAATTAGATAATCCCCCCCAGAGAGAGCAGCGCGACACAGCTGCATCCAATCGCTAGGGGTGCAATTTGAGGCAGAAAAAGATTCAAGTATAGCGATGGTAAAAGGAGCATGGGGCCCATATGACATCACAGCTTCCTTGAGCTGTTTGATGCTTTTAAAATCTAGAGGATTGTGCTCCCTTTGTCTCTGCCCCTGAGCATTTTGAGTCTCTATAACTGGGTAAGCAACTCCCCCCGTCAATGCCTCCATGGGTGCGGAAGGAAGGACCTCTGTGTTGCAAAAGTCAGGGTTATGGGTTGGAGGTCTATCCTTGCAAGAAATCTGTGATTTCCCTCTTAGGCATCTAGCATCCTTTTTTGATCTGATTTCTACATCATCACCCTCTGAAGATGACTCTGCAGAATCGGAAGACGACTCTGCCGAATCAGAAACATCAGAAGTTTTAAGGGTTCTGAGAGCCTCCTCTATCTGAGACTCCTCCAACACAGTTTTAGCTTCATTTAAGTGTTCTTGGACTTCAATATCATCACTAAGCAATGCATCCTTAACCAAGCGCCACAAAGAAAAAGTAGCTAAGGATATGGAATCAGGCCCTTCTTTATGCAAATATTTCTGTAAGTCAACCTTGACCTGTTCCCAATCTGGTATATTAAATCCTCCGGAGACCAGAAACCAAGGACTAGCATTCTGGAGGATTTGAACAAAATCTTTAGCCGTCTTGCTCTTAACAATAGTGCCTTGCCGCCTCAACAGTCCAATTAATTGTTCCTCGAGGAGTGACTGTGAGCTAGCAGCACCCATTCCAATCCACTCTTACCTTAAAATGCCGGCCGGCCTTCCAAGAGTGTCCGTCAGCTGGTCCTTTCTTTCTCAGATCTCGGTAGGAACCTCCATTTGTAGAGGTAACGCCCGCGTCACCACTAACCGTTCACCACGTCTGAGCGAAGGGCTGCGGATTAAAAAATAGAGACAAAAGACAGCGAGTCATTCGTACGTTTGGATGTCGAATGCCGTTTATTGAAAGAGGGGAGAAACCTTAAATACGTACAGGCTTACAGCACAATTGGAGGAACCCCCGGAGGGCAGAAGTTCGCTGTCAATGGTCTACATTCCAGACTCAATGTTCGACCATCTAGCATCTAAGTAGTTAACGCCCAAAATACAGGATACACAACAAGGAACTTCCCTTAAGCATTCAGAAGGGTGGATACCGGCAGGGAATCCGAATAGGGAGGACACAAGGAACTTCCCTTAAGCATTCAGAAGGGTGGATACCGGCAGGGAATCCAGCAGGGAGGACATCTGATCAAGGTCAAGCAAGCAAGGCCGCAGCCACTCCCAGTCGGGGGTCAGGGCCCATGGCGCCCACACTCCAGAAAGCCCACTCATGCACCAGGGATAGAATCTGATCCCACTGCCAGGGGCCCCACAAACAGACAAAACTATACAACTGTCTCCTATATTCAGAGGGCCTAGTCTGATCCCATGTAGGTTCCAGAGATTTTGGTCTAAAGTTGGTGAGTTCTTATGAGCTTGGTTCAGCTGTCTCTGTAGATGTCCTCATTATGATCTTGACCCCCCCCACCCCCCAGTTTTGCTCAAATAATCCCTCTTCCCTCTTCGACTGGACACTTGGAGCTCGATCTGGTGCTTGGCTGTGGATCTCTGTGTCTGTTTCCATCAGTTACTAGATGAAGGCTCTATGATGACAGTTAGGGTATTCACCAACCTGATTACCAGTGTAGGCCAGCTCAGGCATTCTCTTCATCGTTTCTAGTAGTCTATCTGTGGTCGTCCTTGTGGATTCCTGGAAATTTCCCTAGCACCAGGTTTCTCCCTTACCCCATAATATCTCCCTCTATCAAGATATCTCTTTCCTTGCTCTTCCATTCTGACCCTCCCCAGATCAACCATGATGTTCCCTCATGTTCTCATCTCCTATTCCCTTTCCTCTTCCCCCACCCCAGTTAGGCTCAGAGAAATGGCAAGCTTGTAGCACAAATCCTTAGAAGATCTCGCCAATTCCTCAGCTGATCCTGTTTCCTCAAACTGGAAGCCTCTGTACCTTATCCAGAATGATTCTCAGAAAACTGGAAGCTTCTGAATCCTTATCCAGAATGCATCTCAGCTGAACTGCTGCTAACAACCTAAAAGCTTAATCAGGCCTCTAGTTCCTGGTGCTCACACCTTATATACCTTTCTGCTTCCTGCCATCACTTCCTGGGATTCAAGGCATGTGTCACCATGTCTGGCTGTTTTCAGTGTAGATTTGAACTCACAGAGATCTGGATGGATCTCTGCCTCCAGAATGCTAGGATTAAATGTATGAGTGCCACCATTTTCTGGCCTCTATGTCTATCTAGCGGCTGTTTTGTTCTCTGGCCCCAGATAAGGTTTTTAAGGTGCACAATATGTTGGGGAACACACTATCACCACAAAAGCCTTCCTCTGGTTCAAGTACCAGTGTTTACAAATGATTGCCCAGTATGTGCAACAAGTAGAAACCACAGCTTCACCCTCCTGGATCACTGCAGCCTGGGTCTGCTCCCCTCCAGAGACCTCCTACTGAGATGAGCTAAACCTGCCTCCTTGTTCAGTTGTAGACCATGAACCCAACTCTTTATTTGACTGAATATAATGAACCCGCCTCCTTCATTCGTTGTATAAAATAAATCATCAGAGGTTCTGGGCAGCAGTTGCTGCTCTCCATCAGAGTGAGCAGAGCCAAGCTGATCCCAGTCTTTCTGTACAAGTGTCTGTGTGTCTGTCCTTTTTTCATTCCCTTATCACCCATTTAGGCCAATCCTTGAAGCCATGCAGAGTGTGGCACACACCTGGCTTAAATATTTTAAATATCCCTGTTCCACCCTTACTGTGTTTGAGTTCATTTCTTATCAAAATTTGTGTTCCTTTTCTGAATGCCTAGCTACTATGAACATAACACAATTTTGTTTCATTTATATGTTATAGGTATTTTGCCTGCACGTGTGTACGTGCACCATGTGTGTGCTTGATGTCTGAAGAGGCCAGAAGAGGGTGTTGGAACCCTTGGAACTGGAGTTACAGTTGTGGGCCACCATGTGGGCGCTAAGTATCAAATCCAGTTCCTTTGGAAGAGCAACAAGTACTCCTAACCACTCAGCCATCTCTCTGGCAACCCCACCCCCTTTAGATGGGATTTCACTATGGAAACTTGGCTTCTTAATATTTGCTTTATAGCCCAGGCTGGCCTTGAAATTATGTCAGTCCTCCCGCCTTAGCCTCCAGCCTTAGCCTTCAAGGGCTGGATTTCAGGCAGGTACCGCCATGTCTAACTTTTGTTTTGTTTTGTTTTGCTTTGTTTATTTTTGATTCAAGGCCTCCTGTAACCCAGGCTGGCCTTCAATTCTTGCTTCTACATCCCAAATGCTGGGATTGTAGGTTTGTGCCACAATGACTAGTTCTACAAGGTATTTTGGGGGGAAGGCTCATTGAAGATTTTTCTTCCCAAAGTAAGGCTTCACACAGATTTTCAGTAAAATATATGGCATAGATCAAGTCCCAGGAGAGGTAATTGTATCATTTGTTGTCCATAAAATTTTTTAGATAATATATACCCATATGCCGTTTCACTCTGTTTCCTAGGATAGATGATTTGTCCCTTTTCTTCAGTTGTCTCATTTGTCCAATGTTCTTCAAATTCCTTAACCTTCATTCTCCTAAAAGACAAAAACAAAAACCTTTCCGCAAGACTAATTTTGGGGATGTTCCTTTTTGGCAAGTTATTATCTGATTAAATGAAAAGGCATGTGTTACTGGTATAAGTTAGTTTAAATTGGATGTTCATGTTGGTTGATGAACTATCACCTCCTCTAATTAAGAGGGTTCTCTTGTTCAAATTGAACCTTTATCAATTTTGATGGTACCCACAGCTTATCTTCTCCTGTAGAAACAAAAAGCAAAACCTCATTCCCAACATAACACATACGTGGTTTCCATTCTGAAGTCAGCACATCCTTAAAGTATATAGGCTGATTTAATTCTGTAGTTTTTTTCTATTATCCAATGTCTCTCTGCAGCTGTTGTTCCTTTCTCATTGGCATTAAGAAAGTTCAAAGTTGGGGCTGGAGAGATGGCTCAGAGGTTAAGAGCACTGACTGTTCTTCCAGAGGTCCTGAGTTCAATTCCCAGCAACCACATGGTGGCTCACAACCATCTGTAATGAGATCTGGTGCCCTCTTCTGGCCTGCAGTCATATATGCTGTATACATAATAAATAAATAAATCTTAAAAAAAAAATAAATTTTAAAAAAAAAGAAAGAAAGTTCAAAGTTAATAGAGCATTACTCAGTCTATTTCTGGGGGGTTTTGATACCCCTTTCTGTTTATTTAGCATATCCGTTAGAGTTCTGTTTGATCTTTCTATAACTGCTTGACCTGTAGGATTATGTGGTATGCCTGTAATATGCTTTATATTGTAATAAGCAAAAAACTGTTTCATTTTAACAGAGACATATGATGGAGCATTGTCAGTTTTCATTTGTACAAGTATACCCATGATGGCCATAACTTATAGCAAATGAGTGATTACAGAATCAGCTTTTTCAGAACTCAAAGCAGTTGCCCATTGAAATCCTGAATGAGTATCAATGGTATGGTGTACATATTTCAATTTTCCAAATTCTGCAAAGTGAAACACGTTCATCTGCCAGATTTCATTCCTTTGAGTATCCTTTGGGTTATATCCTGCTAGTAATGGCATTTGATTGTAGAAGGAACAAGTAGGACATTTCTTTATTATTTCTTTGGCTTGTTGCCAGGTTATGGAAAAATCCTTTTTTAAACCTTTACTATTGACATGATGTTTTTTATGAAATTCTGAGGCCTTCAGCACATTTCCTATCAATAATTTATCAATCTCATCATTGCCTTGTGCTAGAGGGCCTGGCAGACCAGTATGGGATCGAAAGTTATGTATAAAGGATGACTCCTTTTCCTGATTGTATCTTGTATTTGAATAAATAGTGAAGTTAATTCTGAAGCATCAGAGATAAATTCTGCAGTCTCAATATGTAATACCACTCTTTCAGCATACTGAGAGTCAGTTACTATATTGAGAGGTTCTGAAAAATCCATTAATACCAACAGAATAGCATACAATTCTGATTTTTGAACTGAATTATAAGGACTTTGAACCACTTTACTTAAATTTTCTGGTTTGTAACTTGCCTTTCCTTGTTTGTTGGCATCTGTATAAAATGTACAAACTCCAGATATGGGTTTTTCCATACAATTCGAGGCAAGATCCAATCAGCTCTCTTTATAAGATCAATTCTATCGCTTTTGGGATATTTGCTGTTAATTTCTCCCAAAAAATTACTGTAAGCTCTTTGCCAAGGTTCACTTTCTGTCCATAATTTTTCAATGTCCTCCTTAGTTAAAGGTGTGACAATTTCTGCTGGGTCTATTCCTGCTAATTGACAAAGTCTCAATTTTCCTTTCCAAATCAAGTCAGAGATTTTTCCCCATAAGTTTTTAATTTTTTATTTGGTTTATTTGGTAAAATTATCCATTCCAATGTAATATCTTCCCTTTGCATTAATATTCCAGTAGGAGAATGCCTAGAAGGTAAAATAACCAAAATGCAATCCAGCTTTGGATCAATACGATCCATGTGCCCTTCATGTACTTTCTTTCCTACCAAGGCCAATTCTTTCTCAGCTTCAGGTGATAATTCTCTTGGACTATTTAAGTCCTTGTCACCTTCTAAGGTTTTGAACAAATTAGTCAGTTCATCATTTTTTACCCCAACAATAGTTCGTAGATGAGAAATATCTCCAAATAATCTTTGAAAGTTATTAAGAGTCTGTAGTCTATCTCTCCTAATTTGCACCTTTTGGGGTATAATTTTTTTGTAGCTCTATTTTATATCCTAAATAATTAATAGAATCTCCTCTTTGTATCTTTTCAGGAGCAATTTGAAATCCCCAGCTAGGCAAAATTGTCTTTACTTCTTCAAACATTCTTTCTAAAGTATCAGCATTTTAGTAAGCCAGTAAAATATCATTCATATAATGATAAATTATAGATTTAGGAAATTTTTTACGTATCACTTCCAATGGCTGTTGTACAAAATATAGGCACAGAGTTGGGCTATTCAACATTACCTGTGCGAGGACCCTCCATTGAAATCTTTTAACCGGTTGAGAATTATCATAAGTAGGCACTGTGAAAGCAAATCTTTCTATGTCTTTTTCTTGTAAGGGTATTGAAAAGAAAGTCTTTTAAATCAATAACTATGAGAGGCCATCCTTTTGGTAACAGAGTAGGCAAAGGTATTCCAGATTGTAGAGAGCCCATTGGCTGAATTACTTTGTTAATTGCTCTAAGGTCTGTTACCATTCTCCATTTACCAGAATTCTTTTTAATAACAAATACAGGAGAATTCCAAGGGCTGGTTGATTCTTCAATATGTTGAGCATTTAAATGTTCTTCTACCAGCTCTTCTAAAGCCTGGAGTTGTTAAAGGCCATTGCTAGACCCATACAGGCTTGTCTGTTAACCATTTTAAAGGTAGAGCCGTTGGTGTCTTTGGAAGATCATCAGTTGTTGTGCCCTGTTCTTGTATAATATGGATGGCTGGTGACCGCTCAGAATAATGCCTTCTAATATTAGAAGGAATTAAAAATCTCAACGTGGAATCTGCAGTGTGACTCAAAAGTCATGCCATATACCTCTTTGTCTATACATGTCTACTTGCAAGTGTTCATTGTAAAGAGTCATTGGTCTGGTTTGAGGCCCCTGCTCTCCATTACACATTCAATGTAGGGCCCCACTAGGACCCTTCCTGGATGTCCCTCTGCAGTCCTATGTTGTAGAGATTGTGCAGCTTTAGATCTCTGGGTCAGGTTCCTTTACATGCTCCCACAGACCATAGATGGGGTGGATGTTTGGGCAAGCTAAGTCATAACCCTGGTTCTGGGCCTGGACAGCTGTAGGGTTGATATGCCAGATGAGAAATGGAGATAGCTCTTCAATGATCACAATTTCAGGATTGGTTCACCTACACCGGCACTAACAGTGTTGGCTCTATTGTGGTGCCCTGGAGGTGTAGGGCTTGTTCTCCCCAGTGTTGAAGATGGTGAGGATCAGGGATGGCTCTCCCATGCTTATAAGCACAGGGCCAGCTCTCCTACCTGCCTCTAGCATTGAGGGGCATGGGGGGTGGTGGACAGCATTTCTCACCTGCCCGTGTTGCCACAAGACAGATGGGTAATTCGGACAGTTCTCCCATGGTCACAGTTTCAGGATTGGCTCTCCCATACCTTCATCAACAGTGTTGGCTCAATTGTGCTGCCTTGGCAAGGTGCAGGGCCTGCTCTCCAGAGTGCTGCAGCTGGTGGGGGTCAGGGGCAGCTCTCCTGCTCTCATGACCATAGGGCCATCTCTCCCACTTGCCCCAGGCATTGGTGGGGGAGCATCTCTTCCAAGCCCATGCCCCTATGAGGGGAAATGGCTAGGTGTCTGCAGCAAGCTGCAAGAATATATTATAGAAATTCAGCTGCATATAATAAGCTATACCTTGACTGACCAAGGTGTGCTTCTAGAGAAAGCCATTTATGAAGGAATATTTAGTGTTATTTGGTTTATTAATATATATCAACTGTCTTCTGCTGTGAAATTCTTGTGTGCCTATATATTACTTGGCATTAAGGCAAACAGTTTAGCTTCTCAGACCTACTGCTGATCCACTAAGACCCCTGCAGAGAGAGCCTAGGAGACAGGTGGCCTGTAGATGCATAGCTTTGTTTCTTGTGCAAATGAAGCTCAGACCATCCCTTATCTTCAGGCCTAGTAGCATGGCAGAGCTATTGAATCAGGACAATAGGACTTTTTGCATAACTTCTGTAGTAAAGACTGGAGCAGATTTCCACAGGCAGGCAGAGCTGTGTGGCCAGAGACAAGGGATCAAGGTGAATTTCTGTAGATGGTGAACATTGGCACATGGCTAGAGAGAAGAGATCAAGAGAATTTCTGTAGATGGCTGGCAGAACCACGTGGCCAGAGAGAAGAAGGCAGAGTTTCTCAGAGCCAGAGTAAGGAGCAAGGAAGGAAAGATGGAGGATGAAAGAACAGAGGATAAAGATGAGGTTGAAAGCATAGGAGCTTAGTAAAACTGTGAGGACAGATAGAGAAGGGACAGAGAGGAACTGAGGAGTGTCAGGACAGAACTGGAGCTGTATAGATAGAATTTTGTCTTAGTGAAATAAAGTAAGTGGACAAAAGAGAATGGTGTTCATAGATTCTTTTCCCTCAGATAACCCCATGCTGGGGGTAGTGTTTTCCCCAGGACTCTGGGAGGAATCTTATCAGGGCAGGCCCTTGGGAAAAATCTATTAAGTCTCCCATGCTCATATCCTCAGGGATGACTTACTTACACTCTTATCAACAGGGTCACCTCTGCTGTGCTGCCCAAACAAAGTTCAGGACTCACATTCCTGAGTCAAGAGGCCAGCTCCCTCACCATCTCAGCCTGTTCCCTTCCTCTCTCATCTCTTCAGATATGCCTGTCTACAGGACCTGAACTATTCTCTCTCTCTCTTTCCCATAAAATACCATACTGTACCTCTGCTTACTCTAATAGTGACCTTCTGGCTGGTGCTGCAAGGTACTGGATGGGCCCGTGTTTTCTCTTCAGAGTCTGGAGTGTTTTAGTCTTTAACTTTATACTTGTAAATACATTTAATTTTCATAAATGTATTTATCAATTTAAAGTGGAAGTCTGTTTTAAAAATCAGATATTACTTACTATATTATATTGTTTTTACCTGTAGTTTCAATCCTTGTGGTCTTATACCCAGTGAAGGGTTCAAACATGCCCCCACGGTCGGGCATGTTTGCATATGCCCAGTGGACACTTGCGCCTAGCCAGTTCCAGGTCAAGATAGCCATTTCCGGGTCAAGGCGTCTCGCGTGACCAGGATCCGTGACGTTTCATGGCCACGTAAGCACGCAAAATGGCCATGTGATCTACGCACATGCGTGGAGTAGTGACGTGACCTGGGCACGCCCAGCTTTAAAAAACAAGCACCATGTTCCTGGTTCCTTCTTCTTCTCCACACACGTGTCTCTCCCACAGGCCTGCACACTCTCTGTCCCTTTATCTTAAATAAAACTCTTAATAGCGGATTCTGTTGTGTTTCATGACATTTCCTTGCAGGGTAAGAACACAACATGGCCAAATAACTAACACCCAGAGTCCCCCAAAGACCACCAAGAGACCAAATCCAATGCAAAAGCAAAGAGTGTTTTTATTGTTGCAAGTTAACTCAGGCCTCTTCATCTGTCTTATGGAGCAGCAGAGCAGGAGAGACCCTGAGTAACAGTGGGGCAGGGTTTTTATAGGGGTCTACAGACTACATAGGAACAGACTCAGGATTGATGCACCTCCCATCCAGAGGTGCTGTCCTTGGTTAGCTTGCAGCTGCAGCAAAACTATTACCTCTTTCAGTGGAAGCTGTGGTTTCTACATTTCTTCTTTATCATGAACCTGCTAGTTATAACTTTTAATTGATTTCTTCTACCATATGGGAATATCCGGTGGGGTTTTTCTGTTACTAAAACTAGGGCCAAGGTTGGGGGCTCAAAGGCACATCCTGCTGGGAAAGGGGCCTAAATCCTATTGGGTCTTTTCCCCAGCCTGTCATGGCTGCACAATGGCCAAGGCAGGGGTTGGGGCAAGGGTGTGGGTTCCTCAGTGGTTTCAATATTTTTAGAGCATGTGTCATGTGCACATTGTTTTGCCGTTCTTTTCTTCAACTTAGTTTTCAGCCTGAGATGCACAGCAACTTTCAGTGTCCACTGGTAATCTTTTTGTCATCATTTTCTGAAACTGCAGGACAGAATTTTGTCCTATCTTTATCTTTCTTCTTGTACTGAAGGGCCTAGATGAGGTTTTGTTTTCCTATCGCCAGTGAATGAAGCTAGGCCTCAAGTATCCTATTCAAGAGACTGAGCCTCATCCACAGGGGGAGAATGATTAGGAAAGCTCAGAATATACAGATGTTTCCTTGCTCTGGAAGCCAAGCAGAGCAATAGGTTGTGGAAAATGTCTGGCTCAACTGAATGGGGATCAATACCAAACACAATGGTTCTTTCTAGGCCTGAGAATCGACGGATGCTGTCAAACATGTCATCATCCATCTGAGATACTCTCTTCTTCCTCATTTCTCTCAGGAACTCACCTTTAAGTATATCCTTTTGCTCCTCTGTGCTGAAAAGCACAGCAATATCTTGGGGAGAATAGCCATTCTTCAGTAAAACATTGCACTTATCTGCTACATAGATTACCATGTCTTTCCAGCTCAATTTTATGTGCTTGTAGATGCCTAATACACCTTGAGCACAGGTAAATACTTTGGGCATCTCCAGGGATTTGGGAGGGATATTGGGTGGAGGGTTATCTCTGATTTTCTGTAACTCACTTTTTAAGAACTCAGCTATTTGTTCTGCATTGCGTACCACTTTTGTGAGCTCTTCCCTTGGATACTGGCATGAAAAATCTGGCAGGCCACTCTGTTGCGTGTGGCTGGTCTGAAAATAGTCCAGGAAGATCCAGAGAATTCTGGTAGAATTTTTCTCTCTCTGAGTGATGGATCTTGCCTTATTATACCAGTCCCCATTTTCAGTGCGGAAATTCTGAGCTTCATCAACAATGATGTGTTGGATCCTGTCTGTCTCAAATTCATTTTTCATGAAAGTTTTCCGGGTCACTGCCCGGCAAATATTTTTTCCCCTGTAACAGTGAAAAGGACATTAATTGTTTCTCTAACTGCATCACATACCCAGCAACACAGCACTGCTGTCACAGGTCATTGTACTGTCTAATTCCCAAGAATCAGGGTAACTTAAGAGAAAAATTCAAACCCAGATTGATAACACACAGACAGAAGATCCAAACACTTACCCGATAAAGTCCCTCAAACGCTGATTTTCACAGATGTAGAGAATTCTATCTGTTTCACAGTGGAATGTGTTTCTGATCTTTTCCATGATCTTCATGGCCATGATTGTCTTCCCTGACCCTGGCAAGCCATGCACAAAGAGTTTCTTGGCTTTGTGGAGATTTTTTGAGAATATCTCATACTGTTGGGCTGTGAGAAGATTCAAAATTTCACAGCCAAGCTGGTCACTCAAGAAAGATCTGAAGTTGAGCAAGACAATCACAAGGGCCTGCAGCAAGGCTTCCATTTCCTGGGTGTTGGCAAGCTTATAGGAGCATGGGTAATCTAAAGGAGAGGCTGACCACTCACTGGTCTCTACATTGCTCTCGGAACTCAGGCAGAGAACCTTGGTCATGACACACACCCACCCAGTGTAGCCACCAGTGTTCACTAGCTTCTGCTTGAGAGTAAAGGCAGTGTGGGTACAGTAGTCCTTTCCCCACGCATCCTGCTCCTCAAGAATGGTGTAGAGGGTGGGGGAGCTATTCTCTGCAATCAGCAGAGCATCACAGATGACTCCCTGCTTCTCTTCCAGGTCCAGGTCCACAGCCCAGCTTCTAGAGACAATCAGCAAACCACAGGGGACAGAACACATTTCCTGGCTTATTAAGTTCTCCAATCTCTCATGCTCTGAGCACAGCTCCCTCCAGAGGGTTTTGGGAGTATATGTCAAACGTCCTGGTGACACTGGACATGGAAAGAATAGACAAAATTTCAAATAAGTCTTTGTATTGTTTTGTACAATTTACATATTATGTCTAAAATGGAGAATTAAGTAGATGGCCAACACAAAAGAAACTCAATGGTGTTTTTGGAGTTTTTTTTTTTTTTTTTTTTCTCACATGCTTTGTCTGGGTCTATTTTTTACCTTACAGGTCTTTTGCTTATTTATTATGGTTTACAATTTTGTGTTCTTATGGTGTGTGTGTGTGTGTGTGTGTGTGTGTGTGTGTGTGTGTGTGTATGTATGTGTATACACGTGCGCACACGTGGAGCGCTTTGTATGCATGTGTTTCTTGTTTTTTTTCTTTATTTTTTTCTGTTTGTTTTGTCCTATTCTGGTTTGTTTTAGTCGTCCATTTGTTTTGTAATGAGAAAGAGAGGGGAAAAGGATGTGGATTTGAGTGGTTGGGGAGGTGTCAAGGATCTGGGAGGAGCTGGGGAAGGGGAAATTGTAATCAGAATGTATTGTATGAAAAAAATCTGTTTTCAATAAAAATTAAAATTATAAAACATTTTAAAAATAAAAAGGGAACTAAGTTACTCCGTGTAGTACAACTTAAGAGAAATTCCATCTGTATATATTCCCTTTAACTCATATCCCACCAAGCTGATGGAATGATGTGACTCTCCCATTATCTTACAGAAAAGGCTGTGCCAAGCCAAATAGAATTCATTGAGCCTAAAAAAGTGCAAGAAAAAATCTGTGTAGTTATTCTTACATCAGATTCCTTTGTAGAAAATTTAAAAACACTTCTGATATACTAAAAAGTAAAAAAGAGTTCAGGTAAATTAACTGTGAAAACGGATCTATGACGCTGGGCGTTGGTGGTACGTGCCTTTAATCCCAGCGCTTGGAAGGCAGACCCAGGCAGATCTCTGTGAGTTCGAGCCCAGCCTGGTCTACAGAGCAAGATCCAGGATAGGCACCAAAGCTACACAGAGACCCTGTCTCAAAAAACCAAAAAAGAAAATAAATAAATAAAAAAGAAAATGGACCTATGGCTATCCTAATACATTAATTATCTGGGCCTTCATACATGTTTATATATACACAGGATGTCTCTGTATTGTATTCAATTAACAGATCTCACAAATATTCAGAGTGTGAAGGTGAAGAGGCCGTTTCCTTCCTTCAGAAACCCCGATCTTTCCTAAGTAGGAATTCCTAGACAAAACATAGCTAAAAGCTGACATAATCTATCATCTTAAATTATTATTTTGTACCAAGCACAGACCCTATGACTCATTCTCACCACTTTCTTTGAAGACAAATTACTCACGGTTCTTATGTCTCCTCCTATTCTGCCATGTGAAGGCTTGTGTTCTTTCATCTGTCCCTAAAAGCTGACTAAAAAGGTCAACTGTATCATTGTGCTTCCAGTGTAAGGCTTTTGCTATGGCTGTACTGGTTCAGAGAGTTCCGAACCCAGTGTCTGAACCCTTAAGAAGTTGACTCAAATGCATGTGCTCAAGCCCTGGGAATGCTATGTTTAAATTCCTGGTGGGGGCCTTTACTGCTGCATATTTATCAGATTTTGCAGTTACCCTGGTAGATGACTTCAACAGTACCCACACCTCATTTTCAAGGGGTTT
This sequence comes from Peromyscus maniculatus bairdii, assembly GCF_049852395.1. Lineage (NCBI taxonomy): Eukaryota > Metazoa > Chordata > Mammalia > Rodentia > Cricetidae > Peromyscus > Peromyscus maniculatus. The sequence goes on along the minus strand of NC_134859.1, from coordinate 69,469,765 downwards.
GTAGCACTGGTACATCATAAACTTGGTGTTGCAGAAGGCAGTCTTACTGATTTCTTTTTTTATCAAAGGTATTAAATGGTCTCTTTCCCCAATGGAAAAACTAGCTGTTCATACCTGCAAATAAACACTTTTGGAGATCAGCTTTATCCTCCAGTCCTTTCTTAGAATACACTGGTCTGCAGTGTGGAGGGCTGTTGGAGAGACTCAGCTGAGACTCAAAGTCTTCACACAGGTTACGGAGGGAAGATGACTGATTGGCAGCTGCCTCTGTGTGACACAGTGAATGAAAACAGTCAGAATAACAAAGCATAGGCTCTATTCCAAAGGGGAAAACTTGGAAGAACACCAGAAATCATACAGAAGGGAAGCTGAAGCTTGATCCAGAAGGTAATATAAGCAGCCCTGGTGAAGAGACTGCCAAGTCCCATCCACATGACAAAATCAGAATCCTCAAAAGCTTCAAATCCAATAGAAGGTTCTGGAGAGGTATAACTCCACTGACATCACAGGTAAGCAGTGGAGAGGAGGTCACTTCACTGGGTGCCAACTGTGTAGAGGACCCACTGGTTAGTACTGAGCTACCCTGGGGCCCTGATAGCAAGTAACAATCTCAAATCAGGGATCCTGGTGTCAGCCTGCCACTGTTCGAGGGCAGGAGACAGCTGTGAAAGGTAAGCATGGGGCAAGGAAGGCCTGGGCACTGACATGCCAAGGAAGGAGGAGGCTGGACTCAGAAAGAGAAGGTTGGGGTGGAGAGATGGGTCACAGGTCAAGAGCACTAGCTGGGAGGGAGAGGCATTACAGATGTATGTGAGTTCGGGGCCAGCCTGGATATAGAGCAGGTTCCAGGACAGCCAGAGCTATGCAGAAAAATCCAGTCTTGAAAAACCAAAAAAGAAAAGAAAAGAAATAGTAATTTCTAGCTTCTCATTAGACCAAAATTAAATAAATTTATAAACCAATAGCGAGAGAAACTACAGAAGTTTAAAAACACATGAAGATTAAACAACAAATGACCAGCACGTCATTGATGAAATCCGGAAAGTAAAACATTCACATAACCAAATGGAAATGGAAGCAGCAGTTATAGGAACCCTTGGAATGTATCAAAGGCACATCCAATAGTGGAGTTTATAGCTATGAGCGATTACATAGAAAAACCAGAGCCATCTCAAGTAAGTAGCATCATGGAATTTCAAATCAGAGAAACAATTCACCAAACAAGAACAACCCAAACCAAAAATTAGTATATAAAAAAAATCATCAGGGTAGAAATTAATGAAGTAGAAATGAAAAGAATAATCAAAAGAATGAGTAAAACAGACCTTTTAAAAAATAGATAAGATTGATAAACCCTTAGCTAAACCAACTAATGAAAGAGAAGACATAACATTACAACAGGTATCAGTAAAATCCAGAGGATCATTAGGGAACACTTTGAAAACCTGTATTCTAAAGAGGTGAAAAATCTAGGGTTTAGGATCAAAGGAGAAATCCTTGGACATGCATCACTTACCCAAACTAAATCAAGATTGCTCAAGTGGCAGCTGCCAAAATGCAGCTAAATCCCTTTCAATTCAATGCACCTTTTCAGATTTGAGGGAAGATTGTGTTGTCTCTTTGCAAAGAGCTGAGACAGAAATATAACCTCCCATCTGTGCATACCCAACAGGAAGATGAAGAGAATCCTAGCAACGAAAAGCCCAGAACTGGGTGGATTCATGTTGACTTCTAATAGACCATCACTGATGAATTAACAGCAATGTTCCTCAAACTATTCTGTGAAATAGAAGGGGAGAAACACTATTAATTCACCCCATAAAGCTGTATTGTTTTGGTAGCACAACCATAAAAAGATAAAATAAAAAAATTAGCTGCTCGATTTCCATGATGAACTTATAAAGAACCTGCAAACCAAACTTAACCTAACTCTGAAAAGATCACCTCCCATGATCAAGTAGGCTGCATTCCAGAGAGGCAAGGGTGGCTTAATATAGGCAAATTAATAAATGCAACGTGTCACATAATAGAATCTGGGACAAAAATCACAGATCATCTCTTTAGATGCAGAAAATGAGTGTACATCTTTCCATAATAAAAGTCCTGAAGAAACCAGGGACAGAAAGAACAAACATCAACATGATAAAGGCTGCATATGACAAACCTAAGCCTAGCATTATACTAAGTGAGAAAAAAACTAAAAGAACTGTCTCTAAAATCAAGGTTCACTCTTATTCAAGGCAAGTGTACAAATAGAAAAGAAGTCAATTGTTCCATTTGAAGATGCTGTGACCCTAAACTTAAAGACCTTAAAGACTCTACCAGTGAGCTCTTATACTTGATAACCTCCCGCAGAGTAGCAGGATATAAAAACCAATAAACAAACCCAGCAGCTCTTCTATATATCAGTAACAAACTTGCTGAGAAACAGATCTGGAAAATCTCCTTAATGACTGCTTTAAAAAAATCCCTGAGAACATACCTAACAAAGGAGTCAAGAGGCCTCTATAATGAAAACATTCAACCCTGAAAAAGCCTCCTGTGAAAATGGCTGTCACTAAACTCAGGCCAATGAGTCCATACAAACCCTATCAAATTCCAATGATATTTTTCACAGAACTAAGAAAAACATTCTGAAGTTTATATAGAAGAACAAGAGACTGATTAGCCAAAGAAGACTTAGCAAAAAGATAAATTAAGTCCAACCAGAATATACCACATCTCTTGTGGGTTCCTGACTCCCAGAGTTGGTAATATGCTAAACTTTGTTACCAGGTGATCATTATTATGAGGTTCCAGCATCTTATAGTGCTGGATTTTAAGTAATAAGTGTATAAATAAGAAATCCATTTTCATGGTACTGGTGAGATGGCTCAGTAGGTAAAGGTACTGTGGGGGTTTGAAAGAAAATGGTCCCCAAAGGGAGTGGCACTATTGAGAAGTGTGGCCTTGTTGGAGGAAGTATGCCAGCGTGAAGGTGTGGAAGCCCATTTTCAGGTTTCTTAGTGGCTTTAGCCAGCCGGTCTGCATAGAGAGGATGATTGGACCACAGGCCTGTGTGCAGGTGCCTGAGATGGTCTGCACTTGGCTGTGCCTGGGGGAGGTCTTTTTCTCCTCCCCTTGGCATTCCTTTAAATACCCTAGGGCAGAGACCGTCTAACCCTGATGGAATAGGTTCCAGGCCCTCTCGAGACTATCCTATATTTTCTATCTTTATCTCCACCCTCTATTATCCTTCTGTCTAATATTTGCTGCTACTCTCACTCAAGACCACTATGGGGAAATGTGGGGATGGTGGGTAGCCCCGTCTGTTGGGGACCGACTCCGGACAGCTGTGTCTTGAACCTGTGTAACCTTCCACGATTTATCAAGCCTCGTGTAAATAGGAGGCTTTTAGTCTAACCTAGGAATGTAGGACTAAATAAACTACTTGGAGCCAGTGCTAAATCAGCTAGCTGCAGGGGCCTGGGACCAAAGCGACCTCCTGCTGATCCTCCCTTAGGAATTTTCTTTGTCCTCTCCTCACTCCTCCTGCTCCCCCTCCCTACCTGAAGCCCCGTTTATAAGCTCTAACACCCAGTCAATAAAGGAGACCTTGACACAACTCAGACTGACTCTGTCTTTCTTCACGCGCTTGGTCTCCTTTCCCTCTTGCCCCCCATTGATTCCTAGGTGGCCCCTCCTCGAGACCCTCGAATAACCTGGCCTGCTGGACGGGTCAAGTGGCGCCCGAACGTGGGGCTCGAGGGATGGCGGCTCACTACTGGACGGCAAAGAGAAAACGGGGTCTGGCCAGACTCACTAGGGTAGAGGTGCCCCAACAGCATCACTCGTGCCCCGTGGGCAACCTTGAGGTAAGTGCCGTTCATCAATCAATGGGTAAAGTACTCTCTAAAGAGGCTCTCTTCACTAAGGGAATGAAGATTTCAGGGAGAGGGGAATAAGAGTCAAAAAGAAAGAAAAAAAAAAAGATTTAATTAAGTTTTTCTGTTTCGTGGAAGAAAAATGTCCCTGGCTGGTTATTAATGGCTCGGGCATCCACCCTTTGATGTGGAGTAAAGTTGGAAAGGATATCAATAACTTGCTTAAGGACAGAGAGAACGTCCCCGATGCATTCTTTAGTTTCTATGGAGTAATCAGAGATGTTTTAAAGGATTCAGAAAAGGATAGTAGGGTGTCACATCTTCTGGCACTTGCTGAGGACCTATTAAACGATGTGTCTGTCCCAGAAGACAGTAAGAGTGAGGTTGTCACAAAGCACATTGAACAAAAGACCAAAAGACCCCACCAGGACCCTCAAGGGTCCAGAGGTTTATTGACATCTACTGGTAAGAGCGCTCTCTGTCTTTCTGTCTCTGTCTTGTCTCGTTATGTTTTGTGCCGGTCGACTGATTTGTACTTTGTAGGCTCACTGGGACAGACGTGTCCAGACAGTGATCCTGGGAGGGAAAGAGAGACGTCTCATTCCCTGATTTGGGCAAGGGACCCCCTAGTCTCGAGCCATTTGGGGCCACCTCAGAGGTGACCATTTGATTTTAGGAGTCTCCTCCAGGGAGTGCTCAGGAGAGGAGCATCTTTGGGTACCTTTCCCCATGGTGGGAGGAAGTACCACTTTGCATTTTGTCCCGGGAAATTGTAAGAGCCATTTTGTGGGGGGGGGGGTTTGTATGTTTTATTGTGGTCATTGTTACTTTACACTCTGTTTCTCTTCCAAGAAATAAGGTACATGTCTGACTGACAGGGATGTGAAAGGCCCCTGATGTCTGTTTGATCAAGGACAGAGATCCTCGAGTCTGGATTGTTTTTGGTGTGATTGAGACTGAAGGGTCACTCTCCACAGAGCACATCAGGCTGTCATTGTTCTTGGAGCTTTGTTGGTTGTCTTGTTGGGGCAAAGTTTTTCTTTCGTGTGCCCTTGGTCTTGTGTGTAGTGTGTTAACTGTTCTCATTGTTGACTTGACTGTGACGGACGCTATGGGACAGTCCCCTTCTTCTCCACTAGACCTTTGCCTATCCCACCAGAAGGATGTGCGAGCCACAATCGAGGGGCTTGCTTGCTGTGAGTGAGGCTATCATCATCTCAATGCTGATGTGCTGGTACTTGGATTGTCTGTGTAAATGTCATCTGTTTCTGCTACTCACCTCCCTTATTTTCCTGGGGAGAAGGAGAGAGAGGCACAGCGAGGGCCACCTCCCTCCCTCCCTAGCTCTCTTGCTATCAGGACTGCAGGCAGCTGGCTGCTCTCACGAGGGTGGGGGTGCGTGCTCTCGGTACAGGCGGGCTAAGATTCTCATGTCCTGCTCTGGACAGGACAATGGCTGCCTGCAACTGACAAAACTGTGTGAACACTGAACATAGAATCTGACTTTAGTCAGAGGAGTTAACAAAAGCTTTTTTTCAGGAACACTGGCAGCCAAGGACATACTTTATGACCACTGCGCCCCCTCCCTTCCTTTACTGTGATAACTTCAAGGTCTCTTCTGCCAGCTAGGAATTTCTCTTGTTAACCCTTCTCTGTCCTGATTGTGAAACCTCAGTAACCCCCCCACACACACTTCATCCCCTACAGACAAAGAGAAGCTAAAACCAGCATTCTTAAATGTAGATAAGAACTTAGATGCCCTTTTCCAGGTGGCTTTATCAACTACAGAAACTTAAGAAAACACAAAGTTAGGATATATGACCATCTGACAGAGACTAAGTGGTCATAAAACATCCCAAACTCCCCAAACTCCCCAAACCTGGGAGACAGCTCATAAAACTCCTAAACACGGTTGCTAAACAAACGAGAAATAAAGATAACATAAAAAACTACTGATATGAACCTAAAGAGGGATGTGGGCGGTGGGAGATGAATTATGTGGTCTGTATTAGCCTCACAAAGAAAGGCATGTGCTCCTTCCAACCTCCCTGCTGTGTGTGAGAAGTTTAGAACTAGCCCCCCTGCCAAGGCTTGTAAACTTCATTTGTATAAACCTTGCTTTTGCATTCTGTACCTGAGGTCTCCAGTGGCTTCTTTGGGGACGCGATCTGGGCATAACACTGATATTGCTTAAAAAAAAAAAAATGTTAAATTACCAGTTCAAGATACTAGGAAAATTATGCTTTTGTTTCCACAGGAAAAGTAAAAATTTACATGGGTTTTGGTCATTTGAGTTCAATGTGTTACAAATACTTGCCATCATTTAAGAAAATTGGTTTCAAATTATTGTTGGTTAAAATAAAAGTTTAAATAAATGATTTTTTGACTTAAGGAAACAGTTTAAGATGTAAAAATTTAAAGGCTTAAGCATGTCATGAGGGTTTAAAAAATATAATAAAACTTTAAGGTCTAACTTTAAAGTTTAAGTAAACATGTTTCAGATTTCTTTCTCTTGTTATTCTGCTGTTACATGGAGACTCCAAAGGGTCATAGTTTTAAAAATGTCTGTCTATTCTGCAGATATGAATGAAAATGTGGCCACATGTATGTTTGGTTTTGAATGTCTGAGTTTGCATGTTCTTTGTGTTAAGGAATACAAGTTAATACTAGTCATCTGGCTATCCAGATACTAGTTTAAAGCATAAACAGTTCTATTTAAAATAAAACAAACTGAAAGGTATATTTGACTAATATATCTATAAGAGAACAAATTAGCCTGGTCATTATTACCAAACTTAGAGATATTTTCAAGATTAGGCCTAGATTTGTTTGACTCAGATACATTTAATAGATAATGGTCCTCAAACCTGTCAATGATCTGATGAATATGACATTTAAATTATTTGATTAAAAACTTACTATCGGAAACAGAGACTCCTAGCTCCCCAGCTCCTAGCAATGACTCCCAAGGTCTCCAAAGAAGATATGGAATGACAAGAAGATGCCACCTAAATTGCAAACGACACTGACCACAGGGCAAGATGCCCCAATGCAACGCCTGCCTCCAGGACCCAGCCCAGACTATGGACAAGTAGTAGGACACTGTCAGTCTTCCGTGTCCCTATTCCACAGAAAAGGTACTCTGCCTTATGGGCTTGATGGTGGTAAAAGATTGATGTTGTTCTGACTGGTACCTCCAACGCTATAGAAACCTGGGTAAGGGGTTGATCACTGTAATTTATAGGATTGGAAGCTTTTTGGTCTGCACTCAGATATAGTTTATCCTTCTCAGATCTCTGACAGTGCTGATGACTAGGCTAGCTCTAACTTTGTCAGCATGGCAGCATCAGACAACCAGATCTTTCTGCAAGGCCATAGCTAGCTTGTAAGCTCACTTTAAAAAAATGTTCTGAGATATAAAAATTTAAATAAATCATAAAGGTTCAGATATGAGTCTAAAATAAGATATGTTTCAGATTACTCTCCTGTTCTATGGTTCAGAGCTTAACATTTAGGAGTCCTGATGAGCTGATAGAGCAATGACCACTTACTGTTCAGTCTCAAGCTCAACATTTTGGATTTGTTTTAGATGTGATCTGGATATGTCTAAATGTAAACCTAAAAGTGCTTCTCACCAGGCCAAAAATCTCTGTCCAACTTACACCTGGCTTTCTGGACAGAAGTAAAATGCCCAAATCTGTAGTTCTTGTTGGGATTCAAAGGTATAAGTCTACTTCTGCTGTTTTACAGATACCCATTATCTGCTTTGTCTACAATATGGATTTCAGTACAGATTGGTAATACTAATGTATCTAAAACTTTTATGTCATTATGCAAAAAGGCCTCAAAGATCAAAAGAGTCATAAAAACATAGACCCACTCCACAGAGGTCGAAAGAACCCTAGATAAGTATTCCTAAAGATGGTATTTTTCCTTTCTCCTGGTCTTGGGATTACTGCTTTTCCCATTACTAAGGGTATAAACCTAAGGGTTCCAAATAAATTCATAAATTTTAACCTCTGTTCCTAGTTTAAATCTGTCTCAACAGATTTCTACTTGGCTGGCAGACACCTCCAAGTTTCAGTTGCTGACTCCACTGCTCCAGACGACTGTGGGCTCCGGACGTGCTAAAGGCTAATGTGGACCAGCCCAGCTAACATGATTCTTCTCTGTCCCTATGGGGTCAGGCAGCTACATGCTACTTACAAATGCCCCCTGCCCAGTCTTTGACCAGCTTTTCAGCCTTTTGGGGGAGGGGCCCTGATAATGACGCCCCAATGCCAGCTTGAAGCAGTTCCAGAAGAGAATACGTCGTCCCAATTCCTTGTTCAAAAGAGGCTGAAATGCTGGGTCAAAAAAACTCCCTGCCATAGAGACAAGATGGCTAATTGTACATGAACTATGCATGGCCATTACAGGCCATGAGTTACTAAAATAGGCCATGAGTTACCAAATGTAATGCCATAATTTTAAGATTAAAATGTGCCAAATAGAAAATGGGGGGAGTGAAAAACCCTAGCCCTTCAGGCTTATACCCCCACGCCTCAGGAAAAGAGAAAACTTTAAGCACCAGGAAATGAGAAACTAAAAATCTAGTTCCAAGAGCAACCTGACTTAGCCATTGTTCAATCTCCCCTGCAACCATATAACAATGTAAAAAGATTTCTGTTAAGAGATGTGCTCAACTGTGACTGGGATAGTTGCAGGTTTTCCAGAAAGGACCACTGTGACCTTTGTGTAAACTCCACTCCCACCTTGATACCCCCCCCCCCTTTGAGGTTTCAGGAAAAATGTACCTGTTGACGCAAATTACCCGTCTGTGATCACTCTGTACCCAGACCATGATCTTGTGAAATGAAATTGTATGGGAATTGTAATCTTGTGGGTTTTTCCTTTATTAGCCTTTATGGGGCTGCAGTAAGATGTGGCTCTTGCTCTTAGGAGCAGGGTTTGCCCTTCTATATAGAAGCTTTAAAGAATCCCCTTGGCTTTCTACCCTGATCCCCACCCTCCTGGACCCCTGATTATTTTCCTTCTCCTTCTCATTACCTTTGGTCCCTGGGCCTTTCAGCGGTTGACTCGGTTTATCAAAAATCAGATTGATTCGGCCTTACCACGACACATCTCAATTCATTATCACAGAGTAGATTCCTAGGAGGCTGGCCAGGAGCCCCATCAAGGATTCAGATTCAGTGTCCTAAAGCCCTAACGTCCTCATGGTCTTGCTAGAGAGTACTCAATGACGGGAATAGTACAGGGCCCACGCAGGAGACAACAGCTTACAGAGGTCATTGAGACCAGCTCAAAATGGCACCTGCCATGCGTGGGAGTCCCCCTGTATAGCCTAAGACAGAGGCTCTCTCGGACCTCCGCAACCCCGATCACATGGACTTGGTCCATTTTTGAGAAAAGAGGGGGAACTGTTGGGGACCGACTCCGGACAGCTGTGTCTTGAACCTGTGTAACCTTCCACGATTTATCAAGCCTCGTGTAAATAGGAGGCTTTTAGTCTAACCTAGGAATGTAGGACTAAATAAACTACTTGGAGCCAGTGCTAAATCAGCTAGCTGCAGGGGCCTGGGACCAAAGCGACCTCCTGCTGACCCTCCCTTAGGAATTTTCTTTGTCCTCTCCTCACTCCTCCTGCTCCCCCTCCCTACCTGAAGCCCGTTTATAAGCTCTAACACCCAGTCAATAAAGGAGACCTTGACACAACTCAGACTGACTCTGTCTTTCTTCACGTGCTTGGTCTCCTTTCCCTCTTGCCCCCCATTGATTCCTAGGTGGCCCCTCCTCGAGACCCTCGAATAACCTGGCCTGCTGGACGGGTCACCCGTCTGCACGGAGACTGACTTTGAGGTCTCATATGTGCTCAAGATACTGCCCAGTCTCTCAGATCACTTCCTGTTGCCTGCAAGATGTAGTACTCTCATCTGCTTCTCCAGTAACCATCTGCCTGCACACTGTCATGTCCCACCATGACAATAATGGACTGAACCTCTGAAACTGTAAGCAAGCCACCCCAGTTAAGTATTTTCCTTTATAAGAGGTGCTGTGGTCATAGTGTCTCTTCATAGCAGTAGAAACCATGACTAAGACAGGTGCCTGCCTCCATGTTTGATGACCTGAGTTTGAATTCTGGCACCTACTTGGTGGAAGGAGAAGTGACTCATGTTGGTCTCTGACCTCCATGTGTGAACTGTGGCATATGCACACCAGTGCCACAAAAGAAATCTATTTCCAACTTTTAAAAAAGATTTATTTATTTATTATATACAGTGTTCTGCCTGCATGTAAACCTGTATGACAGAAGAGGGCACCAGATCTCATTACAGATGGTTGTGAGCCACCATGTGGTTGCTGGGAATTGAACTCAGGACCTCTGGAAGAACAGCCAGTGCTCTCAACTGCTGAGCCATGTCTCCAGTCCTACAAATTTCTTGTATCCAAAAGGCATCAAGATCCAGAGAAAGCCAACTTCAGTAGGTGAAAGAACTCAGACTTTCAGAGTGTGAAGGATACAGAGGAACTCAAAACAGTTGGAAAGGACAGAGAAGGAAGAACTCTCCCCTCTTACCTGGACCAGCATCCATCATTATGTCTATCCACTCCTTAGTAGTCAGGTTGTAGATACCTTTCTCCTTGTCTACCATCCATGAAGTGGGATCTTCTGAGAACACAGCACAACAGAAAGCCTCCACTTTGATCACACAGAGATATCCATGCAAATTCCCTTCGTGAAACACATCTATGACTTTGGTCTGGGGAGACACCTTTCCTTCAGATGAACAAAAATGGAAAACTGGCAACTTGGATATTGCTTCATTTGCCACTCTTTCCAAAGAGTCCCGATCAATATTGTCTTTTGGGCATCCCAGGACCTTCTTACTCTTGTCGTCCACTCCAATGAAAAGGTAGCCCCCAAGGGTATTTGCAAATGCAGAGACATACTTTGGAATTATATTTTTTATATAGTTTTGGATTTTTTTTGTAGAGAGTTGTTTAAACTCTATATAAGTAGATTCAGGAAAAGGTAAGATTTGACCATATTCAAGTTTCTCACATTGGAAAATTTCAGAAGCAGATTTTAATTCAGGGTTGTTCTGATGCATAGTTTTGGATTTTTTAGCAGGTGGAGTTCCTTCATCAGTCAGACTACATTTGACACTCTTCTTGTCCTTTAGAAATGTGAATGCATCTATAAAATTCATTTCAATCACAGAAGTTTCAGATCTACGGTACAAGGAAGAATTTTGGCTGCAAATACGAGGCTTAGCAGAACCACTTCTAGGCCCGCAGGTCCAAGATTTAACAAAAATGTAAAAATGTTTTCCTCGTTGTTGGGTCTCAAAGAAAGTCTGCAAATCAGAAGACTGGATAAGCTCTCTCAAAGACTGTTCCAAGTCCAGTCCCATCTCCACAGGATGATCACTGTTGTTGGCCATTTGTATCTCAATCACTCCTCCTCCAGAGTTTAACAGAGCACAGACAGCCTCTATAATTTTTGTCTTCTCCAGATTTCTCTTCCCTGAGTCCATTTTATTTCGGTTTCCTTCCCCAAGAGTCACTTCTTTTACACAGATGACCAAGTCTGGGTGAGACTGTGTCACCTCTAAGCAGAGATTTGTTTCCATGTTGGTCCTACAGTCAAACAATCCAAACACTTGTTTTACCCTTACTACAATTAATTCTCTCATGCACACAATTCATTCATTTACTTACTGAAAATATTTAGTCTTAGTCAAATATATCCTGTCAAAACAATAAACTATCAAGTAATAAAAATAGTCTTTTCTCTTTAGAAATTGTTTTGGGGGTAATGAAAGTAGAACTTACCATCACATGTGATATGGGCTATGGGAGGAAAAGCACATTAAAGAGGTGTCTGAACATATTTGCCCATTAAACTGTAGTTTAATAATGCTCCCAGGAGCATCTAATGTCACCTACTCACTGGAATTGTTAGAGTGAAGCCATCAGCATTGAGGTACAGTAGCAGGAGGAATCACCTAATACAAGGGTGTGCCATGGCATGAGATTTCACAGCTTGGAACATATTCCCAATGAACTAGGGGACATATAGAGAATATACTGGAAGGAGATATCAAAAAGTCATGAAAACCCGGAGAGGCAGGAGAAACACAAAAGGAATAAGGTATAAGAGAATGGAGCACAGGGCTACCTGCTGAGAATTCAGGTATGTAAGCTAATGACAGGTGCTGCAAGTTGAGATTGGAAAGTCTATTGTATGATTTAGTGAAATGCCAGGAAGTGGTGGTGCATGAGTTTTATCCCAGCACTTGGGAGGCAGAGGTAGTGACAGAGGTAGGAGGATCTCTGAGTTCAAGCCCAGCCTGGTCTACAGAATGAGTTCCAGGACAGCCAGGGCTACACAGAGAAACTCTCTCTCAAAAACTCCACCCCCCACAAAAAGGATTTAATGAATGACACACTGGTGACTTGAAAGGACTGCAGAAGCTGAGGTCTTAGAGATGAGTGCCAACAGACATGGCTTGGCTTGCAATTCTATCACACACTGTTGCAGAATATTTCTTTACACAGTGTGAAGATGTGTCTTTGTGATTGGTTTATTAAAGAGCTGAATGGCCAATAGCTAGGCAGGAAGAGGTTAGACATAACTTCTGGGGACAGGAAGGACTTGGGGAAGAAGAAAGGCAGAGTTGTCAGCCAGATACAGAAGGAGCAAGACATGCAGGAGGAAAGGTAAAAGCCACCAGCCACATGGCAACACTCAGATGAATAGAAATGGGTTAATTTAAGTTATAAGAGCCAGTTAGAAACAAGCCTAAGCCAAGGCTGAGCATTCACAATTACTAAGAATTCTCCATGTCATAATTAGGAAGCTGCCTTGTGAACAGAGAAAGACTTGTTATATATGGTGCCCAATGTGGGGCTCAAATATCCAAACACAGGGCCTGAGAAAGCTAAGAAAAGTTCTGGACAAGGACCCAGATTTAGCTTCCTAGTCTTGCAGTGTCTCAGTCGGGCTGGTGCTCAGTGGCATACAGAGGCATGGTTACTAGCTGTTGACTGTGAGCTGGGTCAGTTGCTGGTACTGTGTGGGAGTGCTATGCACTAAGCTGAGCCACGTGGTGGCTGATGGGGTAGCAGTTTAAGATTTGTCCCACCTGGTCAGAGAACACTATAGATGCTTAGTAAAGTCAGGTTCAGACACAGAAAACCTGTAAAAGGGTACAGTATATTTAAAAATGTGCTTAGATGCTGAAGAAAGAAAAGAAAATGGGTATAGACAGTCATAGAAAAAATGGTTTAAATATAATAAAGTCTTTAAAGAGAGAGTAAAATAATATAAAATAGTATAAGCAACATAAGGATGGAAATACACAGGGTGCCTGGATCCTTTATGGTGCTTTGTTAATTTTGAATTTTTAAAATGTTAATGAACAGAGAACAACAGCTGCTGAGAGACGTTTGATTGTGGAAGTGATTGCTGAATTAAATTACCATTATACTTTCGGGATGTCTTGGATTCAGAATGAAAGTCAGATAACATGTTGTATTGGGGGAGAAGTTGTGTTTTTGTTTCCACAGGAAATGAAAAGCTATGTATTCTTTCAAATAAACTGAGATCAGATTTGACCTGGGAACATCTCCTGAAGATCTTGGCTACAGATATGAGGGAAAAAGTCAAGAAAGACTACAAGATAGTCTTGTTTAAGCTGATCCCTCGACATGGGAACAGCTCTGGGATTGGATGAGACATGATAAATCTTGTTGGCTACAGAGTCCTCATGACTTTCATATGGCATGAATAGAGGTTTGGTTATACAGTCCAACCAAACTTATAAAGTTGGCAGATGTGTTTTACCTGCTCAAACATAAAACAGAAAATCATCTTTAGCTGATTAGTATACACTGCACACACCATACTTGTATTAACGCAGATATATATGTTACCTTTAAAAGTTTGTGTGTTTTCAGAAAAAAGGACCAGACACCAATGAAGACAAGTAGCCCAGGTGGTCCAGCACCTCAGAATGCCTCTATTAGTGTCCTCAAAGTTCTACATCCAGAACAACTTCGAAGCTGCTAGCTGAAATGGTCCAGCCTCATGTACTCCTCCAGCCAGGACGTCAGATAAGCCCTGCACTTTCCCATTACTCAGAGACTGGACAACAAATGATACAGCTAGCTCTCTCAGGACCATTATCTCTATTTTCTCCGGGTCCTCTATAGATGTCATCACCCCCAGACAACAGGAAGCAGTCTAGAAAACATGACATCCACATTCCCAAGAGGTGGGGTGGGTGGTTTTTATTTGTTCAGTGGATTATGGATGTTTATCATTGTTTAGGGGGGGTTGAACTCAAGTTGTTATTGGTTATAGTCAGGGAGGAAACTCAGCAAAGGAGATTTTAGTTATATTGTATATATGTTTCTACTCTTATTTAAGATATTTTTATATATTGATACAAATTTAAATTAAGTTTGTTTTTGTTATACTGTATATATGTTTCTATTCTTGTTTAAGGTATTGTACTTGTGCAGCTCATTTAAAAATGTAAAGTTCTAGTCCCTGAAAACTATTCAGGATAACAAAGACAGATTAATAGTGAGTCATCTATGACAATCAAATTTGTAGTCACATTACATATGTTTTCATGGTTAAACCAATATATTGTAGATAGAAAGATGGTCTTCAAACACTTCAGAGACCTACAGAATATGGTATTTAAGATGTTTTAATAACCTAAGGCTTTTCATGAGAATGAGACATATCTGCTCCTGGCAGCACCAATCTACTTCATGAAAGGATGATGGATGACAAAGAACCTCCACATGGAGTTTGCTTTCTTTGTGGCAAGGTTAGCCACTGGGCCGGAAACTGCTCTTGCCTTGACTGCTGACATTATGCTGTCCAAACTGGACAAGCAGAACTCAAAAGAAAGCGACTGCCAAACTTTGCCAGGACAAAATGGGACAGTCCTTCACAATTCTTCCTTCACAGAAGAGTCTGTCAGATATTCTAGGCCCATAGCCTGAAATGGATGCCCCAAGGTTACAGAGGAATCTTGGGAGACTGTTCAGGCAGCTAGCAGTTTCTGTCATTTCTATAGTTTTGGAAGTTTTGTTTGTTTTGCACCTCTGCTTACTCAGGTAATATTATATCCTTCTTGGATGGAGTTGAAGACTAGATAGTCATAGTTACAGTTTTCTTTGTTACCAAATTCAGAAAAGAACCTTACAAAAGTAGTGTAAAGTATATAAGGTTGAGATACATAAAAGCTTAAAATGTTTATCTAAGAAAATGTTTTCAGGTCCAAAAGATGTTTTGGGTTGGTAATAGAAATTAGGAAAGAAAGTGAATTAGGTACAAAACTTGGGACTCACCAAGATAGGGCAGATATTGGAATATTTTCTCTGAATTTGCCAAATACAAATGGACTGGACATTGTGAATGTAATTCTTACCTGATAATTGTTGTTATTGTTTATAGTTTCATTATGTTAGAGTTAAAACCTTTCCTTTTTATTTAGACAAAATGGAGGAAATGTTGCAGAATATTGTTTTACACTCTGTGAAGATGTGTCACTGTGATTGGTTTAATAAAGCGCTGAATTGCCAATCACTAAGCAGAAAGAGGTTAGGCGGGACTTCTGGGTATAGATAGGACTCTGGGAAGAAGAAAGGCAGAGTCACCAGCAGAACAAAGAGGAAGCAGGACATGCAAGAGGAGAGGTAAAAGCCATGAGCCACATGGCAACATGTAGATTAATAGAAATGGGTTAATTTAAGTTTTAAGAGCTAGTTGGAAATAAGCCTAAGCTAAAACTGAACATTCATAATTACTAAGAATTCTCCATGTCATTATTTGGGAACTGCCTGGTGGGACAGAGAAAGACTTGTTACAACATACTATTGTTATATTTATCTGGATACTAAAAATGCCTAACCCTATATCCTTGCTAAGAGTACAGGGATCATTTACCATAATATGACTCTTAGTGAAAGGATTAAGTAATTCACCAAGCACTTAACACTATGCTTTGGTACACACATGTCCAGTATGCAAAACTATACTAATTGTCATTATGTCACAATGGCTTGAGGAATGAATACCAGGTACAGGTATAGTGTTATCAAATGTAGACAGCCAGTCATTAGATAAACTTACTAAAAAAGAGAGGTTCAGAAATGTATATGGAGGAAGAGAAGTTGAAGATTATTTTTTCTTTAGGATGAGAAAGGCTTAAACAATATTTGCCATGGATGAGAAAGAGCCAGTAGGAAAGTGAGGACTTAAAGATGGAGGAAGAGGCTGTGAGTAAAACAATGGAATTCTGAGAGTCAAGGTTTGGAAAAGATTGTGGTTCAGAATCTGTAAGAAGACAAAGAGGAGAAAAGCAAACCTGTTGATATTGAGGTTAGGTTTATAGCTGTGGGGGAGGCAGGAGGGAGAATCTTCTAATGCCTTCCTTTTTCCTCTTCAGCTAGGAAACAAAATCACTCCCTCTGGAAAGAGGCTTTTGCTGTAAAGGTAGGAGGAGAAATGTAGTGCAATAGAGTGGAAAAAGTTTGAAGAACATCACAGCGATATGGGGAATGAAGGATGTGCCCACAAAGAAAAATACTGCAGAGAAAGTGAGTGAGCCTTGTGTCTAAGCTACTTCTCTGCCGCTGTGATGAAACACCCTGACAAAGACAACTGGGGAAGGTAGGGTTGGCTTGGCTCACGGTGAGAAGTTTGGATGACCAGAGCCAGGAAGACAAGGCAGCTGGAATTTGCACAGCTTGGTCACAGTGTAACCACCCATGGTCAGGAAGAGGGAGCAAGAAATGCCTTTGCTCAGCTAGCTGGTTCTTTTTTTCAGTCTAGGCACCACAGCCTTGAGATGGTGCCACCTTCCTTTAGAATGGGTCTTCTCAATTAACTCAGTCAACATAATCACTCACACATATGCCTATAGATGAAATAATCCCTTAGGTATGAGCCTGGAAGTCTTTCCTCTATGCGATTCCATTTCTCATCAAGTCAACATTGAACACAGTTATACCATGTCTTCATTCACCCAACACACATAAATTTACAAAATGTAATAATGACTCAAAAAAGCCATTTTATAGCAGGGCAATGCACATTATGATAGTATTTGCATAGAAAACTCACAGACAAGGGGTTGAAGAGATGGCTCAGTGTATACGAGTGTTTTGCCTGTATGTATGTCTGTGTACCACCTGCCTGGTGCCAGTGGTGGTTAGAAAAGGGCATCAGATCCCTGGGACCAGAGTTATGGACAGTTGTTCACTTTAATGTTGGTGCTGGGAATTGAACCCGGGTCTTCTGCAGAAACAAGAAGTCTTCTTCACTGCTGAGCCATCTCTCCAGCTCCAGATAACAGAGTTTTTAGGAAGTAAATATCTTAAAAATGTCATATGACACAGAATAAAGCTATACTAGAGTTTGATAGGCAGAATGCCTTCCAACAGGAAATGGGTGAGCTACCATGGAGGGGCCTGTGGGACAACAGGTCCAGAGTCAATAGCACCTTTCCATGAGAACTGAAGAAAAGTGATCTTTGTCTGCCTTACACCACCGTAGAAACTGTTGGTGAAAGATTAGGCCTCTGATGGATGTGTGTGGAAAGTAAGGGTGGGATGCACAAACCTCTAGGTGGCCTGGAGCAGTACACTGAGCAAAACAAGTTGGAACCGGCTATCTTGGGGCAGAAACAGAACAGAAAGAAATAGAGCTGTAGAACGAGAGACATTTGGGAAACAAAAATCACAGAGTCCTTGGCTCTTTTCCAACAGCTTCTAGATTATAAACTCCGGGTTAGACAGTAACAGTGCTATTTCTGCCTCTCAGCGCCTCAGTTAAGGACAGTATCTCACAGGGGGTTTCTAAGTCGCATCTATAGAATCTCTTTCAACATTGCAATTTCAAAAACTGCAGCTGGGGGGTCTGAGCACTTGCACTCTCGGCATCTAACTTGCACCTGCTAAGGGTGACAGGCTCTGCCAGCACAGAAACCTGCTGCTGAGGGCAGCCCTGGCATTCAGGCATGCATGGTCCCGCTCCACCCCATCCCCCAATCCCAGTCCCTCACTCCTCTGCGAGCCTCTCTTCCCCTGTGCTGGCCTAGTCAGGTTGGCAACCACCGGGATCACCCCGTCACCCTCATCCTTTTTAAGGAACTTGTGGCTGAGCCTGATAAAATACCTGGGTCTTCAGGCAGGAGAGACACACAGATGTCACCTTGACTTCTCAACTGCTCAAGCCTCCGGGTTCCGGATTTGGCGGGCTAGACCTCGGTGGTGGCGCTAAGGAGCTGCAGGGCCCTAAGCACCTGGAGCCTAGCCTTCCAATCCCAGGTCCAGTAAATTTGCCAGGCTGGCACTAAGGTCCCGCCTTTCCTTTAAAATGGTTGGCTGCGCTCCCCGCCAAAGCCATGGAAACCAAGAGACCAATAGGAAGTCTACTAAATACCGGGAAACTTGAAACTCATAAGTTAAACTTTAATCATCCTAAACTTTAGATATATTGAGCTTCCGAATTGTTCCTGGTGTCTTTAGTTTCTCTTTTGGGCTTCGCGCGGTTCTCACTCCTTCCTGCTCTGTGGCTCTCCCAGGACTCAGTCACCTGCCCATCCAGTCTGCATCTACCAACCAATCAATTTACCGAATCTATTCATATGCCTATATTAATTACACAAAATGGGATAAAACTCATTCCAGAGGAGAAAAGCTCTTCCTCAGACCCTGCCTTCTGCCTCCCGCCTCCCATCCGACCCTGGCCCCCTGGAAGTCGCGCCCAATCCTCACCTCTTTTAATCTGAGGGAAAGAACTCCCAGTTCTCTTGCTCCTCTTCCCATGAAGTTGGAAACAGGCACGAACCTTTGCCTTCCAGAACTCAGCCACTGGCACAAATCCTGCGGGTCTGTGGTCGGGTGGAGTTCCAGTGGGGGACAGGTCACCCGCCTTGAGGCACAGAGGAACAGCTCTGTCTCCAGCTTGGGTTGGGCAGTGCCGTGGTCACAGCCAATTGTTGGAATCAACCCTTCTAACTTCCATACCTTGCTTTGGGGGAAAACGAAACTGTTCAGATTTCCTGTCCGGCTGCAGGTCTTTGGCAAGCTGCCAGCTTGAGCTCTGCCAGCACAGAAACCTGCTGCTGAGAGCTGCCCTAGTGTGAGTGCATGCATTGTTCCGCCCTCCCCTCACCACCTCCGGCCCCTCACTTCTCTGTCTCTGCTGGTCTCCCTTCCCCTGTGCGAGCCTAGTCAGGATCATCCCCTATCGTCCTCATCATTTATAAGGAACTTGTGGCTGAGCCTGATAAAATACCTGGGCCTTCAGGCAGGAGAGACACACAGATGTCACCTTGGCTTTGGGGCTGCTCAGGCCTCCAGGTCCCGGATTTGGCGGGCTAGACCTCAGTGGTGGCGCTAGGGAGCTTCGGGACTCTGAGCATCTGGAGCCTAGCCTTACAATCCCAGGTCCTTTGAGTTTGCCAGGCTGGGACTAAGGTCCCGCCTTTCCTTTCCAATGGTTGGCTGCGCTCCCTGCCAAAGCTGCGGAAACAAAGAGACCAATAGGAAGTCTACTGAATACCGGGAAACTCGTAAGCTAAACTTTAATCATCCTAAATTTCAGATACATTGAACTTCCAAGTTGTTCCTGGTGTCTTTAGTTCCTCTTTTGGTCTCCGCCGCCATTCTTACTCCTTCCTGCTCTTCGGCTCTCCCAGCGCTCAGGCACCTGCCCATCGGTCTGCATCTATCAATCTATTTATCGAATCTATTCATATGCCTATATTAATTACACAAGATGCGATAAAATTCATTCAAGAGGAGAAAAGCTCTTCCCTATGTCCTTCCCTCTGCATCCTGCCTCCCATCCGACCCTGGGAGCCTCACCTCTTTTAATCTGAGGGAAAGAACTCTGAGTTCTCTCGCTCTGCTTTCCCTGGTTGTCTCGGAAAACAGAAGTTGGACACAGACACGAACCTTTCCCTTCCAGAACTCAGCCTCGGGCACAAATCCTGCGGGTCTGTGGAGTTCCAGTGGTGGACCTGTCACCTGCCTGTGAGGCGCAGAGGAGCAGCTCTGTTTCCAGCCTGGGTTTGACGGTGATCTCAGCCAACTGTTTGAATCAACCCTTCTCACTTCCATACCCTGCCTTGGGGGAAAACGAAACTGTTCCGATTTTCTGTCCGGCTGCAGGTCTTTGGCACGCTGCCAGCTTGAGCTCCCTGTTGGTTTAGGGTGGACTGGACTGTCTAGCAGCCCTTCTCTCTCCAGCTAAACCCTCATCCTGGTCTGTGGGCAGAACTCCTTACTGCAGGCCTGGCCCAGTGGGTTACAGCCCTGAGCTGCTGCCTCTGCCTGAAGGCCGAGTTCTCTGCAGTGGAAAGCTTCTGGCAGGAGCAGAGATTCACGCTGGTCTAGGGAGTGAGAGAGGAGCTTTTATCAGGATCTCACCCCCTGTCCTCGGAGGTGAAAACTAACCACCATTAACCCTTCATACTTGCAGATCTTTATACGTTGTGTGTTCCTAACGCATTTACACTTATTAGACATGTGTTAACACAGCTAATAGTGTCATGATATGCAATCTAGTTCATAACCTGTTAATCCATGCTTCTAAACTCTCCATTCCAGTATATCTTCAGACCATCATCTTCAAGTTTTTCTTTAAAATATTCATTTTCCAGATTGTTTATATAACCAAGACCATGAATCTACAGTGTTGAAAGAAAATACTGTCTGTCTAGAATTTAATTCCCCCCTTTGCTCCCCTCCCACATCCATTAGAGAGAAAATAATGTTGTTCTTTTCTGACAAAATAATCCAGCAAGGGATTTGTCACCAGTAGATCTCCATCACATGAAGCATTAAAAGCCCGATAGAAATTAATACCAGATCGACACTTGGAATCTCACGATTGAAGCCTATACTACAGGGGTCATTATGTGGATGTTAAAAGGTAATCCTCAGAAATACAAATGACCAATATATACTTCTAAAAGTTTTTAGAAAGTAATGATGCTTAATCATCCGGGAAATGAAAATTAAAACTGCTTTGATATCCTGTCTCACCCCTGTCAGAATGGCTGCTGCCAACCATGCGACTCTTAAGCCACTGAGACCTAAAGAAGGACGTGGTGTCTGATTGTATTAGAAAGCTGCCCGCCTAAGCATGAGACTCAGAGATGAGCAGTGAGCACAAACAGGAAGTAGGAAAAGTTGGTCAAGAGGCTGTGTTCTAATGTGTATTTTTAGGGCTTTGTTGAAACTGTAACTCTTCCGGTTATTTCTGGGTCCTCTGTTTTATTCCACGGGTCTACACGTGTGGGTTTTGTACCAGGGCCACACTGTTTCTCTTACTATGGCTCTAGAACATGATTGTAGGATTGGGTCTTCTGGAAGCTCCAGCATCACTATTTCTGCCAAAGGTCTCTTTAGCAACTGGAGGCCGGAAGTGGCAGGTAAAAGTATTACTTTCCTTTTGAATACAGACTTTCTGCTCTGCCTGACTGAACCCAGGACAGCTCCCTGCATGAAACTGTGACAACTGGTGTTGATTAGCACCTAGGATTCACTGCACTGTGTACAGCAGACTCGGAGGTTTAGTTTCTCTCATCTTTTAGGTCTTCCTGAATGTCCTACCCTTTTGTTAGGAAGATGCCTTTTAGCTTCCTTGAGTGCACCCTTCCCCCTGGCCCCAGAGCATATGTCTCCTTTCACACGAGTGGTGTATGCAAAGGTGGCAAAGAAGAACACCTCAAATGTTGATCTAGAAATATAACTCAGGGACTGGAGAGATGGCTCAGAAATTAAGAGCACAGGCTAAGAGCACTGGCAGCTCTTCCAGAGGTCCTGAGTTCATTTCCCCACAACCACATGGTGGCTTACAACCATCTGTAATGAGATATGGTGTCCTCTCTAGCCTACGGGAATGCATGCAGGCAGAACACTGCATACATAATAAATGAATAAATCTTTAAAAAAGAAAATAAAATAAAAGAAATATTACTTCAAGAAGATCCTCCATTCTGGGATGTAGAGACTCCAGGATAGACAATTAGTGTGCTACCTGGTGTTTATTCATTTAATGGGGCTGGAGAAATGGCTCAGAGATTAGAAACACTGGCTGTGTTTCTAGAGGGAAAGCCCTACACCCTGCTCTAGAAGCTCAGGGTGGAAATCCCCCAGCGGATTGCAAGTCTTGGCTCTTGTTAAGCTGCTGTCTTGCTTCACTTCCCCCTTCAACTGCCAACCGGGATATATTTTGTGTGTGTGTGTGTGTGTGTGTGTGTGTGTGTGTGTGTGTGTGTGTGTGTTCTTTGTCTTTAAAAACTCCCTGTAATATGTGCTCAAGGCTTAATACAGACTCTCAATTCAAACTTTGGTCATGCTGAGTGGTCTTTCGGTTTCTACCCTGCAACAATAGCCTTGTTCAGGTGTATAGAGAGTCCTTGACTCTAAAAAGCAGACATTTATCTCAGTACATAGGTGGTCTCCTCATTTGTAGACCTACTAAGTTACCCTTAAAGCACTCTATTGGCTGCAGAGATGACTCAGAGGTTAACAGCACTGGCTGTTCTTCCAGAGATCCTCAGTTCAATTCTCAGCAACTACAGGGTAGCTCACAACCGTGAGATCTGGTGCCCTCTTCAGGCATGCAGGCAGGCATACACGCTGCCAGACCACTGCATACACAATACATGTATCTTTTAAGACACTCTATTAACTTTTTAAACTTTCTGGCAGCCACAGGATATTTAGTATACTCACAAAAGGCTCAGATAATCCAACACATGGTAACATAATAGGAAATAACCCAATTCAGGACAGCAGGCTTTGGGTCCTGAAAAAAAAAAAAAAAAGCCATTTTTACACTAGGTCCACTCCTTCCCTGGGGCACATGGGTGTTAATCATGTCCCTATGTAGCTGGAGAGTTTCTCTTCAGGTCCTGCCAAGTCCTGCAATCCCGTGGCCCACTTATAAAATAAACACACAGATGCTTTTATTATTTAAACTGGCCTAATGGCTCAGGCTTCTAGCTAGCTGTTCTTATATCTTAAATTAACCCATTTCTATAAATCTATATCTTGCCACATAGCTTGTGGCTTACCAATATCTTACATGTTGGTACTCATGGCTGGGGCTGGCAGCGTCTCCTGAATCTCTGCCTTTCTGTTCCCCAAATTCTTTTCTGTGCTTGTCCCGCCTATAATTCCTGCCTGGCTACTGGCCAATTGGAATTTTGTAATACAGAGCTATATCCACAGCATCCCTAGCTTTGGGAGGCTGATTTATGTTCATATCATTGTGGACATTTATTCATTGTTCATGTTTGCTATTTCCCTATCAGAAAAAGCAGTTAAGGATATTATTACCCTTTTACTCAGAGCCTTTCCTGTTTTAGGCCCCTGCAAAATATTAAAAACTGATGATAATGCTCTTTGTGTTAGTTAGGATCTCTATTGCTGTGAAGAGACACCTTGACCATGGCAATTCTTATAAGGAAAACATTTAATTTGGATAGTTTACAGTTTCAGAAGTTTAGTCCATTATCATCCTTTTGGGACATGATGGTGTGCAGGCAGACATGGTGCTGGAGAAGGAGCTGAGAGTTCTCCATCTTGATCCACAGGCAACAGGAAGTGAACTGAGTCTCCACTGAGTGTGGCTTGAACATAGGAGACCTCAAAGTTCACCCCTACTGAGACATACTTTCTCCAACAGGGCCACACCTTCTCCAACAAAGCCATACCTGCTAATAGTGCCACTCCCTATGAGCTTATGGGGACAAATTACATTCAAACAACCACAGTCCTGTATACATTGCCAAGTCTTTTCAAACATTTTAGCAAGAGTTCGCTATAACCCACATCACAGGCATTCCATATAACACTCAGGGTCAATCTTTTACAGAAAGAGCTAATGAACAACTTATATGTTATTTAAAAATAAAGGAGGGGGATAAAGATAATATGGCCACTTTTTACAATATTTTGTATTCTGTTATACATACTTGACATTTTATAAATTTGGGCAAGGATGGCCTCAGTGCTTGAGAACATTTTTGGGCCACTCTAAAAAAAAAAAAAAATTCAGGGTCCTTTAGAGATGTTGAATCTGGCCAGCTGAGTAGCCCGACTCCAGCAATTCTGTGGGGCCAAAGGTCTGTTTGTGTTTTTTTCCTCAGGGTGCTAAAAAGTCAGTATGAATACCTGAAAGACTGACTAGACCTATGGAAGATGGACGGAGAACTTCCAAAGTGTCTCCAGAAGAGACACAGGAAGAAAAGAAGGTGATCGGGGTGACAGAGTTGTGGAGCCATGAAGAACAGAGTCTCCCTACCAACAACGACTCAGATGAAGAAAGTACTGGCCGAGGGGAGGGATTAATGGAATTTTAGCTGTCCCTGCCTGGTTGCTATTTCTTGCTAAGTTGTCTGTGTAGAAAGCATCTGCTACTGCTGAAGCATATTTGGGCATTCTCTTTGACTGTCAAGCCACTTTGTGTTTCCCTGTTTGTTCACTTACCACTATATTCTGTTTCTGAAAACGGTATAAAAAGTCTGATTGCTCTCAATAAAGTTTTCACAGCCTCAGTCTTGCTGTGGCCCCTCCAACCAGCCTGGTTCAATTTCTTACCACCATATCAGGAAGCATTGGCCTGGGAAGAAAGCATGGGCACTCACAGACAGCCCTCCCAAGCCTCAGATTCATTTGCAGGCTTTGAGGAGACAGTAGTACCCCCAGCAGATGACTGTTGGGGTAGGGGGCTACTGTGAGGGCTGGATATCCGGCAACATTCACAGGTCTCAGGTTTGCCTGTCACAGCCTCTGGGTTAGGGAACATCCAGTCATGGAGAATAGGAGGCCAGACACTAGCAAACCAAAAACTCAAGAGACAGAATCTGGGCTTAGGCTGGGAAGAGCATAGAGAGTTAGCCCAGGTCTCGGTGGCTAGGGACAAATCGTATCTACTGATATAACCCTGGAATTTGATAGTCCTGAACCTGAAGCATCTGGAAAGATTCTGGAGCCACCAGCCAGCCCATCGTGTACTGCTACAGAGCTGGAGAACATTGATGTTCCAAGGCTGTACAATGTACTCACTGCTGTGTTTCTACCGTAGGGTGATTAATGCTGAAGTGTGAGGAAATGTGCTCTGTTTACATTGATTACAGTGCTGTGGTTTTTCTTTCCACGCTCCCAAACACCCCAGAGTCATCTCCAGTGCAAACATTTGGCACCTTTAGTGGGTATGATCTGAAGAGCTCAGAAGGGTGAGAAAATCTGTGCAGCCCATGGAATGCAAATATAGATGTGACCAGCAGAGGGCGGTGGGACACAAAGAATGGAGTGGACTGCAGATATCTGTCTGGTACAGATGCTGCCACAGTGTAAACCACAGGTAAAACAAGAGTCCATAAGCTTGACAGAAGACTCCCCTGCTCCTCCTCGATGAAACCTGCGGCCTCCTGCTTTCAAGGACCCAGAAAGAAGCTGCCCCAAAACCCATTGCCCTGTGATTCCCTTTTTAAAATTACACATCTAGAGTTGGAGGCCAGTCTGGTGTCCATAGCAGGTTCCAGGTTAGCCAGAGATAAATAGTGAGACCCTGTGCCAACAATAAAATAGAACCCCGGAACTACAAGTGTGTACAATGACTGAACAATACATGCTTACATGACTCGTGGGTTATTACAGAAATCAGAGAGAAAACGAAAAAAGTCCCTAGGATCAAATGAAAATAAAAAATATGACCTATCAGAACCTATGGGGTCTGACCAAGGCACATTTAAGAGGAAAGTTTATAGCTGTGAATGCTTATGTCAAAAATCTAAAACCTCAAATAAATAACCCTAAGATGTACCTTAAGAAAAACAGGTGTTGGGGATTTAGCTAAGTGGTAGAGCGCTTGCCTAGCAAGCACAAGGCCCTGGGTTCTATCCTCAGCTCTGGGGGAAAAAAAAACGGAAAAAAAAGGGAAAACAAGAATATTCAAAATGAGAATCAGTAGGTAGCGAGAAATAATGAAGAACAGGGCAGACTTCTATGAAATGGAGACCAAAAGAACATTACAAAGAATTGACCAAGCAATGAATTGGTTCTTTGAAAGAAATAAACAGGAAACCTAAAGACCTACGAAAAGGATTATAGGCAACTAATGAATTTGGAGTAGGAGAAAGATTGTTTTCCAGGGACAAACACATCCATTAGTTACCTAATACAAAATGGTCAGCCCTGAAAACACACATACAAGTAACATTACACAGACTGAACAGAGATATTTAGGAATATGTATGTATGTACACATATGCATGTAACAACAATTAATGAAGAAAGAGGCCATGAATTTGAAAGAGAGTGAGGAGGAGTATGTGGGAGGGGTTGGAGGGAAGAAAGGGAAGGGAAAAATGATGTAAGTGTAATCTAAAATGTATAATAAAATTAAAAAACAGAATTAATCTATCACTACCCAATCTTGCTAGAACACAGAGAGAAGAATCAAAAATTTAAAAATAAGGTTAGTTAAAAGGGAGGTAAAAGTCAGGTATAGTGATGCAGGCCAGCACTCAGGAGGCAGAAACAGGTGGATCTCAGTGAGTTCAAGGCCTGCCTGCTCTATATAGTGAGTTCCAGGACAACCAGAGCTACATAGTGAGACCCTGTCTAAAGAACAAAAACAACAACAACAGAAACAAAGAAACAAAAAACAAAGAAAAAGGGTGACCACAGAGTCCAGTGAAATGTCCAGTAAGGTAGAGTCACAGAAAACTTCTATTTTGTAAACTGGGAAATCTAGAAGCAGGTAAATTCCTCGACACATGACCTGCCAAAATTAAACCAAGAGGGTGCAAACATCTTAAATAGACCCACCACAACCAATAAGATTCAAGCAATAAATAAGAGTATAAAAGTTGGAAAATAACCCAACAGAGAAAAGCCCAGGACTAGATAGTCATTTTCAAATTCTACCAAACATTTAAAAAAGAGATAACACTGTAGCAGGAATCTTAAAAGTTCTTATTAATAAAATCAAACCTGAGGCCGGTATTGGAGTGAACACTGGAAGATCAGAGAGACAGAACAAGCCACAGCTAACCTCACCTGGCCAACTTCTCAGCTGCTCTTGTTTCTGCAGCCTGGAAGCCTCCGTGTCCTCATATCCGAATGGCTCTCAGCTGAACTGTGCTGCTCAAAACCTAAAAGCTTAACCAGCCAAATGCTTCTAGTTTCTGGTTCTCACACCTTTTATACCTTTCTGCTTTCTACCATCACTCCCTGGGATTAAAGGCTTGCTTTCTGGGATTAAAGGCATGAGTCACCAAGCTTGACTGTATCCTTGAACAGATGGATTTATGTCTATGGAATGCTAGGATTAAAGGCATGCGCTACCACTGCCGATCCTAAGTATCTAGTGGCTTTTCTGTTCTCTGACCCCAGATAAGTTTATTAGGGTACACAATATTTTGGGTAACACAATACCACCACATAACACTGTTGCTCATCAAATGGCATCATGAAATAGAAGGGAATTAGAAATTTACTCCATGAAGTCAGCATTATCCTGATACGGAAACAGGATAAGGACACACTGAAGAAGGGTAACTAAGTACCAGTTTCTCCATTGAAGACAGGTGAATAGTCTAGTAAAATTCTTGGGAATCAAATTCAGTAACACACTAAGATCATACACCGTGGGGCGTTTACCCACCACCCCCACAGCTTCCCAGAGTTTTCTTGAGTGCGATCAGCAGGAAATATTAGATAGAAGGATTTATAGTGGAGAATCTTGTGGAGATAAACAGATAGAAAATAAAGGATAGCCTCGAGAGGGCCTGGAACCTATTCCAACGGGCCCGGACTGTCTCTGGTCCAGGGTTTTTATAGAGACGCCAAGGGGTGGAGCAAAAGACCTCCTCCCCCAGCACAGCCAAGTGCAGGCCATCTCAGACACCTGCACTCAGGCCCGTGGTCCTGATCATCCTCTATTCGGACCTGCTGGGTAAAGCCACGAGGAACCCCAGAACGGGCTCCCACAGGTCCCCCCTTCTTAATATATAAAAAAATAACTATTAATGGCTTACAGCAATCTCCATAGCTGTTACACCTCCCAGTATGGGAGTAGAGGATGATATAAATGGCATTTCTCTTTTGAATTAGGTCCAAGGTGACCACACCAGTCTTAGCTGCCTCAAGCCCTTTCTAAACCAAAACTCTTAAGTCAACTACAAACTTAAAGAATCCCTTAGCTTCATCATTACCAATAACAAGTTAACATAAATATTGCTATACATAGTCACATAGTCACAATTCTCTCAATCTTACAACTCAAAGCAAACTCTTAACAGAACCATTAGAATTAGCATATATGGTGCTATATATAGTTAACAATTTTCTCCGTCTTACAACTTTAACTCAGTCATTTGAATTTTCTTGTTAACAGAACATAGGAAAAACTTTGATGTATTCACATCAAACTTAAACATTTCCTCAATTCCACAAAGCCAGGGTGCATTAATATCAATAGGTTTCTGCGAACATAATTCAATCTCCTAGCTCCTCCTTTTCTTTATAATTTTTAAGCAAAATCTCAAGCCTAATTAGAAAACCCAAACTTTTCTGTTTAAAGAGTTCCATTTGTAACACAAAACCAGTTCCATAAGTAATTCCATTTTACATAAACAGTTCCACAAAACAATTAATAAATCTCCAGTTAATAAAGTATATATGCATACACAAAATTGCATATTGATTCTAAGTAGAAATACATTTCTTCATTTAAACAGTTCCACTTTTAACCCAATTCCAGAAAACCGTTCCTAGGTCATTACTATAAGTAAGCTCAAAATTGTCCCATTGCAATGAAATCTCTATTGTTCATTTCATTTAAGTACCAAAATTCAAATGATAAATATTGGTACTAGCTTTCCAAATTTGAAGAAATCCATAACCAAAATGTTTTTGTAATTTTATCTCATTTTAAGTTCAAAAAGTTCAAACAAGAAATAAATTCTGGTATCAGGCTTTCACTTCCAAATATGAAGAGACGTTTTTCAACCAAAACTTTTTGCAGTTAATAATTTTTGTTCAAACAAGCATGTCTGCAACTTTTGTTCTCACAGACAGACCTTTTTAGTTATAGTAATATTTTAAACCGCACCGTTTTTGCTGTTAGCTCAGGTTTTTCTGTACTGCGTTGATATTCCATGGATCTCAGCCACAGATGCCTTGTGCTGGTTCTGGCGTCCGCCATTCTTAGCTTCTTAGCGGCTTCTGGAGCTTTTGAAACCATTCAGACTGCCTACCTTGTAGTCTACTAGGACACTATCTCCTGTGTCTCAGGTGTTTTCACCATATACATTAATAGACTCACACTTAACATTTACACTTTTTCACAAACTCACATAACATGTGCTTAAGCATAAACTCACTCAACATTACACATTTTTACAAACTCACATATTAACATCTACTTATTTATACTTTAAGGAAACTATAGAACTACTTTAGCAAATATATTTCTTATTAATTCTCATATACTTATATTCATTCCATCTTATTTATTTAAACTTACATTTACAACTAGCATCTTACCAGCTTATTACTACATGTCTTAAGACTACCTTAGATACTTCTTACAAGCTTATATTCTTAAAGGAACTCTATAGATCTATTTTACAAACTTATATAGGCTACCATTAGCATATATCTAACTTAGCAAACACCTAAAGATTTCTTAACACAGATCTAACAAGACAGAATTTTTACAAACTCACATATCTTATATTCGTCTTTCTACTTCTTAATTATTAATTATTATCATTATCACCATCTCTATCAGAAAGATTCTCTTAACTAGACAGGAAGTACGTACATCATTTCTAAAGTTTACAGTTTATAGTTAGCTTTGTTATAAAGCACTGGGATTTAGTGAGTGTTGTCATTATAGAGTTGTGATACTTGTTGCTAGGGGTTTGTAACATTCTCAGGATGAAGCCACATCCCAAAGTTGCCGAGTTCTCTCAGCCGTTCCGGACCGGCAGAGATGCACTGTCAGCGGTAGACAGTTTTTAACTAGAGGCTGTCCCTTCACCCAAATTCATAATAGCTCCCCTAAGTACTTCAATTCAGACAAACGTTTCTATTACAGCAGCACTTTTGGTTTGCTCTACCAAAAAACTTCACCTCACATTGAGGGTGAAATTACCATATTTAGCTGCTGTAAAGCTCTTCGCCAAAAACTGCACAGCTATTAGGTGGTATTTTAAGGATTTTAAAGTGACTTGTTTGCTCTTATAGGTAGCTTTTTGTCACCCAACTGCCGTTAAAAACTTTGCACAGCTATTAGGGTAAATAAGGCATGTTACCAACAGAGCCTCAAACCATGAAGCACCTAGTTTCGTATTCTTTCAATTTTTCCAATGGAACTGACACTTAAACTCTTAGACGATTTTCCTCCTTATTCTTTTAAAAGCTGTATTTTAAGTTTACCATGAATGTATTTTCAAGCTGACAAAAGTGTTTCAGGGCAATGTCGCCATCTTTAGCGGAAAAACTACCTTTCCCTGAATGCATTTCCCTTATATCAGTCCATAATAATATCAGTCCCATATCAGTCCCTTATACCATTTTCCTTATATCATTGATTTCTCATAGTTCTTTTCGGGTCTGAGAGTCAACTGGTTCTCTTTTACTAGACTTGCCTGGGAGGTTTGAACAAAGTCTCTTGCCTTTGCAACGGGAGATTTGAACAAGCATTTTACATTTTCAGCTATGGCACATTGGGAGGTTTCTATTCTCTCAACTGGCTTTAACAGGTGTTTCAACTTCATCAGATACTGGTCCCCGGATCAGAACCACACCTGCCTCAGCGCACATTGAGGCTGGCATTTCTGATAGCAACTTTCCTCGGGGCTTGTTTGTTTTAGCCAGTCAGTGAAAAACAAGATCATGTACAACAGCTTTTCCATAGCTCCTTAAGAGAGATTTTCTCCCACTGATTTTATTCTCATTTTGCTTGTTCGTTCCTCCCCAGATGCAGAGCTTCAGGTGTCTGTCTGCGGCTCTGTACCTCTGCTAGCTGCCTTTGGAGGTAGGGGCTTTTTTTTCTCCCCCTGAATCTGCCTCAAGTTCTAGCAGCTTTTCACACATCATGCATTTTCTGGGGAGGAATCTGTCTGGTCTGTTTCTTCAGAGTCTTTCTCCCAGACAGTTCCCAGTTTGGTCTCAGTTTATCCCCTCTACCCCAGAAACAGTTTCTGACACTACAGCGGTGGCTTTCCCTGCTACTGAAAGGTAGGGGCTTTTTGTCTGTTTTCGGGGTCTGTGTGGTTTGCTTACAGACTGAAAATCTAACGAGGGAGGTTTTTGCCATTTCTAAACTCCCATTAGGACAGGTGTTGTGCCTCATGAGGCCTTCACCTGGCCCAGTCCCCCAGTGGGTTGTGTTTGCTTGTCTGGGTGCTCAAGTACAGAGCTTATGCCAGAGGCCATCACCCTTCAGGGCTACACTCCTTCATCTCATCGGAGTCAGTTGAAACAAAGCTTTTCTCAAATACGTGCTTTCTCTGACAGAAAAGAAAGCTTTACTCCTGGATAGTTCTGTTTTGCCCAGGCTGGGCTCTTTCCCCAGACAGCGTTCTGACTCGGCAGCACAACTGCTTCAGACACAGTTCAGCTTTACTGTTTTCCCAGAAAGGTCCTTTCTCTGATAGGAAGGCTTTTCTCAGATTTCTTTTTGCAGTTGTGGACCTTTCAACCTGGGACTTGTAGGAAAGTGGACAACTGTGCCGTTCCCACCGGCTTTAGCTTTGTTTATTAGCCATCTTCCCCTGGGTCCTGCACCTTCCTGCCCCAGCTCTGTGCTCCAGGAAGTTCACAATTGCAGGAACCCTAGTATCCCCGAAATGCACTCCAACTCAGAGATGCTGGCCAGTCACCTCTGGGTTTTTGCTCAGAAGCGAGGATACAATGCTAAAGGAGTTTGCATTGCTTCAAGGGATCTTTGCATTAGGACGATTAGGAGCACCATTTCATTCTAAAAAATGCTCACTCAAACAAAATCCTTGATGCCTCAGCTCGGCTGTAACTGAAGCTTGGCTTTTTTGCTTTTCTCAGGTCAAGTTTCCTGCCATTTTGGGCTCTCTGTAGCTCTTCACCCACACTCTCCCAAGCGTTTCCCTCAGGGTACTCTGACCCACTGTCTTTTACCAGCTTAAAGAGACAGAGCTTAGAAGAGGTTTTTAGGAAACTGTCCTGCCTCCTGCATTGCAGGGAGGATTGTTAAAGCTTGAAAGAACTTCGAGAGGTTTTGCTGTCTTAAGTTTGTTGTTTTCCCAGATGGTCCCCATACCAATATCTTCAGGTGATTCTACTCTCCTCTTTCTGAGAGAGGTTAGAGGCTTTAGTTTTTAAGTTTCTTAAGAGAGAAAGATTAAGGCTTTTTAGAGAGATTTTCCCCCCAAATTTTCCAAGAAAAGCTTTATAGTTTAAGAGAAAGATTTTTTTCCCCCCCAGGAGAAAGACCAACTTTTCCCAAAACTTCCCAACTTTAAACTTTGACTTCTTACACCCCCATTTTTGCCTCAGGGAGAATTTACTTTCTCCTGCCGCTTGGATTTGGCATTTCAGCTGTCCCCAGGTCAAAAGCTTCCATAGGAAACTTTTTCTTCCCCATAAGCTCAAAGAAGAGCTTTTTTTACTACCCGTAAAGCCCAAAGAAAGATTTTTCCCCCAGTTTGCTTTCAAAGCCCCCAAAGTGAGAAAATTGAAGAGTTTTTCTGTCTAGTTGCCTTACTTATTTTTTCCTACACAATCTTACACTTCTAAGTTTTTCCTAAACTATATTACTACCCTATACCTTATACTTATCACAGATAGAAATTGAGAAAGGGATAGAAGATAGAAAATTTTGACAGAAGAGAATTTCGCTGCAGCATCGGACATCCTTCCAGTCCACTTTCCTTTTCTCTCGAGGATAAAACCCCTGCCTCATATATATATATTTTTTCATAACACTGGCATGCCTTTCCACTGGCAGGGCTGACTCAGCACTTTCACCAAAAACTCTGTATTAAAACTATTATTTTCCTTTATCTTTGGTCCCTATTACTTTGTCTTAAGTCCCTGTTCATTTGTCTTTAGTCCCCCCCTTTTTTGCCCCTTTTTTTCTTTAGTCCCTTTTTTTCTTTAGTCCATGCTCACGGCGGCATTCTGTGGGGCATTTACCCACCACCCCCACAGCTTCCCAGAGTTTTCTTGAGTGCGATCAGCAGGAAATATTAGATAGAAGGATTTATAGTGGAGAATCTTGTGGAGATAAACAGATAGAAAATAAAGGATAGCCTCGAGAGGGCCTGGAACCTATTCCAATGGGCCCGGACTGTCTCTGGTCCAGGGTTTTTATAGAGACGCCAAGGGGTGGAGCAAAAGACCTCCTCCCCCAGCATAGCCAAGTGCAGGCCATCTCAGACACCTGCACTCAGGCCCGTGGTCCTGATCATCCTCTATTCGGACCTGCTGGGTAAAGCCACGAGGAACCCCAGAACGGGCTCCCACAATACACCACGACCAAATGGTTTCTGTCCAGGGTGTTCAGCTTGTTCCAACAAGCTCTATTCACAATAGCCACACTATTCACAAGAGCTAGGAAATGAAACCAGCCTAAAGTCGGTCATAAATAAGCAGATAATGAAAATGTACACATAACAAGTATAATTTTATGCAATTGTAAAGAATAATGAAATGATGATATTTATAGGAAACGGATACAATTGTAATTTACTATGTCAGGGAAAACAAGCCAAACTCACAGAAATACAAGTTTTCTATTATATGTAGAAATTAGACTTAAAAAACCATATATTTGTATGTGTGTGTATGTATATATGTTTGTCTCTTTCTCTCTCTCTCTGTCTATCTGAGTAGGACATAGAACTGAATAAAGGGTCATGAGAGGAGAGGAAGAGAGCCTAGAGGAGGGAGGAAATGGAGCTGCAGTGTTGTGCCTGGAATAAGAAAGCAGAGGGTGACAAGAGAGAAGGAGCTGTGGTGGTGCGGGTGGCACCCATGGGAACAGTGGGGGAAGGGAACAAATGAGGACACACTGACATGTACATGAAGACCCATGAGGAAATCCACTGTTCTGCATGCTAACAAGACATTGCATTTGACAAGAGGTACAATGGCTCAGCACTTGTCACACAAACCTGATGACCTGAGCTGGGTCCCCAAACCTACAAAAACCTGGCTGTAGTGCTTTGCACCTGCAGTCAAAGCCTCCTCCTGTGAGGTGCCAGAGAGAGGGAGAAACAGGAGCCCTGCCTGGAAGTTCAGAAGTCAGCTGGCCCTGAGTAATTAACACAGCTAGAAACAAACCAAACCAAACCAAACCCAAGAGACCATGGGGAGGTGGAACTGCTTTAATCCTGTTCCATCACTGTGGAGGCAGAGGCAGGCAAATCACAGTGAGTTTGAGGCCAGCCTGATCTACATGAGTTCCAGGCTAGCAGGGCTCAACACAGAGAGATCTTGTCTCAAAACAAGCAAATAAAAATCAAGAAAGAAACTGACCAAAATAAGGTGGATGGCGAATAAAACTCTTGAATGTTGTCTTATGGCATCTACATGTGTGCTTGGCATGTGCGTGCCCCCATACAGTAATAGTAATAAAAAATAAATACAACATTAAATAATAAAAAATAAAAAGTAAGGTGAAAAACTAAGATCACTGAAATCTAAAATACAATTCACAGCCCTATGAAGGATTTCAGGAATCTGTCAAATCTGCATTTATATACCATTAAATAACATAAGAATAAAGAAATACACCTAGCAAAAATATTTACAAAATCTGACAGTATTTCTATATGGAACTTTCTTGTAAGATAGTAGAAAATGTTAATGTTCACTAGAGGAACTCATAAAGATATCAGTTTACT
Organism: Peromyscus maniculatus bairdii; assembly: GCF_049852395.1. Lineage (NCBI taxonomy): Eukaryota > Metazoa > Chordata > Mammalia > Rodentia > Cricetidae > Peromyscus > Peromyscus maniculatus. The sequence goes on along the minus strand of NC_134859.1, from coordinate 69,434,952 downwards.
TTGGTAAATCTATCTAAGTTTGCAACAAAATTAGATAAACACCAATAAATAATTGGCAACCCAGGAGAAGTAAACTAAACCTTAAATGTCCTTAAAAACTTAAAACGCTGAAACTGTGAAGTGTTGGAAAGTCAAACCAGCAGGTGCACTTGTGGACCTGTGGACCGGTCACCAGTTTGGGTTTGTTAGGTCAAGTAAGGTCTAGGCCTTAGGCACACTTTCCTACTGAGGACTGAGCAACTCAGGAACATAACATTGATGGAAAATACTAGAAGACAACAGGATGCAAGCGCCATTTCTTCAGTGAGTCCAGGAGTGTGGAAAATAAGTCAGAACCCCAAAGGTCTATGATATAAAATGACTATTTGTCTGAAGTTGATGGTGGAGAGACATCTACATCCAGGTCCCTCCCTTTCCAGCCTCTGCTCTCCAATTGCTCTTTCAGGCTCTTCTCAGCACTCTCCTGGACCTCTACTGTAGCTTCAGTCTCTGCTCTGCTCTGCCCTGCCCCCTCACCTCTTAGACACTGGTTCAAGGTCCCCAGGTGCAGGCAGGGAGTGGGAGGGAGGACAAGGGAGAATGGGAGGAGAGAAGAGGAAGGGAGGAGGTTTCTTCTGTGCACAGATTCCTTGTCACAAAGCAGCCTCTATATTATCCATGTCTGTGCTTTTGCCTTGGAGACAGCAATCTGTTTTGTTTTTTTTTTAAATTACCTTATTGACAATTTTTTTTTCACACAATATATTTGGATGTTTTCCCCTCCCCCATTTCAGGCAAGACTCTCCCATCTCTGTATCCACCAAACTATGTTTTTTCTCTCTTTCTCTGTAAAACAAAATAAACACACATAGAAAGTTAACTTCTTCATATTTAATGTTTAAACTGAACTCTGACAGGACAAATGAATAATGAAATTTGGTCCATATACATAATGGAACTTTTTTTTCAGCCACACGAAAAAGGAAATTATAAAAACTTCAGGAAATTGGTGAGACATAGAAAATACTATGTGTGGTAACCCAGGCTCAGAAAGACAACAGAAGGGATAAGCTATAGTTCTATGTGTATCAAAAGGGTTTGGCACCGGATGTATTTGAAGGGACACAATAAAGACATTTCCTACATGACCTCCCTATAGTATGGTGAAAGTTTTATTGAGAGAGAGAAAACAGCCAGAGGCTTCTGGGGGAGTACAGAGCAAAGAGAAAAAGAAGTCAACTGAATATGGACAGCAGTCTGGACATGCCCAAGATTTTCTGCAAGAGAGGAGAAAATAGCAAGGTATAGACCACAGTGAAAATAGCAGGGAATAGACCACAGTGAGAACAGTGGGGAAATAGCAGGGGATAGACCACAGTGAGAACATTGGGAAAATAGCAGGGGATAGACCACAGTGAGAGCATTGGGGAAATAGCAGGGGATAGACCACAGTGAGAACTTAGAAGAGCAAGAGCCAACCTAGAACAGTGAGAATATCTAGATTACAAGAAGAGTGAGTAGCTGGGGAGAGGGAAAAGCCAGGAGACTGGTGTGGAGGCTTTGAAATGTTTAACATGTACTTGTGGGTAGGGACTGAGGGAGCCTGGAGACTGGCATGGGCCTTGATGCTGAAAGGTGCCACTCATATGTGTTAATTGGAGAGCCATATGATTTTGCCAGAAGTAAGGAAATGAATCCTTTGGTTCACAGAAACTGGCTTCACAAATTCTCCAGGAATGCTGGCTTTTATCTAATTGCCAGAAATCCTCCTATAATCATACATTAAAGCAGAAATCTTGGATATCATTCCACTGATGAGTGGGGGCAGAAAACGTACCTGATAGAAATGGGAAAGAGAATTGCGTCTTAATGTCAGTTAAGCATAAAAGCACACAGGGAACTGTGGCCCTGAATCAAAGCACAGAGGCAGAGCAAGACAGAACTCTAAGTTCAGGCCAGCTTGATCCACATTGAGAGTTCCAAAACAGTCAGGACTACATAGGGAGACTCTGACACGAAGAATTAAATAAAATAATGAATAAACAGAATTAAAGCACACAACTTAAATCTCAGAAGTTTAGAGACAGAGGCAAATGGATCAATGAGAGTTCAGGAACACCTGGGCAAGAAACGACTAAGTAAAAAGACCTTGAAACAAAAATAACTTTTAAAATTTAAGAGACCTGAAAGTTTTCCTAGGAAATATGATTAGATTGATAGAAAATTTGAGACTAAGCATTAAGAGTATTAATAATCTAGAAATGGAAAAAAGAGGAAGACAAATATTTAAACCCAGATGATTTCCTATAACCCCAAATATTGATGCTTCTTTTTTAATTTGTTTTTCCAAAAAGTCTCATGTTGCCTGGTCGCTAACTCCTATGAGCTGAAAGTGACTGTGGTGATATTTTGTTTGTGCCTCAATCAAAAAACCTTGACTGAAGTTCACAGGGCTGATCCAGTCACTAGTTCAGCATTGAGGCCAAGGAGTGTTGGCACATAACTCTAATCCAAGAACTCTGCAAAGATCAGGGTGGGGTTGGGCCACACCGTAATCCCAGCACCAGGGAGGTGGAGACAGGTATATAAGGCAGATGGAGACCGAATCTCAGCTCATTCAGTCTGAGGATTCCTAGAGACCAGATCTCACCCTTTCAGCTGAGGACTAGAAAAGATAGGTGATGGTTGGCTGTGGGTTGCCCCTTGGACTCTCTGAACCTTTGGCATTTGGCGTCTGTGGTATCTGGCTCGGGGTTTTTACTGTTCAAACCATTTAGAACTGGTGCTACAGCTGGTGCCCAGTGTGGGGCAAGAAGCCAGGACCCCGACATAAGAGTCTCACGCTCTACCCCAAGAGCTAGCTCTATTCTGAGGCAGCATCTTTGAAGACAGGAGTTCAATCAAGGTCTCGGGGTCTACTTGAGACCCAGCTGCAAACATCAGGGTTCAAGAGGAGCGCCTAGCCCACAGAATCCTCTGCCAGTATGCCCTGTGTCTTGTGTAGCCTGGTCTCTAACTCCTAGGTAGCTGGGGGGTGACTGTGGTGATATCTTGTTTGTGCCGCAATCAAAAAGCTTGCCTGAAGATCAGAGGGCTGATCAGTCACAAGTTCAGCATAGAATCCAGGGACTGTTGGTACACACCTCTAATCCAAGAACTCGGGAGGAGGAAGCAGGAAGATCCAGATATCAAGACCACCCTAGCTCTAAGTCATTGAGTCAGTCTAAGAAGAGAGAGAGAGCGGGACAGGGAGAGGGAGAGAGAGAGAGAGAGAGAGAGAGAGAGAGAGAGAGAGAGAGAGAGAGAGAGAGAGAGAGAGAGAGAAAGAGAAAAGGAGAGGGAGGGGAAGAGGGAGAGGAGAGGGAGAAAGAGAGCCAATGGGTGGGGTTGGGCCACACCCTTAATCCCAGCACCAGGGAGGTGGAGACAGGTATATAAGGCAGATGGAGACCGGATCTCAGCTCTTTCAGTCTGAGGTTTCCTAGAGACCGGATCTCATCCTTTCAGCTGAGGACTGGAAAAGATAGGTGAGAGTTGGCTGTGGGTTGCCCCTTGGACTCTCTGAACTTTTGGCATTTGGCATCTGTGGTATCTGGCTGGGGTTTTTTACTGTTCAAACCATTTAGAACTGGTGCTACAGCTGGTTCCCAGTGTGGGGCAAGAACCCAGGACCCGGACATAAGAGTCTCACTCTGTACCCCAAGAGCTGGCTCTATTCTGAGGCAGCATCTTTGAAGACAGGAGATCAATCAAGGTCCCGTGGTCTACTTGAGACCCAGCTGCAAACATCAGGGCTCTGAGCGGGGCCTAGCCCACAGAATCCTCTGCCAGCATGCCCTGTGTGCACTATAAATTTTCCTCTAAACTCAACTACAACATGATCATCTTTGATGGGCTCCAAATCTCCCTCTGCGACTTAAAGAAGCAGATTATGGGCAGAGAAAAGCTGAAAGCTGCCAATAGCGACCTGCGCATCTTCAACGCAGAGACGCAAGAAGAATATACAGATGACAATGCGCCAATTCCTAAGAACTCATCTGTGATTGTCAGAAGAATTCCTAGTGGAGGCGTTAAGTCGGCAAGGAAGACTCACGCTCTAAGTGGACCTGGACCAGTGATGGGAACCACACAGGCAACCGATGACTCTTCTGCATCCATTTCTCTGGCCCAGCTTACAGAGACTGCCAATCTGGCTGAAGCCAATGCTTCGGAGGAAGATAAAATCAAAGCGATGATGTGGCAATGTGGCCGAGAATACGACCCAGGCAGTTCCGTGAAGAAACCTCTGGGTCCACCACCTCCATCTTATACCTGTTTTCGTTGTGGTGTCCCTGGTCATCATATTAAGAGTTGCCCAACAAACGGGGATAAGAACCTTGAATCCGGCCGGAGAATCAGAAGGAGCACTGGAATTCCCACCAGTTTTCTGACTGAGGTGAAAGATCCTAACACGAAGGGTGCGATGCTCACCACCTCTGGAAAATACGCAATACCGACCCTAGATGCAGAGGCCTATGCGATCGGGAAGAAAGAGAAGCCACCCTTCTTCCCAGAGAAACCGTCCTTGTCGTCGTCGTTGTCGTCGTCGTCGTCGTCATCTTCAGAAGAAGGAGAAAAAACACCTATCCCGGAGGAGCTCCTGTGCCTCATCTGCAAAGACATCATGGTGGATGCTGCTATCATTCCCTGCTGTGGAAACAGTTACTGTGATGAATGCATTAGGACAGCACTCCTGGAATCAGATGAACATACATGTCCAACATGTCATCAGAACCATGTTTCTCCGGATGCTTTAACTGCCAACAAGTGTTTACGACAGGCTGTTAGTAACTTCGAAAATGGAACTGGCTATACCAAAGGACCTCGCCAACAGTTCCCTCCACCCCCACCCCCAATACCACCACCAAGACCGCTCCTTCAGAGGAGCCCCCAGCCTCTGGCGCGAACTCTGGTACGGAGACAGCTGGATCCTCTGAGGATCCCAGTGACGTCTTCCTCAGCTCTCCCAGCTCCCTCTGTATCTTCGTTAACTTCAAGTCCGGCTCCCTTGGCACCCTCTGTGCCTGGAAGTCCATCTTCTGCCCCAGCTCTGGTACCGGATTTGACTGCGACAGTGTCTATACCAGTCCATTCGGAAAAGTCAGACGGCCCTTTTCGGGATTCGGGTGATAAAGTATTACCAGCCCCAGCGCTGGAACCAGAGCATTCTAAGGGAGCCTCCTCAGTTGCCACTGGGGCTCTTACTCAGGAAAAGGGTCACGAGGTGCCTGTCCTTGGAACTGCGTCTCGGTTGGCACAGTCCTCATTGCAGGGACAGTGGGTCCCCACAACTGGTCCGGCAAGAAAAAGTGCTGCTCTTCCAGGTGGTGGACCACCACCAGGCTGGGGACATTTCAATCAGCTTGGCCACCTGGTTTCTCCACCGCAGCAAATCAGAAGAGGGGCAGGAAGTTGTCACAGGAGCACAGAGCGCGGGCCACAGCACAGCCAAAGATCCCAGAGGGCTCAAGGCCCATCCCTCCCAGGAACTCCAGTCTCTGTGCCTGTTCCTCCAGGTGTACCTCCCCCACACTTCTCTCCTGGCTTCCCTCCTGACCAGCCCCAGCCTTCAGGATACAGTGTCCCCCCTGCAGGGTTTCCACCAGCTCCTGCCACTGTATGGAAACCTTGGGTGTGGTCGTCAGGAGTGCAGACTGCTCACCCAAACACCATGCCTATAACACCAACCCGGCTTTTGTCCAGGGAAGAATTCTATAGAGAGCAACGACGACTGAGGGAAGAGGAGAAGAAAAAGTCCAGGCTAGACGAGTTTACCAATGGTTTTCTTAAGGCGTTGACGGGGCATGAAAAGATTCAGAGGAAGCCAGGGCACTCCTTTTCCAGGTCTAAATCTCCCTGTACTGGTTCATCAGATTCAAGAAGTTCATATGCTTCTTCCTCAAAGTCAAGATCTGGCTCCACGCGGTCAAGCTCTTCCTCTGCATCCTCCAGCCGCCCACACTCTGGCTTCTATTTGCCATCACCTCAATACCCCAGGAGAGGCAGAGGCGAGAGCCCTCATCACGGTTCAGGGTCCAGTTTTCGAGGACATCATGGATCTAGGTCAAGGTCCCCTCCATATAGAGGTTCTCGTTCACGGTCAAGATCTCCTCAGAGAAGGTCCACTCGCCGTGACATCAAAACCTAGTAAGGGCAGAGGGTCCACTTTAGAGACCTCTTTGAGAAAGAACGCCCCAGGGAAATGGGAGGGGAATCGCCTACCGATAATGGTACAACAAGTACTACCGTCGGTATGCCGTGGGGGCACAGGCTAGACCATCAGCTACCAGAGAAGACTTCTCTCCATAGAGACTTTCACCTCTTAATATCAGAAATTCACCCTTCACAAGACGGCCCAGAGAAGACTATGCTCCTGGGCAACATCATAGACACAGAAAACCGAGGCAGCAACTATCCAGGAAAGCCTTCCACGGACAGATAGTCACAATCCGAAAAGTAACACAAAATCCAAAGTGAAGGAGAGTGGGAACGTTCCAGGAGTCCATGAAGACACAAGCATAAGAGAAAAACGGAAAACGGGGAAAGCATGAGGAGAGTGAGAGCTTCCTGAGTTCTGAGCTGTTAGAGACTTCCAGCCAATCCAGGGAGTTGCTGGGTGTGGATGACACTAAGGCAGATACACCGTTTGTCCTCCCAAGGAGAGACGATGCTACACACCTGTTGGGGATGAACTGACGGAGGCAGAATCCATCACTTTCAAAGCAGTGTCTGAGAAGGACAAGAGAGAAAAAGATAAACCAAAAGGAAAAAGTGACAAGACCAAAGGGGAAAGGCATATGCCTGCTACAGCCAAGAAGGAAAATGTTTTCAAACTTTCTAAAGGACCCCAAGTGTAGGTGGACGGGGACCGTGAAAACTCTGCTAGGTCTGACGCTCCACTTGAAAAAGCCAAAGAGCGGGCTGCAAAGATTGACTCTATAAAACTCCGATCTTGTAGCTCTATTGGGAGTGATGGCAGGATATGTCCTGTAGACCAGTAACTTGGACTGGGTGTCTTGAGGGCAGGATCTGATACTAGCATCCGATACTGTCGATTTTAACAAAAAACATTGTTAAAAGAGGGCAACGGAACATGATCCTATCAGCTTGAGGGATGGAAAAATAAAAATAAAAAGTTTCTAAACATCTCATGACCCCAGTGTTTTGTTTGTTTGTTTGTGTTTTCAGTTTTGCTTATTTCCACTCTTTTCTGATACTTTACACATACGGCAAATTCTGCGGTCAACTTTATATCCCAGGCGGCTGCTTCTCCCATTTAACATTTTGCAAAGCATTGCCACAGTGGTATTGTGCCTAATTCGTCACATCTGCCTTTAGTTCTACCCTTTTCGAATCCTAGCAGTGGAGCTAGATATCAAAAGATCCTTTTTTTTTTTTTTTTTTTTAAAGTGTCTTGTGTAGCCTGGTCTCTAACTCCTAGGTAGCTGGGGGTGACTGTGGTGATATCTTGTTTGTGCCCCAATCAAAAAGCTTGCCTGAAGATCAGAGGGCTGATCAGTCACAAGTTCAGCATAGAATCCAGGGACTGTTGGTACACACCTCTAATCCAAGAACTCGGGAGGAGGAAGCAGGAAGATCCAGATATCAAGACCACCCTAGCTCTAAGTCATTGAGTCAGTCTAAGAAGAGAGAGAGAGCGGGACAGGGAGAGGGAGAGAGAGAGAGAGAGAGAGAGAGAGAGAGAGAGAGAGAGAGAGAGAGAGAGAGAGAGGGAAAAGGAGAGGGAGGGGAAGAGGGAGAGGAGAGGGAGAAAGAGAGCCAATGGGTGGGGTTGGGCCACACCCTTAATCCCAGCACCAGGGAGGTGGAGACAGGTATATAAGGCAGATGGAGACCGGATCTCAGCTCTTTCAGTCTGAGGTTTCCTAGAGACCGGATCTCATCCTTTCAGCTGAGGACTGGAAAAGATAGGTGAGAGTTGGCTGTGGGTTGCCCCTTGGACTCTCTGAACTTTTGGCATTTGGCGTCTGTGGTATCTGGCTGGGGTTTTTTACTGTTCAAACCATTTAGAACTGGTGCTACAGCTGGTTCCCAGTGTGGGGCAAGAACCCAGGACCCGGACATAAGAGTCTCACTCTGTACCCCAAGAGCTGGCTCTATTCTGAGGCAGCATCTTTGAAGACAGGAGATCAATCAAGGTCCCGGGGTCTACTTGAGACCCAGCTGCAAACATCAGGGCTCTGAGCGGGGCCTAGCCCACAGAATCCTCTGCCAGCATGCCCTGTGTGCACTATAAATTTTCCTCTAAACTCAACTACGACATGATCATCTTTGATGGGCTCCAAATCTCCCTCTGCGACTTAAAGAAGCAGATTATGGGCAGAGAAAAGCTGAAAGCTGCCAATAGCGACCTGCGCATCTTCAACGCAGAGACGCAAGAAGAATATACAGATGACAATGCGCCAATTCCTAAGAACTCATCTGTGATTGTCAGAAGAATTCCTAGTGGAGGCGTTAAGTCGGCAAGGAAGACTCACGCTCTAAGTGGACCTGGACCAGTGATGGGAACCACACAGGCAACCGATGACTCTTCTGCATCCATTTCTCTGGCCCAGCTTACAGAGACTGCCAATCTGGCTGAAGCCAATGCTTCGGAGGAAGATAAAATCAAAGCGATGATGTGGCAATGTGGCCAAGAATACGACCCAGGCAGTTCCGTGAAGAAACCTCTGGGTCCACCACCTCCATCTTATACCTGTTTTCGTTGTGGTGTCCCTGGTCATCATATTAAGAGTTGCCCAACAAACGGGGATAAGAACCTTGAATCCGGCCGGAGAATCAGAAGGAGCACTGGAATTCCCACCAGTTTTCTGACTGAGGTGAAAGATCCTAACACGAAGGGTGCGATGCTCACCACCTCTGGAAAATACGCAATACCGACCCTAGATGCAGAGGCCTATGCGATCGGGAAGAAAGAGAAGCCACCTTTCTTCCCAGAGAAACCGTCCTTGTCGTCGTCGTCGTCGTCGTCGTCGTCGTCGTCATCTTCAGAAGAAGGAGAAAAAACACCTATCCCGGAGGAGCTCCTGTGCCTCATCTGCAAAGACATCATGGTGGATGCTGCTATCATTCCCTGCTGTGGAAACAGTTACTGTGATGAATGCATTAGGACAGCACTCCTGGAATCAGATGAACATACATGTCCAACATGTCATCAGAACCATGTTTCTCCGGATGCTTTAACTGCCAACAAGTGTTTACGACAGGCTGTTAGTAACTTCGAAAATGGAACTGGCTATACCAAAGGACCTCGCCAACAGTTCCCTCCACCCCCACCCCCAATACCACCACCAAGACCGCTCCTTCAGAGGAGCCCCCAGCCTCTGGCGCGAACTCTGGTACGGAGACAGCTGGATCCTCTGAGGATCCCAGTGACGTCTTCCTCAGCTCTCCCAGCTCCCTCTGTATCTTCGTTAACTTCAAGTCCGGCTCCCTTGGCACCCTCTGTGCCTGGAAGTCCATCTTCTGCCCCAGCTCTGGTACCGGATTTGACTGCGACAGTGTCTATACCAGTCCATTCGGAAAAGTCAGACGGCCCTTTTCGGGATTCGGGTGATAAAGTATTACCAGCCCCAGCGCTGGAACCAGAGCATTCTAAGGGAGCCTCCTCAGTTGCCACTGGGGCTCTTACTCAGGAAAAGGGTCACGAGGTGCCTGTCCTTGGAACTGCGTCTCGGTTGGCACAGTCCTCATTGCAGGGACAGTGGGTCCCCACAACTGGTCCGGCAAGAAAAAGTGCTGCTCTTCCAGGTGGTGGACCACCACCAGGCTGGGGACATTTCAATCAGCTTGGCCACCTGGTTTCTCCACCGCAGCAAATCAGAAGAGGGGCAGGAAGTTGTCACAGGAGCACAGAGCGCGGGCCACAGCACAGCCAAAGATCCCAGAGGGCTCAAGGCCCATCCCTCCCAGGAACTCCAGTCTCTGTGCCTGTTCCTCCAGGTGTACCTCCCCCACACTTCTCTCCTGGCTTCCCTCCTGACCAGCCCCAGCCTTCAGGATACAGTGTCCCCCCTGCAGGGTTTCCACCAGCTCCTGCCACTGTATGGAAACCTTGGGTGTGGTCGTCAGGAGTGCAGACTGCTCACCCAAACACCATGCCTATAACACCAACCCGGCTTTTGTCCAGGGAAGAATTCTATAGAGAGCAACGACGACTGAGGGAAGAGGAGAAGAAAAAGTCCAGGCTAGACGAGTTTACCAATGGTTTTCTTAAGGCGTTGACGGGGCATGAAAAGATTCAGAGGAAGCCAGGGCACTCCTTTTCCAGGTCTAAATCTCCCTGTACTGGTTCATCAGATTCAAGAAGTTCATATGCTTCTTCCTCAAAGTCAAGATCTGGCTCCACGCGGTCAAGCTCTTCCTCTGCATCCTCCAGCCGCCCACACTCTGGCTTCTATTCGCCATCACCTCAATACCCCAGGAGAGGCAGAGGCGAGAGCCCTCATCACGGTTCAGGGTCCAGTTTTCGAGGACATCATGGATCTAGGTCAAGGTCCCCTCCATATAGAGGTTCTCGTTCACGGTCAAGATCTCCTCAGAGAAGGTCCACTCGCCGTGACATCAAAACCTAGTAAGGGCAGAGGGTCCACTTTAGAGACCTCTTTGAGAAAGAACGCCCCAGGGAAATGGGAGGGGAATCGCCTACCGATAATGGTACAACAAGTACTACCGTCGGTATGCCGTGGGGGCACAGGCTAGACCATCAGCTACCAGAGAAGACTTCTCTCCATAGAGACTTTCACCTCTTAATATCAGAAATTCACCCTTCACAAGACGGCCCAGAGAAGACTATGCTCCTGGGCAACATCATAGACACAGAAAACCGAGGCAGCAACTATCCAGGAAAGCCTTCCACGGACAGATAGTCACAATCCGAAAAGTAACACAAAATCCAAAGTGAAGGAGAGTGGGAACGTTCCAGGAGTCCATGAAGACACAAGCATAAGAGAAAAACGGAAAACGGGGAAAGCATGAGGAGAGTGAGAGCTTCCTGAGTTCTGAGCTGTTAGAGACTTCCAGCCAATCCAGGGAGTTGCTGGGTGTGGATGACACTAAGGCAGATACACCGTTTGTCCTCCCAAGGAGAGACGATGCTACACACCTGTTGGGGATGAACTGACGGAGGCAGAATCCATCACTTTCAAAGCAGTGTCTGAGAAGGACAAGAGAGAAAAAGATAAACCAAAAGGAAAAAGTGACAAGACCAAAGGGGAAAGGCATATGCCTGCTACAGCCAAGAAGGAAAATGTTTTCAAACTTTCTAAAGGACCCCAAGTGTAGGTGGACGGGGACCGTGAAAACTCTGCTAGGTCTGACGCTCCACTTGAAAAAGCCAAAGAGCGGGCTGCAAAGATTGACTCTATAAAACTCCGATCTTGTAGCTCTATTGGGAGTGATGGCAGGATATGTCCTGTAGACCAGTAACTTGGACTGGGTGTCTTGAGGGCAGGATCTGATACTAGCATCCGATACTGTCGATTTTAACAAAAAACATTGTTAAAAGAGGGCAACGGAACATGATCCTATCAGCTTGAGGGATGGAAAAATAAAAATAAAAAGTTTCTAAACATCTCATGACCCCAGTGTTTTGTTTGTTTGTTTGTGTTTTCAGTTTTGCTTATTTCCACTCTTTTCTGATACTTTACACATACGGCAAATTCTGCGGTCAACTTTATATCCCAGGCGGCTGCTTCTCCCATTTAACATTTTGCAAAGCATTGCCACAGTGGTATTGTGCCTAATTCGTCACATCTGCCTTTAGTTCTACCCTTTTCGAATCCTAGCAGTGGAGCTAGATATCAAAAGATCCTTTTTTTTTTTTTTTTTTTTTTTAAGTGTCTTGTGTAGCCTGGTCTCTAACTCCTAGGTAGCTGGGGGTGACTGTGGTGATATCTTGTTTGTGCCCCAATCAAAAAGCTTGCCTGAAGATCAGAGGGCTGATCAGTCACAAGTTCAGCATAGAATCCAGGGACTGTTGGTACACACCTCTAATCCAAGAACTCGGGAGGAGGAAGCAGGAAGATCCAGATATCAAGACCACCCTAGCTCTAAGTCATTGAGTCAGTCTAAGAAGAGAGAGAGAGCGGGACAGGGAGAGGGAGAGAGAGGGACAGGGAGAGGGAGAGAGAGAGAGAGAGAGAGAGAGAGAGAGGGGGGGGGGAGAGGGAGAGGGAAAAGGAGAGGGAGGGGAAGAGGGAGAGGAGAGGGAGAAAGAGAGCCAATGGGTGGGGTTGGGCCACACCCTTAATCCCAGCACCAGGGAGGTGGAGACAGGTATATAAGGCAGATGGAGACCGGATCTCAGCTCTTTCAGTCTGAGGTTTCCTAGAGACCGGATCTCATCCTTTCAGCTGAGGACTGGAAAAGATAGGTGAGAGTTGGCTGTGGGTTGCCCCTTGGACTCTCTGAACTTTTGGCATTTGGCGTCTGTGGTATCTGGCTGGGGTTTTTTACTGTTCAAACCATTTAGAACTGGTGCTACAGCTGGTTCCCAGTGTGGGGCAAGAACCCAGGACCCGGACATAAGAGTCTCACTCTGTACCCCAAGAGCTGGCTCTATTCTGAGGCAGCATCTTTGAAGACAGGAGATCAATCAAGGTCCCGGGGTCTACTTGAGACCCAGCTGCAAACATCAGGGCTCTGAGCGGGGCCTAGCCCACAGAATCCTCTGCCAGCATGCCCTGTGTGCACTATAAATTTTCCTCTAAACTCAACTACGACATGATCATCTTTGATGGGCTCCAAATCTCCCTCTGCGACTTAAAGAAGCAGATTATGGGCAGAGAAAAGCTGAAAGCTGCCAATAGCGACCTGCGCGTCTTCAACGCAGAGACGCAAGAAGAATATACAGATGACAATGCGCCAATTCCTAAGAACTCATCTGTGATTGTCAGAAGAATTCCTAGTGGAGGCGTTAAGTCGGCAAGGAAGACACACGCTCTAAGTGGACCTGGACCAGTGATGGGAACCACACAGGCAACCGATGACTCTTCTGCATCCATTTCTCTGGCCCAGCTCACAGAGACTGCCAATCTGGCTGAAGCCAATGCTTCGGAGGAAGATAAAATCAAAGCGATGATGTGGCAATGTGGCCGAGAATACGACCCAGGCAGTTCCGTGAAGAAACCTCTGGGTCCACCACCTCCATCTTATACCTGTTTTCGTTGTGGTGTCCCTGGTCATCATATTAAGAGTTGCCCAACAAACGGGGATAAGAACCTTGAATCCGGCCGGAGAATCAGAAGGAGCACTGGAATTCCCACCAGTTTTCTGACTGAGGTGAAAGATCCTAACACGAAGGGTGCGATGCTCACCACCTCTGGAAAATACGCAATACCGACCCTAGATGCAGAGGCCTATGCGATCGGGAAGAAAGAGAAGCCACCCTTCTTCCCAGAGAAACCGTCCTTGTCGTCGTCGTCGTCTTCGACATCGTCGTCGTCGTCGTCGTCATCTTCAGAAGAAGAAGAAAAAACACCTATCCCGGAGGAGCTCCTGTGCCTCATCTGCAAAGACATCATGGTGGATGCTGCTATCATTCCCTGCTGTGGAAACAGTTACTGTGATGAATGCATTAGGACAGCACTCCTGGAATCAGATGAACATACATGTCCAACATGTCATCAGAACCATGTTTTTCCGGATGCTTTAACTGCCAACAAGTGTTTACGACAGGCTGTTAGTAACTTCGAAAATGGAACTGGCTGTACCAAAGGACCTCGGCAACAGTTCCCTCCACCCCCACCCCCAATACCACCACCAAGACCGCTCCTTCAGAGGAGCCCCCAGCCTCTGGCGCGAACTTTGGTACGGAGACAGCTGGATCCTCTGAGGATCCCAGTGACATCTTCCTCAGCTGTCCCAGCTCCCTCTGTATCTTCGTTAACTTCAAGTCCGGCTCCCTTGGCACCCTCTGTGCCTGGAAGTCCATCTTCTGCCCCAGCTCCGGTACCGGTACCGGATTTGACTGCGACAGTGTCTATCCCAGTCCATTCGGAAAACTCAGACGGCCCTTTCCGGGATTCGGGTGATAAATTATTACCAGCCGCAGCGCTGGAACCAGAGCATTCTAAGGGAGCCTCCTCAGTTGCCACTGGGGCTCTTACTCAGGAAAAGGGTCACGAGGTGCCTGTCCTTGGAACTGCGTCTCGGTTGGCACAGTCCTCATTGCAGGGACAGTGGGTCCCCACAACTGGTCCGGTAAGAAAAAGTGCTGCCCTTCCAGGTGGTGGACCACCACCAGGCTGGGGACATTTCAACCAGCTTGGCCACCTGGTTTCTCCACCGCAGCAAGTCAGAAGAGGGGAAGGAAGTCGTCACAGGAGCACAGAGCGCGGGCCACAGCACAGCCAAAGATCCCAGAGGGCTCAAGGCCCATCCCTCCCAGGAACTCCAGTCTCTGTGCCTGTTCCTCCTGGTGTACCTCCCCCACACTTCTCTCCTGGCTTCCCTCCTGACCAGCCCCAGCCTTCAGGATACAGTGTCCCCCCTGCAGGGTTTCCACCAGCTCCTGCCACTGTATGGAAACCTTGGGTATGGTCGTCAGGAGTGCAGACTGCTCACCCAAACACCATGCCTGCAACACCAACCCGGCTTTTGTCCAGGGAAGAATTCTATAGAGAGCAACGACGACTGAGGGAAGAGGAGAAGAAAAAGTCCAGGCTAGACGAGTTTACCAATGGTTTTCTTAAGGCGTTGACGGGGCATGAAAAGATTCAGAGGAAGCCAGGGCACTCCTTTTCCAGGTCTAAATCTCCCTGTACTGGTTCATCAGATTCCAGAAGTTCATATGCTTCTTCCTCTAAGTCAAGATCTGGCTCCACGCGGTCAAGCTCTTCCTCTGGATCCTCCAGCCGCCCACACTCTGGCTTCTTCTATTCGCCATCACCTCGCTACCCCAGGAGAGGCAGAGGCGAGAGCCGTCATCACGGTTCAGGGGCCAGTTCTCGAGGATATCATGGATCTAGGTCAAGGTCCCCTCCATATAGAGGTTCTCGTTCACGGTCAAGATCTCCTCAGAGAAGGTCCACTCGCCGTGACATCAAAACCTAGTAAGGGCAGAGGGTCCACTTTAGAGACCTCTTTGAGAAAGAACGCCCCAGGGAAATGGGAGGGGAATCGCCTACCGATAATGGTACAACAAGTACTACCATGGGTATGCTGTGGGGGCACAGGCTAGACCATCAGCTACCAGAGAAGACTTCTCTCCAAAGAGACTTTCACCTCTTAATATCAGAAATTCACCCTTCACAAGAGGGCCCAGAGAAGACTATGCTCCTGGACAACATCATAGACACAGAAACCGAGGCAGCAACTATCCAGGAAAGCCTTCCACGGACAGATAAGTCACAATCCGAAAAGTAACACAAAATCCAAAGTGAAGGAGTGTGGGAACGTTCCAGGAGTCCATGAAGACACAAGCATGAGAGAAAAACGGAAAACGGGGAAAGCAGGAAGAGAGTGAGAGCTTCCTGAGTTCTGAGCTGTTAGAGACTTCCAGCCAATCCAGGGAGTTGCTGGGTGTGGATGACACTAAGGCAGATACACCGTTTGTCCTCCCGAGGAGAGACGATGCTACACACCTGTTGGGGATGAACTGACGGAGGCAGAATCCATCACTTTCAAAGCAGTGTCTGAGAAGGACAAGAGAGAAAAAGATAAACCAAAAGGAAAAAGTGACAAGACCAAAGGGGAAAGGGATATGCCTGCTACAGCCAAGAAGGAAAATGTTTTCAAACCTTCTAAAGGACCCCAAGTGTAGGTGGACGGGGACCGTGAAAACTCTCCTAGGTCTGACGCTCCACTTGAAAAAGCCAAAGAGCGGGCTGCAAAGACTGACTCTATAAAACTCCGATCTTGTAGCTCTATTGGGAGTGATGGCAGGATATGTCCTGTAGACCAGTAACTTGGACTGGGTGTCTTGAGGGCAGGATCTGATACTGTCGACTTTAACAAAAAACATTGTTAAAAGAGGGCAACGGAACATGATCCTATCAGCTTGAGGGATGGAAAAATAAAAATAAAAAGTTTCTAAACATCTCATGACCCCAGTGTTTTGTTTGTTTGTTTGTGTTTTCAGTTTTGCTTATTTCCACTCTTTTCTGATACTTTACACATACGGCAAATTCTGCGGTCAACTTTATATCCCAGGCGGCTGCTTCTCCCATTTAACATTTTGCAAAGCATTGCCACAGTGGTATTGTGCCTAATTCGTCAGTCACATCTGCCTTTAGTTCTACCCTTTTTCGAATCCTAGCAGTAGAGCTAGATATCAAAAGATACTTTTTTTTTTTTTTTTAAAGTGTCTTGTGTAGCCTGGTCTCTAACTCCTAGGTAGCTGGGGGTGACTGTGGTGATATCTTGTTTGTGCCCCAATCAAAAAGCTTGCCTGAAGATCAGAGGGCTGATCAGTCACAAGTTCAGCATAGAATCCAGGGACTGTTGGTACACACCTCTAATCCAAGAACTCGGGAGGAGGAAGCAGGAAGATCCAGATATCAAGACCACCCTAGCTCTAAGTCATTGAGTCAGTCGAAGAAGAGAGAGAGAGCGGGACAGAGAGAGAGAGAGAGAGAGAGGGACAGGGAGAGGAGAGAGAGAGAGAGAGAGAGAGAGAGAGAGGGGGGGGGGAGAGGGAGAGGGAAAAGGAGAGGGAGGGGAAGAGGGAGAGGAGAGGGAGAAAGAGAGCCAATGGGTGGGGTTGGGCCACACCCTTAATCCCAGCACCAGGGAGGTGGAGACAGGTATATAAGGCAGATGGAGACCGGATCTCAGCTCTTTCAGTCTGAGGTTTCCTAGAGACCGGATCTCATCCTTTCAGCTGAGGACTGGAAAAGATAGGTGAGAGTTGGCTGTGGGTTGCCCCTTGGACTCTCTGAACTTTTGGCATTTGGCGTCTGTGGTATCTGGCTGGGGTTTTTTACTGTTCAAACCATTTAGAACTGGTGCTACAGCTGGTTCCCAGTGTGGGGCAAGAACCCAGGACCCGGACATAAGAGTCTCACTCTGTACCCCAAGAGCTGGCTCTATTCTGAGGCAGCATCTTTGAAGACAGGAGATCAATCAAGGTCCCGGGGTCTACTTGAGACCCAGCTGCAAACATCAGGGCTCTGAGCGGGGCCTAGCCCACAGAATCCTCTGCCAGCATGCCCTGTGTGCACTATAAATTTTCCTCTAAACTCAACTACGACATGATCATCTTTGATGGGCTCCAAATCTCCCTCTGCGACTTAAAGAAGCAGATTATGGGCAGAGAAAAGCTGAAAGCTGCCAATAGCGACCTGCGCGTCTTCAACGCAGAGACGCAAGAAGAATATACAGATGACAATGCGCCAATTCCTAAGAACTCATCTGTGATTGTCAGAAGAATTCCTAGTGGAGGCGTTAAGTCGGCAAGGAAGACACACGCTCTAAGTGGACCTGGACCAGTGATGGGAACCACACAGGCAACCGATGACTCTTCTGCATCCATTTCTCTGGCCCAGCTCACAGAGACTGCCAATCTGGCTGAAGCCAATGCTTCGGAGGAAGATAAAATCAAAGCGATGATGTGGCAATGTGGCCGAGAATACGACCCAGGCAGTTCCGTGAAGAAACCTCTGGGTCCACCACCTCCATCTTATACCTGTTTTCGTTGTGGTGTCCCTGGTCATCATATTAAGAGTTGCCCAACAAACGGGGATAAGAACCTTGAATCCGGCCGGAGAATCAGAAGGAGCACTGGAATTCCCACCAGTTTTCTGACTGAGGTGAAAGATCCTAACACGAAGGGTGCGATGCTCACCACCTCTGGAAAATACGCAATACCGACCCTAGATGCAGAGGCCTATGCGATCGGGAAGAAAGAGAAGCCACCCTTCTTCCCAGAGAAACCGTCCTTGTCGTCGTCGTCGTCTTCGACATCGTCGTCGTCGTCGTCGTCATCTTCAGAAGAAGAAGAAAAAACACCTATCCCGGAGGAGCTCCTGTGCCTCATCTGCAAAGACATCATGGTGGATGCTGCTATCATTCCCTGCTGTGGAAACAGTTACTGTGATGAATGCATTAGGACAGCACTCCTGGAATCAGATGAACATACATGTCCAACATGTCATCAGAACCATGTTTTTCCGGATGCTTTAACTGCCAACAAGTGTTTACGACAGGCTGTTAGTAACTTCGAAAATGGAACTGGCTGTACCAAAGGACCTCGGCAACAGTTCCCTCCACCCCCACCCCCAATACCACCACCAAGACCGCTCCTTCAGAGGAGCCCCCAGCCTCTGGCGCGAACTTTGGTACGGAGACAGCTGGATCCTCTGAGGATCCCAGTGACATCTTCCTCAGCTGTCCCAGCTCCCTCTGTATCTTCGTTAACTTCAAGTCCGGCTCCCTTGGCACCCTCTGTGCCTGGAAGTCCATCTTCTGCCCCAGCTCCGGTACCGGTACCGGATTTGACTGCGACAGTGTCTATCCCAGTCCATTCGGAAAACTCAGACGGCCCTTTCCGGGATTCGGGTGATAAATTATTACCAGCCGCAGCGCTGGAACCAGAGCATTCTAAGGGAGCCTCCTCAGTTGCCACTGGGGCTCTTACTCAGGAAAAGGGTCACGAGGTGCCTGTCCTTGGAACTGCGTCTCGGTTGGCACAGTCCTCATTGCAGGGACAGTGGGTCCCCACAACTGGTCCGGTAAGAAAAAGTGCTGCCCTTCCAGGTGGTGGACCACCACCAGGCTGGGGACATTTCAACCAGCTTGGCCACCTGGTTTCTCCACCGCAGCAAGTCAGAAGAGGGGAAGGAAGTCGTCACAGGAGCACAGAGCGCGGGCCACAGCACAGCCAAAGATCCCAGAGGGCTCAAGGCCCATCCCTCCCAGGAACTCCAGTCTCTGTGCCTGTTCCTCCTGGTGTACCTCCCCCACACTTCTCTCCTGGCTTCCCTCCTGACCAGCCCCAGCCTTCAGGATACAGTGTCCCCCCTGCAGGGTTTCCACCAGCTCCTGCCACTGTATGGAAACCTTGGGTATGGTCGTCAGGAGTGCAGACTGCTCACCCAAACACCATGCCTGCAACACCAACCCGGCTTTTGTCCAGGGAAGAATTCTATAGAGAGCAACGACGACTGAGGGAAGAGGAGAAGAAAAAGTCCAGGCTAGACGAGTTTACCAATGGTTTTCTTAAGGCGTTGACGGGGCATGAAAAGATTCAGAGGAAGCCAGGGCACTCCTTTTCCAGGTCTAAATCTCCCTGTACTGGTTCATCAGATTCCAGAAGTTCATATGCTTCTTCCTCTAAGTCAAGATCTGGCTCCACGCGGTCAAGCTCTTCCTCTGGATCCTCCAGCCGCCCACACTCTGGCTTCTTCTATTCGCCATCACCTCGCTACCCCAGGAGAGGCAGAGGCGAGAGCCGTCATCACGGTTCAGGGGCCAGTTCTCGAGGATATCATGGATCTAGGTCAAGGTCCCCTCCATATAGAGGTTCTCGTTCACGGTCAAGATCTCCTCAGAGAAGGTCCACTCGCCGTGACATCAAAACCTAGTAAGGGCAGAGGGTCCACTTTAGAGACCTCTTTGAGAAAGAACGCCCCAGGGAAATGGGAGGGGAATCGCCTACCGATAATGGTACAACAAGTACTACCATGGGTATGCTGTGGGGGCACAGGCTAGACCATCAGCTACCAGAGAAGACTTCTCTCCAAAGAGACTTTCACCTCTTAATATCAGAAATTCACCCTTCACAAGAGGGCCCAGAGAAGACTATGCTCCTGGACAACATCATAGACACAGAAACCGAGGCAGCAACTATCCAGGAAAGCCTTCCACGGACAGATAAGTCACAATCCGAAAAGTAACACAAAATCCAAAGTGAAGGAGTGTGGGAACGTTCCAGGAGTCCATGAAGACACAAGCATGAGAGAAAAACGGAAAACGGGGAAAGCAGGAAGAGAGTGAGAGCTTCCTGAGTTCTGAGCTGTTAGAGACTTCCAGCCAATCCAGGGAGTTGCTGGGTGTGGATGACACTAAGGCAGATACACCGTTTGTCCTCCCGAGGAGAGACGATGCTACACACCTGTTGGGGATGAACTGACGGAGGCAGAATCCATCACTTTCAAAGCAGTGTCTGAGAAGGACAAGAGAGAAAAAGATAAACCAAAAGGAAAAAGTGACAAGACCAAAGGGGAAAGGGATATGCCTGCTACAGCCAAGAAGGAAAATGTTTTCAAACCTTCTAAAGGACCCCAAGTGTAGGTGGACGGGGACCGTGAAAACTCTCCTAGGTCTGACGCTCCACTTGAAAAAGCCAAAGAGCGGGCTGCAAAGACTGACTCTATAAAACTCCGATCTTGTAGCTCTATTGGGAGTGATGGCAGGATATGTCCTGTAGACCAGTAACTTGGACTGGGTGTCTTGAGGGCAGGATCTGATACTGTCGACTTTAACAAAAAACATTGTTAAAAGAGGGCAACGGAACATGATCCTATCAGCTTGAGGGATGGAAAAATAAAAATAAAAAGTTTCTAAACATCTCATGACCCCAGTGTTTTGTTTGTTTGTTTGTGTTTTCAGTTTTGCTTATTTCCACTCTTTTCTGATACTTTACACATACGGCAAATTCTGCGGTCAACTTTATATCCCAGGCGGCTGCTTCTCCCATTTAACATTTTGCAAAGCATTGCCACAGTGGTATTGTGCCTAATTCGTCAGTCACATCTGCCTTTAGTTCTACCCTTTTTCGAATCCTAGCAGTAGAGCTAGATATCAAAAGATACTTTTTTTTTTTTTTTTAAAGTGTCTTGTGTAGCCTGGTCTCTAACTCCTAGGTAGCTGGGGGTGACTGTGGTGATATCTTGTTTGTGCCCCAATCAAAAAGCTTGCCTGAAGATCAGAGGGCTGATCAGTCACAAGTTCAGCATAGAATCCAGGGACTGTTGGTACACACCTCTAATCCAAGAACTCGGGAGGAGGAAGCAGGAAGATCCAGATATCAAGACCACCCTAGCTCTAAGTCATTGAGTCAGTCGAAGAAGAGAGAGAGAGCGGGACAGAGAGAGAGAGAGAGAGAGAGGGACAGGGAGAGGGAGAGAGAGAGAGAGAGAGAGAGAGAGAGGGGGGGGGGGAGAGGGAGAGGGAAAAGGAGAGGGAGGGGAAGAGGGAGAGGAGAGGGAGAAAGAGAGCCAATGGGTGGGGTTGGGCCACACCCTTAATCCCAGCACCAGGGAGGTGGAGACAGGTATATAAGGCAGATGGAGACCGGATCTCAGCTCTTTCAGTCTGAGGTTTCCTAGAGACCGGATCTCATCCTTTCAGCTGAGGACTGGAAAAGATAGGTGAGAGTTGGCTGTGGGTTGCCCCTTGGACTCTCTGAACTTTTGGCATTTGGCGTCTGTGGTATCTGGCTGGGGTTTTTTACTGTTCAAACCATTTAGAACTGGTGCTACAGCTGGTTCCCAGTGTGGGGCAAGAACCCAGGACCCGGACATAAGAGTCTCACTCTGTACCCCAAGAGCTGGCTCTATTCTGAGGCAGCATCTTTGAAGACAGGAGATCAATCAAGGTCCCGGGGTCTACTTGAGACCCAGCTGCAAACATCAGGGCTCTGAGCGGGGCCTAGCCCACAGAATCCTCTGCCAGCATGCCCTGTGTGCACTATAAATTTTCCTCTAAACTCAACTACGACATGATCATCTTTGATGGGCTCCAAATCTCCCTCTGCGACTTAAAGAAGCAGATTATGGGCAGAGAAAAGCTGAAAGCTGCCAATAGCGACCTGCGCGTCTTCAACGCAGAGACGCAAGAAGAATATACAGATGACAATGCGCCAATTCCTAAGAACTCATCTGTGATTGTCAGAAGAATTCCTAGTGGAGGCGTTAAGTCGGCAAGGAAGACACACGCTCTAAGTGGACCTGGACCAGTGATGGGAACCACACAGGCAACCGATGACTCTTCTGCATCCATTTCTCTGGCCCAGCTCACAGAGACTGCCAATCTGGCTGAAGCCAATGCTTCGGAGGAAGATAAAATCAAAGCGATGATGTGGCAATGTGGCCGAGAATACGACCCAGGCAGTTCCGTGAAGAAACCTCTGGGTCCACCACCTCCATCTTATACCTGTTTTCGTTGTGGTGTCCCTGGTCATCATATTAAGAGTTGCCCAACAAACGGGGATAAGAACCTTGAATCCGGCCGGAGAATCAGAAGGAGCACTGGAATTCCCACCAGTTTTCTGACTGAGGTGAAAGATCCTAACACGAAGGGTGCGATGCTCACCACCTCTGGAAAATACGCAATACCGACCCTAGATGCAGAGGCCTATGCGATCGGGAAGAAAGAGAAGCCACCCTTCTTCCCAGAGAAACCGTCCTTGTCGTCGTCGTCGTCTTCGACATCGTCGTCGTCGTCGTCGTCATCTTCAGAAGAAGAAGAAAAAACACCTATCCCGGAGGAGCTCCTGTGCCTCATCTGCAAAGACATCATGGTGGATGCTGCTATCATTCCCTGCTGTGGAAACAGTTACTGTGATGAATGCATTAGGACAGCACTCCTGGAATCAGATGAACATACATGTCCAACATGTCATCAGAACCATGTTTTTCCGGATGCTTTAACTGCCAACAAGTGTTTACGACAGGCTGTTAGTAACTTCGAAAATGGAACTGGCTGTACCAAAGGACCTCGGCAACAGTTCCCTCCACCCCCACCCCCAATACCACCACCAAGACCGCTCCTTCAGAGGAGCCCCCAGCCTCTGGCGCGAACTTTGGTACGGAGACAGCTGGATCCTCTGAGGATCCCAGTGACATCTTCCTCAGCTGTCCCAGCTCCCTCTGTATCTTCGTTAACTTCAAGTCCGGCTCCCTTGGCACCCTCTGTGCCTGGAAGTCCATCTTCTGCCCCAGCTCCGGTACCGGTACCGGATTTGACTGCGACAGTGTCTATCCCAGTCCATTCGGAAAACTCAGACGGCCCTTTCCGGGATTCGGGTGATAAATTATTACCAGCCGCAGCGCTGGAACCAGAGCATTCTAAGGGAGCCTCCTCAGTTGCCACTGGGGCTCTTACTCAGGAAAAGGGTCACGAGGTGCCTGTCCTTGGAACTGCGTCTCGGTTGGCACAGTCCTCATTGCAGGGACAGTGGGTCCCCACAACTGGTCCGGTAAGAAAAAGTGCTGCCCTTCCAGGTGGTGGACCACCACCAGGCTGGGGACATTTCAACCAGCTTGGCCACCTGGTTTCTCCACCGCAGCAAGTCAGAAGAGGGGAAGGAAGTCGTCACAGGAGCACAGAGCGCGGGCCACAGCACAGCCAAAGATCCCAGAGGGCTCAAGGCCCATCCCTCCCAGGAACTCCAGTCTCTGTGCCTGTTCCTCCTGGTGTACCTCCCACACACTTCTCTCCTGGCTTCCCTCCTGACCAGCCCCAGCCTTCAGGATACAGTGTACCCCCTGCAGGGTTTCCACCAGCTCCTGCCACTGTATGGAAACCTTGGGTATGGTCGTCAGGAGTGCAGACTGCTCACCCAAACACCATGCCTGCAACACCAACCCGGCTTTTGTCCAGGGAAGAATTCTATAGAGAGCAACGACGACTGAGGGAAGAGGAGAAGAAAAAGTCCAGGCTAGACGAGTTTACCAATGGTTTTCTTAAGGCGTTGACGGGGCATGAAAAGATTCAGAGGAAGCCAGGGCACTCCTTTTCCAGGTCTAAATCTCCCTGTACTGGTTCATCAGATTCCAGAAGTTCATACGCTTCTTCCTCTAAGTCAAGATCTGGCTCCACGCGGTCAAGCTCTTCCTCTGGATCCTCCAGCCGCCCACACTCTGGCTTCTATTCGCCATCACCTCGCTACCCCAGGAGAGGCAGAGGCGAGAGCCGTCATCACGGTTCAGGGGCCAGTTCTCGAGGATATCATGGATCTAGGTCAAGGTCCCCTCCATATAGAGGTTCTCGTTCACGGTCAAGATCTCCTCAGAGAAGGTCCACTCGCCGTGACATCAAAACCTAGTAAGGGCAGAGGGTCCACTTTAGAGACCTCTTTGAGAAAGAACGCCCCAGGGAAATGGGAGGGGAATCGCCTACCGATAATGGTACAACAAGTACTACCATGGGTATGCTGTGGGGGCACAGGCTAGACCATCAGCTACCAGAGAAGACTTCTCTCCATAGAGACTTTCACCTCTTAATATCAGAAATTCACCCTTCACAAGAGGGCCCAGAGAAGACTATGCTCCTGGACAACATCATAGACACAGAAACCGAGGCAGCAACTATCCAGGAAAGCCTTCCACGGACAGATAAGTCACAATCCGAAAAGTAACACAAAATCCAAAGTGAAGGAGTGTGGGAACGTTCCAGGAGTCCATGAAGACACAAGCATGAGAGAAAAACGGAAAACGGGGAAAGCAGGAAGAGAGTGAGAGCTTCCTGAGTTCTGAGCTGTTAGAGACTTCCAGCCAATCCAGGGAGTTGCTGGGTGTGGATGACACTAAGGCAGATACACCGTTTGTCCTCCCGAGGAGAGACGATGCTACACACCTGTTGGGGATGAACTGACGGAGGCAGAATCCATCACTTTCAAAGCAGTGTCTGAGAAGGACAAGAGAGAAAAAGATAAACCAAAAGGAAAAAGTGACAAGACCAAAGGGGAAAGGGATATGCCTGCTACAGCCAAGAAGGAAAATGTTTTCAAACCTTCTAAAGGACCCCAAGTGTAGGTGGACGGGGACCGTGAAAACTCTCCTAGGTCTGACGCTCCACTTGAAAAAGCCAAAGAGCGGGCTGCAGAGACTGACTCTATAAAACTCCGATCTTGTAGCTCTATTGGGAGTGATGGCAGGATATGTCCTGTAGACCAATAACTTGGACTGGGTGTCTTGAGGGCAGGATCTGATACTAGCATCTGATACTGTCGATTTTAACAAAAAACATTGTTAAAAGAGGGCAACGGAACATGATCCTATCAGCTTGAGGGATGGAAAAATAAAAATAAAAAGTTTCTAAACATCTCATGACCCCAGTGTTTTGTTTGTTTGTTTGTGTTTTCAGTTTTGCTTATTTCCACTCTTTTCTGATACTTTACACATACGGCAAATTCTGCGGTCAACTTTATATCCCAGGCGGCTGCTTCTCCCATTTAACATTTTGCAAAGCATTGCCACAGTGGTATTGTGCCTAATTCGTCAGTCACATCTGCCTTTAGTTCTACCCTTTTTCGAATCCTAGCAGTAGAGCTAGATATCAAAAGATACTTTTTTTTTTTTTTTAAAGTGTCTTGTGTAGCCTGGTCTCTAACTCCTAGGTAGCTGGGGGTGACTGTGGTGATATCTTGTTTGTGCCCCAATCAAAAAGCTTGCCTGAAGATCAGAGGGCTGATCAGTCACAAGTTCAGCATAGAATCCAGGGACTGTTGGTACACACCTCTAATCCAAGAACTCGGGAGGAGGAAGCAGGAAGATCCAGATATCAAGACCACCCTAGCTCTAAGTCATTGAGTCAGTCGAAGAAGAGAGAGAGAGCGGGACAGAGAGAGAGAGAGAGAGGGACAGGGAGAGGGAGAGAGAGAGAGAGAGAGAGAGAGAGAGAGAGAGAGAGAGAGAGGGGGGGGGGGGGAGAGGGAGAGGGAAAAGGAGAGGGAGGGGAAGAGGGAGAGGAGAGGGAGAAAGAGAGCCAATGGGTGGGGTTGGGCCACACCCTTAATCCCAGCACCAGGGAGGTGGAGACAGGTATATAAGGCAGATGGAGACCGGATCTCAGCTCTTTCAGTCTGAGGTTTCCTAGAGACCGGATCTCATCCTTTCAGCTGAGGACTGGAAAAGATAGGTGAGAGTTGGCTGTGGGTTGCCCCTTGGACTCTCTGAACTTTTGGCATTTGGCGTCTGTGGTATCTGGCTGGGGTTTTTTACTGTTCAAACCATTTAGAACTGGTGCTACAGCTGGTTCCCAGTGTGGGGCAAGAACCCAGGACCCGGACATAAGAGTCTCACTCTGTACCCCAAGAGCTGGCTCTATTCTGAGGCAGCATCTTTGAAGACAGGAGATCAATCAAGGTCCCGGGGTCTACTTGAGACCCAGCTGCAAACATCAGGGCTCTGAGCGGGGCCTAGCCCACAGAATCCTCTGCCAGCATGCCCTGTGTGCACTATAAATTTTCCTCTAAACTCAACTACGACATGATCATCTTTGATGGGCTCCAAATCTCCCTCTGCGACTTAAAGAAGCAGATTATGGGCAGAGAAAAGCTGAAAGCTGCCAATAGCGACCTGCGCGTCTTCAACGCAGAGACGCAAGAAGAATATACAGATGACAATGCGCCAATTCCTAAGAACTCATCTGTGATTGTCAGAAGAATTCCTAGTGGAGGCGTTAAGTCGGCAAGGAAGACACACGCTCTAAGTGGACCTGGACCAGTGATGGGAACCACACAGGCAACCGATGACTCTTCTGCATCCATTTCTCTGGCCCAGCTCACAGAGACTGCCAATCTGGCTGAAGCCAATGCTTCGGAGGAAGATAAAATCAAAGCGATGATGTGGCAATGTGGCCGAGAATACGACCCAGGCAGTTCCGTGAAGAAACCTCTGGGTCCACCACCTCCATCTTATACCTGTTTTCGTTGTGGTGTCCCTGGTCATCATATTAAGAGTTGCCCAACAAACGGGGATAAGAACCTTGAATCCGGCCGGAGAATCAGAAGGAGCACTGGAATTCCCACCAGTTTTCTGACTGAGGTGAAAGATCCTAACACGAAGGGTGCGATGCTCACCACCTCTGGAAAATACGCAATACCGACCCTAGATGCAGAGGCCTATGCGATCGGGAAGAAAGAGAAGCCACCCTTCTTCCCAGAGAAACCGTCCTTGTCGTCGTCGTCGTCTTCGACATCGTCGTCGTCGTCGTCGTCATCTTCAGAAGAAGAAGAAAAAACACCTATCCCGGAGGAGCTCCTGTGCCTCATCTGCAAAGACATCATGGTGGATGCTGCTATCATTCCCTGCTGTGGAAACAGTTACTGTGATGAATGCATTAGGACAGCACTCCTGGAATCAGATGAACATACATGTCCAACATGTCATCAGATCCATGTTTCTCCGGATGCTTTAACTGCCAACAAGTGTTTACGACAGGCTGTTAGTAACTTCGAAAATGGAACTGGCTGTACCAAAGGACCTCGGCAACAGTTCCCTCCACCCCCACCCCCAATACCACCACCAAGACCGCTCCTTCAGAGGAGCCCCCAGCCTCTGGCGCGAACTTTGGTACGGAGACAGCTGGATCCTCTGAGGATCCCAGTGACATCTTCCTCAGCTGTCCCAGCTCCCTCTGTATCTTCGTTAACTTCAAGTCCGGCTCCCTTGGCACCCTCTGTGCCTGGAAGTCCATCTTCTGCCCCAGCTCCGGTACCGGTACCGGATTTGACTGCGACAGTGTCTATCCCAGTCCATTCGGAAAACTCAGACGGCCCTTTCCGGGATTCGGGTGATAAATTATTACCAGCCGCAGCGCTGGAACCAGAGCATTCTAAGGGAGCCTCCTCAGTTGCCACTGGGGCTCTTACTCAGGAAAAGGGTCACGAGGTGCCTGTCCTTGGAACTGCGTCTCGGTTGGCACAGTCCTCATTGCAGGGACAGTGGGTCCCCACAACTGGTCCGGTAAGAAAAAGTGCTGCCCTTCCAGGTGGTGGACCACCACCAGGCTGGGGACATTTCAACCAGCTTGGCCACCTGGTTTCTCCACCGCAGCAAGTCAGAAGAGGGGAAGGAAGTCGTCACAGGAGCACAGAGCGCGGGCCACAGCACAGCCAAAGATCCCAGAGGGCTCAAGGCCCATCCCTCCCAGGAACTCCAGTCTCTGTGCCTGTTCCTCCTGGTGTACCTCCCCCACACTTCTCTCCTGGCTTCCCTCCTGACCAGCCCCAGCCTTCAGGATACAGTGTCCCCCCTGCAGGGTTTCCACCAGCTCCTGCCACTGTATGGAAACCTTGGGTATGGTCGTCAGGAGTGCAGACTGCTCACCCAAACACCATGCCTGCAACACCAACCCGGCTTTTGTCCAGGGAAGAATTCTATAGAGAGCAACGACGACTGAGGGAAGAGGAGAAGAAAAAGTCCAGGCTAGACGAGTTTACCAATGGTTTTCTTAAGGCGTTGACGGGGCATGAAAAGATTCAGAGGAAGCCAGGGCACTCCTTTTCCAGGTCTAAATCTCCCTGTACTGGTTCATCAGATTCCAGAAGTTCATACGCTTCTTCCTCTAAGTCAAGATCTGGCTCCACGCGGTCAAGCTCTTCCTCTGGATCCTCCAGCCGCCCACACTCTGGCTTCTATTCGCCATCACCTCGCTACCCCAGGAGAGGCAGAGGCGAGAGCCGTCATCACGGTTCAGGGGCCAGTTCTCGAGGATATCATGGATCTAGGTCAAGGTCCCCTCCATATAGAGGTTCTCGTTCACGGTCAAGATCTCCTCAGAGAAGGTCCACTCGCCGTGACATCAAAACCTAGTAAGGGCAGAGGGTCCACTTTAGAGACCTCTTTGAGAAAGAACGCCCCAGGGAAATGGGAGGGGAATCGCCTACCGATAATGGTACAACAAGTACTACCATGGGTATGCTGTGGGGGCACAGGCTAGACCATCAGCTACCAGAGAAGACTTCTCTCCATAGAGACTTTCACCTCTTAATATCAGAAATTCACCCTTCACAAGAGGGCCCAGAGAAGACTATGCTCCTGGACAACATCATAGACACAGAAACCGAGGCAGCAACTATCCAGGAAAGCCTTCCATGGACAGATAAGTCACAATCCGAAAAGTAACACAAAATCCAAAGTGAAGGAGTGTGGGAACGTTCCAGGAGTCCATGAAGACACAAGCATAAGAGAAAAACGGAAAACGGGGAAAGCATGAGGAGAGTGAGAGCTTCCTGAGTTCTGAGCTGTTAGAGACTTCCAGCCAATCCAGGGAGTTGCTGGGTGTGGATGACACTAAGGCAGATACACCGTTTGTCCTCCCGAGGAGAGACGATGCTACACACCTGTTGGGGATGAACTGACGGAGGCAGAATCCATCACTTTCAAAGCAGTGTCTGAGAAGGACAAGAGAGAAAAAGATAAACCAAAAGGAAAAAGTGACAAGACCAAAGGGGAAAGGGATATGCCTGCTACAGCCAAGAAGGAAAATGTTTTCAAACCTTCTAAAGGACCCCAAGTGTAGGTGGACGGGGACCGTGAAAACTCTCCTAGGTCTGACGCTCCACTTGAAAAAGCCAAAGAGCGGGCTGCAAAGACTGACTCTATAAAACTCCGATCTTGTAGCTCTATTGGGAGTGATGGCAGGATATGTCCTGTAGACCAATAACTTGGACTGGGTGTCTTGAGGGCAGGATCTGATACTGTCGATTTTAACAAAAAACATTGTTAAAAGAGGGCAACGGAACATGATCCTATCAGCTTGAGGGATGGAAAAATAAAAATAAAAAGTTTCTAAACATCTCATGACCCCAGTGTTTTGTTTGTTTGTTTGTGTTTTCAGTTTTGCTTATTTCCACTCTTTTCTGATACTTTACACATACGGCAAATTCTGCGGTCAACTTTATATCCCAGGCGGCTGCTTCTCCCATTTAACATTTAGCAAAGCATTGCCACAGTGGTATTGTGCCTAATTCGTCACATCTGCCTTTAGTTCTACCCTTTTCGAATCCTAGCAGTAGATCTAGATATCAAAAGTTCCTTTTTTTTTTTTTTTTAAATGTCTTGTGTAGCCTGGTCTCTAACTCCTAGGTAGCTGGGGGTGACTGTGGTGATATCTTGTTTGTGCCCCAATCAAAAAGCTTGCCTGAAGATCAGAGGGCTGATCAGTCACAAGTTCAGCATAGAATCCAGGGACTGTTGGTACACACCTCTAATCCAAGAACTTGGGAGGAGGAAGCAGGAAGATCCAGATATCAAGACCACCCTAGCTCTAAGTCATTGAGTCAGTCTAAGAAGAGAGAGAGAGAGAGGGAGAGAGAGAGAGAGAGAGGGTGGGGGAGGGAGAGTGATAGGGAGGGGAAGAGAGAGACGGAGAAAGAGAACCAAAGGGTGGGATTGGGCCACTTCCTTAATCCTAGTACCAGGGAGTTGGAGACAGGTATATAAGGCAGATGGAGATCGGATCTCAGCTCATTGAGTCTGAGGATTCCTTGAGTCCGGATCTCACCCTTTCAGGTGAGGATTAGAAAAGATAGCTGAGAGTTGGCTGTGGGTTGCCCCTTGGACGCTTTTAACTTTTGGTATTTGGCGTCCGTGGTATCTGGCTCGGGGTTTTTACTGTTCAAACCATTTAGAACTGGTGCTCCAGTGGTGGCTCACACCTTTAACCCCAGTTCTAGAGAGCTGGAGAAAGAAATATAAGGTCGGTGGGGACAGCATCTCAGTCCAGTCAGTCTGAGTATTCATAGAAATAGGATCTCCCCCTTTCACCTGTGGAGTTGGCAAGGTGAGTGGTGGCTGTGACTTGCTCCTTTGTCTCTCTGATCTTTCAGCATTTCCTCTGATATCTAGCTCTGGGTTTTTACTATTAAAAGCAACTAGAATTCGAGTTACAGTTGACCTTGAACTTGTACTCCAGAAGTGGAGGCAGGGGGAAGAGGACTTCTAGCCCATCCTCGGCTATAGTTATTTGGAGGCTGGCACGGGCTAAATGAGACCTTGTCTCACACACACAAACAAAAGAAGTGAAGTGCACATCAGACAGTGACCAGGAGCTAGAGGGTGGTGAGCAGTGCTTGCTGCTTTCGAAGAGGCCCTGGGTTCGGTTCCAGCACCCACTGAATGTCTCACAACCATCTCTAAGTCCAGTTCCAGGGTATCTGAGGCACTCTTCTGGCCCCCAGGGGTTCCTGCATAAAATGGTACACACAAACCCATGCAGGCAAACACATACATACACAAATTAAAAATTCAATCTTTTAAAAATTATATTTAAAATTTTTATTTTGTGTAGGGTTAGGCATCATGCCATGTGCTGTGGAGTTCAGAGGACAACTTGTAACAGAAGTTATATGTTTCTACCATTTAAATCCCAAAGAAGGATGGAACTCATGTTTTAGGCTTGGTGGCAGGCACCTTTAAACCCAGAGCTATCTTACAGGAAAAGTAATAAAGTAATACATCTTTAAAAATAAAGAAGGAGAGAAGAAAGTGGATGTGTGGGCCTGGTGACAAACACTTTTTAGTCCTAGCACCCAGGAAATAGAGGCAGGCAGATCACTGAGTTATGGCCCCCTGGTCAACTTAGTGAGACCCTGTTTCTTTGTGGTTTTTTTCTTTTTTCTTTTTCTCTGGGCTTGGGGAGGTTTCGTTCAAGACAGGGTTTATCTGTGTAGCCCTGGCTCTCCTGGAACTCTCTAGACCAGGCTGGCCTCCAACTCACATAGATCCATCTGCCTCTGGCCCCTGAGTGCTGGCATTAAAGTCATGTGTTACCACTGACCAGCCTGGAGAGTCTTTTTCAATCTACTAAGTTTAATCTATAAATCCTAAAACCTATGACTCCTTCTTGACATAATCCTAGACATAGACATGCTCAAGCATAATTATTCTACAAGAAACTACTAATATTCCTGTAGGCCTGGTTCATGAGCCATCTACTTCAATGTCCTCTCAGCAGGGTTTAGAACCTTCTAGAGTTTAGTAAGCACCTATGTTCTGCACTTTCGATTCTTGATTTCCATCACACTGGTGAGGATGAGCAACTTGAGTAAGATCCTTGAATATTTCCAGAACACCATCTGCAGAGTCCATGGCTGTATCCCTTGGAATATACCCTCACCCCTTCTATTAAAGTCATTTAGAAAATGAGACTTACAGTGGAACTGTCTTTGCCTATTAGGAAGTATTTTCTCACTGGGTAGTTATGCAGACCTGGCCTTTGTTGTGACTTTCTCCTGTTGCCTTTATTCAGGAATGCCCTGTGCTTTTCAGGATGCAGTGGTTAGTTCTAGCCACTGGGTGGCACAAACTCACAGGAGTCCAGTGATAGTCCCTAACTTACATCCCAAAGAGCACTTGTTGTTAAGTGGCACCAAATGAAGGAAGGTTGGGGGAGAACAGATTTATTTAACTCATATTCCAATGTACACATGAAGCTACATTCCCTGGAATCCAGGTCAGATTATTGAATAAGGAAAAGAAAAAGAGATGAAAAAGTGTTGGAATTTCCAGCACTTGGGTAATGATACAGGAAAAGAGCCACAAATTCAAGGCCAACCTGCTGAACTACATAGAAAGTTCCATGCCAGTCTGAGCTACAGAGTAGCAATATAAAGATACACAATGGCAGTGTCTCATGTCTTTAATCTTAGCACTTGTGAGGAAAAGGAGGCAGATCTCTGTGAGTATGAGGCCACCCTGCTCAAAAGTTTTAGGAGAGCCAAGGCTACACACAGAGAAACCCTGACATGAGGAGT
This sequence comes from Peromyscus maniculatus bairdii, assembly GCF_049852395.1. NCBI lineage: Eukaryota > Metazoa > Chordata > Mammalia > Rodentia > Cricetidae > Peromyscus > Peromyscus maniculatus. Next base: position 69,402,488 of record NC_134859.1, on the reverse strand, counting down.
GTTGATGTTGCTCAGGTCCCAGAAAGCAATCTTCCAACCTCTGGAGTAAATGAAAAGTGATTGTAAATCCCCCTTCCTCAAAAGGGTGGGGCATTCACCTGGAGCTTGACCCATTCCTCTGTGGTAAACCTCTTCACACAGCTGTCTTCCACGTGCCAGGAATCGGGCTCTGCAGAGAACACAGCACAGCAGAATCTCTCCACTCTGAGTGCACAGACATAGGAACACACAGCTCCAGGTCTGTGGACTTGGATGAATTTGCATGTGTACTTTATCTTCTCCTGCTCCTCACAGAAGTGAGTGACAGGCAGCTGTTGGATGCACTTCTCTATTTCACTCTTTAGATGAACAAGATCGCTCCTCTCTGCTTCAAAACCAATGAATTGCTGTTTTTTCCCATCTAAACCAATGAACAAATATCCCCCGTCAGTGTTTGCAAATGCAGAAACAGTTTTAGGGAGAATCTCTATAGTCTTTTCTTTAGGGTACATTTTAACTCTGCATGTTTTGATTTAGGGAAATAGAATGGCTCCTCCAGAGTCAACTTTTCCTTGTTAAAAAACTTATCAAGATGTCCTAGTTTTAATTCCTCAGAGTCAAATGATCCATGCAAACATTGTCTTGAACTTGATCTCAGTTTAGCATCCTTCATGGCTTTGAGGACCCGAACTACATCAGGTGCTTTCAGTTGAAATGAGGATGGCAAACTTCTCCTATAAAAATTGGTTTTTAATGTAAGGACACGTTGACCGGAGATATCACCGACCCAGGGTCTCACAAAAATAAAAAAGTAGCCTTTGTTCTGCCTGTAGTGTAGGTATTTATGAGGAAATGAAAGAATATCACCAAAATTATTTTCCAGATCCAGCCCTATTCCATCTCTGGTCAAGCTGTAATTGGAATTCTTTTTTTTTTTTTTTTGTCTGTGGATTTTATTTTATTCAAGTCAGTAAAATCAAGTGCGATGTACTGAGTTGACTACTAGCCAGGGGGCAGGCACTTAAAAGACATCAGAGACTGCTGGCTGAAGAATGCTCAGGTGGTTTAGGGAGTTGCGGGCTTTAAAAAGGAAAAGGATCATGGTACACTGCAAGATAAAGGCAGAAAACATGACATCTCAGCTGCTCAGATCACTTGAGGGCAAGGACTTGAAAGCTTGATAGGAGCAAGCTGAGGGTGATGCCATGTTGAGAGAGAGCAGAAAGGCTGGGCATGGTGCTAAGAAGCTGAACTCTGACCTTCAAGACAGTGCATAGCCCATAGAAGTTTTGAGCCCAGGAGTGATCAAGTGTCTGGTAACTGGCTTCAGCAGCAGCATGCAAGGACCAAGGAAGACTTGCAGCTGTCTCAGTATCTTCTGGAAAGTATCTTCTGAAACTTCTGGAAGACAGGATGGTCAATTGGCAGAGCTTAAGAAAGTAATGGAATGATACCTTACCTTAAGTTTCAGGGGTGGGCAGTAACATTTAAGTAGGAAATTGAAGAATCAAATCTTGGAGAGGGCAGGAGGAACAGGCTCGATTTAGTGCAGTCTTGGGCCATGAAAGGGTGGGGGCAGGGAATCTGTTTTGTAAACCGGACCTAAAGTTGCAAAGAGGTTAATGAATTTACATGCCTGGGTTTGTGGCTTACTTGTCCTGTTTGTTTTTGAAGGATCGTGTCCGAGACACATGCTTAAAAAAGGTGAATTATGAACCATTGAAAATTTTTTGTTTTAATTTTATTTTATAATTTAATTTAATTTTACATATCAGCCACGGATTCTTTTGTCCTCCCCCCTCCGGCCCTCCAACTTCCTCCCAGCCCACCCCGGATAGCCATCTCCTCCAGGGTAAAGACTCCCCTGGGGATTGAGTTCAACCTGGTAGATTCAGTCCAGGCAGGTCCAGTCCCCTCCTTCCAGGCTGAGCCAAGTGTCCCTGCATAAGCTTCCAAACAGTTTCCAAACAGCCAGCCCATGCACTGAGGACAGGTCTTGGTCCCACTGCCTGGATGCCTTCCAAAGAGTGTAAGTCCACTTTCCCATGGTGGGCAGCATAATTCAGGCTATATAGCTAGGCCCCCACTTTCCCTCTCATCCCTTCAGCCCTTTGTCCTGGGAAAGGAGGCTGAGTTGCCTCTGTAGTTCTTCAATTTCCTTCTCTTGCTCTATTATCTTCATCTGCAATGTGAGATTAACATTTCCAGTTGTCTGGAAAAGTTCACTCTGCAGCAGCTGAAGAGCAGACGGTCTCTGTGATGCATTCCTCCCAGTTAGGAGCTGGATATACTTGGCTTGTACCGGACACCTCTTACTAAGGGATTCGGGTATCCGACCAGTCCTCATGCCTGTTAAGACTGTTGCTCGCTCCATGTCTGTCCCGAATGGCTGTAAGAGCTCGAGCAGGATCACACCCAGGCTATACATATCTGACTTGGCATCATACTCGGATCCTTCCAACTGTTCGGGTGATGCATACAGACAGGTCCCCACTCTGGACGTATGTGTCGGCATTCCCTTTCCATGTCTGCTGGTCCAGCCTGAGCTCTTCTGTATGATGTCTGCACAGGCCAGACCAAAGTCTCCTATTTTTACTTGCTGATCAGGGCCATGAAGAAAAATATTTCTAGGCTTCAGATCTCTGTGGACAATGCCCATGTTATGCATGTAAAAGACACCTTCCAGCAATTCTTTAAATATTTTTGTTGCAACACTGGCCATGACGGAGGGACAGGCAGCTTCATCCACATACTCCCGGCTCCGCTTGTTCCTCTCGGCTATCCAGTCCCTCAGGGACAGCTCACACAGCTGCAACTGGATGTGCAGCATCAGGTGGTACCGAACCTCTGTCTGCTCCAGCAGGTTCAAATTGCCTTCAGAGGACTCATCCGTGGATGTAGAATTCCCTTCCAAGTCTGAGTTATGCCCCAGTGGCAGCTGATGCTTGACAACTGGTCTGATAGACAAATCGGTCGAGTCATTTTCTTGGAGCTCAGTGGACGATTCAAATTCACTGCTGTTGCTGATCACTAAATCAGCAGTGCGGCTCACCAAGTTGTTATTCTCGTTTTTAATGTCAGATTCACCAAAAGGTTTCTCTTTTTCTGAGGTGTGTTCAGCAAAGATAATGGATGAGCTGCTTTCATTGTCTTTAATATCACCTTGATCTCTGTCCCCTTCATGCTCCGACAGTACTTCAAGAGAGGGCAGTTGAATGGGAACTCTGTCTTGTGGCCGAACCACACGAACAAGTTCTAGCCATGAAGCGTGATAGCCAACAATGTTGGGGTGTCGGAGACCTGCCAGAACCTTTGCTTCTCGTAGCTCCTTCATACAGTCTGTTTTAGTTGCACTCTTAATCAGGATTTTCTTAATTGCATAATGCTGACGGTCTATTTTGTTCTGGACCTTGTATACTCTTCCATATCCTCCCTTTCCTAAGATGGCAAGCTCTTCAAATTCATTTAAGTAGCGTGAGGTTTGTGCACAGTCCATCTCCTGATCAACAACAATGGTCATTTTCCAAGCACTCGTTTCGTGTTCCAAGTTAATTCTTTCCTTTAGAACAAACAGAGCCAATACAGTAGGACCTACCCAGTGAGAACCAGCACTTCACAGTACCTCTCCAGGCAAGCCTTTGAGAGAAATTGGCTTTGTGGAATCAATATATAGCCACTGTGAGTGCTTGAAAAGAAGTACTATACTAAAAACGCCACTGTAACACTTCCTGAAGTAAGGGGAAGTATCCAAAACAGCACTACTGTATAACACTTCCTGAAGTAAGGGAAAGTATCCAAAACAGCACTACTGTTTAACACTTCCTGAAGTGAAGGGAAGTATCCAAAACAGTACTACTGTATAGCACTTCCGGAAGTGAGGTGAACTATACTAAAAACCTCTACTGTAACACTTTTTGAAGTACACTGAATATTTTCTGTGAAACTCAGACTCCAGGTTAGTTATAAACCCCAGCCAAATACCTGTTTTTACTCAGGGATTCTTTTCTAAGTGGGGCCAGGAATGTTAACTTCAAGTGGCTGTTTTCTGACTCAGGCAGAAACGTGCAGCAAATCACCTTGCAGGAGTCATTTTTTTTTTTTTTTTTTTTTTTTTAGGTTTTTAGGTTTTTTCCAGAGTTTCTCCCTGCAGTTTTAGTGCCTGTCCTGGATCTCCCTCTGTAGGCCAGGCTGCCCCTCGAACTCACAGAGATCCACCTAGCTCTTCCTCCCAAGTGCTGGGATTAAAGGCTTGCAACCTCACCCCCCAGAATTTATGGGCAACTTTTAGGAGGAGGAAAAGGGAGATTTAGATGTAGATTTAGATTTAATTTTAGATTTAGATTTAGATCTGTATTAGAATGGGCTAGGATGCACTGGTGAAGGAGATAGGGGAGAAGGGAGAATAAAGGAAGGAGAAAAGGAAAAGGGGACAGGGGTATTTGTCCAGGAGGAACAAGGGACATCCTCTGGATAGAGGGTAGACACACATGGCATATAGGCAAAAGGTTTATAGAGGTGATGGGGGAAAACCCCGTGTTAGGGTGAGGTGTTTAATTTTATTTCTTCTTTTTTATTAAAAAATATTTTTATTCATTTAACATACAAACCATGGATTCTCCCTCTCATCCCTCCTCCTGTTCCCTCCCAGCCTTCCCCTCCTTGACCCTTCCCCCATGCTGAACTCCAACAAATGAAGGCCTCCCCTCCCATGGCAGGGCAGAAAAGCCTGCTATACACAGTTGAGCCAGGACTAAGTCTCTTCCTCCTGCATCAAGGTTAAGCAAGGCCTCTGGCCATAGGTAATGGGCTCCAGAAAGCCCACTCCTGCACCAGGGATAGATCCTAATCCCACTGCCAAGGGCCCCTCAAACAGACCAAACTATACAACTGTCTTCCTATTTTCAGAGGGCCTAGTCTGATCCCATGTAGGTTCCAGAGCTGTTGGTCTCAAGTTGGTGAGTTCCTATGAGCTAGGTTCAGTTGTCTCTGTAGATGTCCTAATCATGATCTTGATGACCCCCACCACTTTTTGCTAAAATAATCCCTCTCTCCTCTCTTCACCTGGACACCCAGAGCTCGGCCTGGTGGTTGGCTGTGAATCTCTGCATCTGCTTCCTCCAGTTATTGGATGAAGGCTCTATGATGACAGTTAGGGTATTCACCAACCTGTTTACCAGTGTAGTCCAGCTCAGGCACCCTCTTTATTTCTAGTAGTCTATCGGTGGTCGTCCTTGTGGATTCCTGGGAATTTCCCTAGCACCAGGTTTCTCCCTTACCCCATAATGTCTCCCTCTATCAAGATATTTCTTTCCTTGCTCTTCCATTCCTACTCTGCCCCAGACCAACCATGGTGTTCCCTCATGTTCTCATCCTCCATCACCTCTTCTCTTCCCCCACCGCATCCTCAGTTTATTCATGGAGATCTCTTCTGTTTCCCCTTCCCAAATCGATCCCTGCATCCCTCTTAGGGTGTTCCTTGTTTCCTAGCTCTTCTGGAGTTTTACAGGTGGGTAATACTTCACTGAGGATATGTACGAAATTTTCTTGATTCATTCTTTGGTTGTGGGGCATCTAGGCTGTTTCCAGCTTCTGGCTATTAGGAATAATGCTGCTATGAACATAGTTGAATACGTGTCCTTGTGGTATCATTGAGCATCACTTGGGTATATGCCCAAGAGTGGTATCATTGGCTCTTGAGGTAGATTGATTCCCAATTTTCTAAGGAGTCATCATACTGATTTCCAATGTGGCTCTACAAGTTTGTACTCCCACCTGCAGAGCAGGAGTGTTCCCCTTGCTCCACACCCTGTCCAACAATAGCTGTCATCAGTGTTTTTGATTTTAGTCTTTGGTTCACAGAAACTGACTTCACCAATTTGCCGGGAATGCTGGCTTTCATCTAATTACCAGAAATCTTCCTATAGTCTAATTTGAGCTCATTTCTCACTACTTGGATTGGCTTTTGGAGTGTGGGGAACTGGAGTTTCCTTTGAACCTAACACTGTACAGAAATACACAGGGGCCTAACACCCTCCAGTTCCCAACAGAGCATGGACCAGAATGTTATGTCACTGTTGGTCCCTCAAGAGCCAAGTGATGTATATTCTGTCCAGTCCTCTGCCAAAGGAAGCAAAGTGTAAAAGGGAATTTGTAATAGACAAGTGTGGAGGTACTGTCTGTAGCATGAAACTTAACATGTCTTATTAACAAAAACAAACCTGGAGCCAGGTATTGAGTTAAAGCTGGAAGATCAGAGAAGCAGAACAAGCCACAGCCACCACACCTTGCCAGTTCCTCAGCTGATCCTGTTGCCTCAGACCTGGATGCCTCTCAGCTGAACTGTGCTGCTCAAAAGCCTAAAAGCATTTAAATACCACCCCTTAAATACGTTTCTGCTTTCTGCTATCACTTCCTGGGATTAAATTCTCTTGTTACCCTGCCTGGCTGTTTCCAGTGTATCATTGAACTCACAGAGATCCAGGTGCATCTCTCCCTCTGGAAGGTTATAATTAAAGGCATGTGTGCCACCATTTTCTGGCCTCTATATCTAGTGGCTGTTCTGTTCTCTGGCCCCAGATAAGTTTATTAGGGTACACAATATTTTGGGGAGCACAATATCATGACAACTGTCGACACTGACTGTATTCTGCTCAAAGTATTCCTCCACAAAGTAAGTGGATAAACCTTGAAAAGAGAAGAAAGATCTAAAGACAGGTTCAGTGAATGAAAAAACGAACTTAAAAGAGGACATGACTGCTCCTAGGTATGGTGGAAGAGAAGATTTACAGTAGATGGGAGGGAGAAAAAAAGCCAGAAGCTTCTGGAAGGGTCCAGAGAGAACATGACTGGCAGACTGAGCTAGGAGAGTCAGGAGGCAAGAGGCCAGGAGGTCAGGAGACCAAGAGGCTAAAAGGGCAAAAGGGCTGAACTAGTCAACATGGCTGGGTTACACAGGAATCAGGGAAGCTGGAGGAAAGGAAGCCCAGCCAGTTCTTTTTTCTGACTTTTTTCCAGTTCTTTTTTCTGACTTTGTGACTGAATTGGACTCTGAGGATTGATTGAGAAGAAGCTAGGAGGACAGAGGAGAGAGAAGAGGGGAAGGGAAAGAGAGAAGGAGAAGGTTAACTGGAGAGACTTGAGCCACACACACCACAAGCACTGGCACCTCTTTTTCCAGATGCTTCCCCATTCACAGGGAGACCTGATCCTGTGGGAAGTTGGGTAAACATGTCCATCAGGCAGGCAGGAACAGCATTCTAGATGAGAAAGGAAGTAAGTGCACTGGAGCCCAGAAAGCTTACAATGCTCTCCAGACCAAATGCAAAGCACCTCAGAGGAGCACAGAGTGCTTGCTGCATGTCTCTTTCTTCTCCAAGAGGCAGCTCCTGCTCCTGTCCCAGTGTGTTTTCCTGCCAGTCTGAGCCCTGGCATCTGAATGCCATGGTCTTCCCTTCTGAGGACAGCTAACAAGACACCTTAAATGCCAAGTCCAAGTCTCAGGGAATTTTTTCCAGTCAACACTGCAATTTCGGAGTGGGGGCAGGGAATCTGTTTTGTAAACCGGACCTAAAGTTGCAAAGAGGTTAATGAATTTACATGCCTGGGTTTGTGGCTTACTTATCCTGTTTGTTTTTGAAGGATCGTGTCCGAGACACATGATTAAAAAAGGTGAATTATGAACCATTGAAAATTTTTTGTTTTAATTTTATTTTATAATTTAATTTAATTTTACATATCAGCCACGGATTCTTTTGTCCTCCCCCCTCCGGCCCTCCAACTTCCTCCCAGCCCACCCCGGATAGCCATCTCCTCCAGGGTAAAGACTCCCCTGGGGATTGAGATCAACCTGGTAGATTCAGTCCAGGCAGGTCCAGTCCCCTCCTTCCAGGCTGAGCCAAGTGTCCCTGCATAAGCCCCAGTTTCCAAACAGCCAGCCCATGCACTGAGGACAGGTCTTGGTCCCACTGCCTGGATGCCTCCCAAAGAGTGTAAATCCACTTTCCCATGGTGGGCAGCATAATTCAGGCTATACAGCTAGGCCCCCACTTTCCCTCTCATCCCTTCAGCCCTTGGTCCTGGGAAAGGAGGCTGAGTTGTCTCTTTAGTTCTTCAATTTCCTTCTCTTGCTCTATTATCTTCATCTGCAATGTGAGATTAACATTTCCAGTTGTCTGGAAAAGTTCACTCTGCAGCAGCTGAAGAGCAGACAGTCTCTGTGATGCATTCCTCCCAGTTAGGAGCTGGATATACTTGGCTTGTACCGGACACCTCTTACTAAGGGATTCGGGTATCCGACCAGTCCTTATGCCTGTTAAGACTGTTACTCGCTCCATGTCTGTCCCGAATGGCTGAAAGAGCTCGAGCAGGATCACACCCAGGCTATACATATCTGACTTGGCATCATACTCGGATCCTTCCAACTGTTCGGGTGACGCATACAGACAGGTCCCCACTCTGGACGTATGTGTCGGCATTCCCTTTCCATTTCTGCTGGTCCAGCCTGAGCTCTTGTGTATGATGTCTGCACAGGCCAGACCAAAGTCTCCTATTTTTACTTGCTGATCAGGGCCATGAAGAAAAATATTTCTAGGCTTCAGATCTCTGTGGACAATGCCCATGTTATGCATGTAAAAGACACCTTCCACCAATTCTTGAAATATTTTTGTTGCAACACTGGCCATGACGGAGGGACAGGCAGCTTCATCCACATACTCCCGGCTCCGCTTGTTCCTCTCGGCTATCCAGTCCCTCAGGGACAGCTCACACAGCTGCAACTGGATGTGCAGCATCAGGTGGTACCGAACCTCTGTCTGCTCCAGCAGGTTCAAATTGCCTTCAGAGGACTCATCCGTGGATGTAGAATTCCCTTCCAAGTCTGAGTTATGCCCCAGTGGCAGCTGATGCTTGACAACTGGTCTGATAGACAAATCGGTCAAGTCATTTTCTTGGAGCTCAGTGGACGATTCAAATTCACTGCTGTTGCTGATCACTAAATCAGCAGTGCGGCTCACCAAGTTGTTATTCTCGTTTTTAATGTCAGATTCACCAAAAGGTTTCTCTTTTTCTGAGGTGTGTTCAGCAAAGATAATGGATGAGCTGCTTTCATTGTCTTTAATATCACCTTGATCTCTGTCCCCTTCATGCTCCGACAGTACTTCAAGAGAGGGCAGTTGAATGGGAACTCTGTCTTGTGGCCGAACCACATGAACAAGTTCTAGCCATGAAGCGTGATAGCCAACAATGTTGGGGTGTCGGAGACCTGCCAGAACCTTTGCTTCTCGTAGCTCCTTCATACAGTCTGTTTTAGTTGCACTCTTAATCAGGATTTTCTTAATTGCATAATGCTGACGGTCTATTTTGTTCTGGACCTTGTATACTCTTCCATATCCTCCCTTTCCTAAGAAGGCAAGCTCTTCAAATTCATTTAAGTAGCGTGAGGTTTGTGCACAGTCCATCTCCTGATCAACAACAATGGTCATTTTCCAAGCACTCGTTTCGTGTTCCAAGTTAATTCTTTCCTTTAGAACAAACAGAGCCAATACAGTAGGACCTACCCAGTGAGAACCAGCACTTCACAGTACCTCTCCAGGCAAGCCTTTGAGAGAAATTGGCTTTGTGGAATCAATATATAGCCACTGTGAGTGCTTGAAAAGAAGTACTATACTAAAAACGCCACTGTAACACTTCCTGAAGTAAGGGGAAGTATCCAAAACAGCACTACTGTATAACACTTCCTGAAGTAAGGGAAAGTATCCAAAACAGCACTACTGTTTAACACTTCCTGAAGTGAAGGGAAGTATCCAAAACAGTACTACTGTATAGCACTTCCGGAAGTGAGGTGAACTATACTAAAAACCTCTACTGTAACACTTTTTGAAGTACACTGAATATTTTCTGTGAAACTCGGACTCCAGGTTAGTTATAAACCCCAGCCAAATACCTGTTTTTACTCAGGGATTCTTTTCTAAGTGGGGCCAGGAATGTTAACTTCAAGTGGCTGTTTTCTGACTCAGGCAGAAACGTGCAGCAAATCACCTTGCAGGAGTCATTTTTTTTTTTTTTTTTTTTTTTAGGTTTTTAGGTTTTTTCCAGAGTTTCTCCCTGCAGTTTTAGTGCCTGTCCTGGATCTCCCTCTGTAGGCCAGGCTGCCCCTCAAACTCACAGAGATCCACCTAGCTCTTCCTCCCAAGTGCTGGGATTAAAGGCTTGCAACCTCACCCCCCAGAATTTATGGGCAACTTTTAGGAGGAGGAAAAGGGAGATTTAGATGTAGATTTAGATTTAATTTTAGATTTAGATTTAGATCTGTATTAGAATGGGCTAGGATGCACTGGTGAAGGAGATAGGGGAGAAGGGAGAATAAAGGAAGGAGAAAAGGAAAAGGGGACAGGGGTATTTGTCCAGGAGGAACAAGGGACATCCTCTGGATAGAGGGTAGACACACATGGTACATAGGCAAAAGGTTTATAGAGGTGATGGGGGAAAACCCCGTGTTAGGGTGAGGTGTTTAATTTTATTTCTTCTTTTTTATTAAAAAATATTTTTATTCATTTAACATACAAACCATGGATTCTCCCTCTCATCCCTCTTCCTGTTCCCTCCCAGCCTTCCCCTCCTTGACCCTTCCCCCATGCTGAACTCCAACAAATGAAGGCCTCCCCTCCCATGGCGGGGCAGAAAAGCCTGCTATACACAGTTGAGCCAGGACTAAGTCTCTTCCTCCTGCATCAAGGTTAAGCAAGGCCTCTGGCCATAGGTAATGGGCTCCAGAAAGCCCACTCATGCACCAGGGATAGATCCTAATCCCACTGCCAAGGGCCCCTCAAACAGACCAAACTATACAACTGTCTTCTCATTTTCAGAGGGCCTAGTCTGATCCCATGTAGGTTCCAGAGCTGTTGGTCTAAAGTTGGTGAGTTCCTATGAGCTAGGTTCAGTTGTCTCTGTAGATGTCCTAATCATGATCTTGATGGCCCCCCCCCCAACCCTTTTGGCTAAAATAATCCCTCTCTCCTCTCTTCACCTGGACACCCAGAGCTCGGCCTGGTGGTTGGCTGTGAATCTCTGCATCTGCTTCCTCCAGTTATTGGATGAAGGCTCTATGATGACAGTTAGGGTATTCACCAACCTGTTTACCAGTGTAGTCCAGCTCAGGAACCCTCTTTATTTCTAGTAGTCTATCGGTGGTCGTCCTTGTGGATTCCTGGGAATTTCCCTAGCACCAGGTTTCTCCCTTACCCCATAATGTCTCCCTCTATCAAGATATTTCTTTCCTTGCTCTTCCATTCCTACTCTGCCCCAGACCAACCATGGTGTTCCCTCATGTTCTCATCCTCCATCACCTCTTCTCTTCCCCCACTGCATCCTCAGTTTATTCATGGAGATCTCTTCTGTTTCCCCTTCCCAAATCAATCCCTGCATCCCTCTTAGGGTGTTCCTTGTTTCCTAGCTCTTCTGGAGTTTTACAGGTGGGTAATACTTCATTGAGTATATGTACGAAATTTTCTTGATTCATTCTTTGGTTGTGGGGCATCTAGGCTGTTTCCAGCTTCTGGCTATTGGGAATAATGCTGCTATGAACATAGTTGAATAAGTGTCCTTGTGGTATCATTGAGCATCACTTGGGTATATGCCCAAGAGTGGTATCATTGGCTCTTGAGGTAGATTGCTTCCCAATTTTCTAAGGAGTCATCATACTGATTTCCAATGTGGCTCTACCAGTTTGTACTCCCACCTGCAGAGCAGGAGTGTTCCCCTTGCTCCACACCCTGTCCAACAATAGCTGTCATCAGTGTTTTTGATTTTAGTCTTTGGTTCACAGAAACTGACTTCACCAATTTGCCGGGAATGCTGGCTTTCATCTAATTACCAGAAATCTTCCTATAGTCTAATTTGAGCTCATTTCTCACTACTTGGATTGGCTTTTGGAGTGTGAGGAACTGGAGTTTCCTTTGAACCTAACACTGTACAGAAATACACAGGGGCCTAACACCCTCCAGTTCCCAACAGAGCTTGGAGCAGAATGTTATGTCACTGTTGGTCCCTCAAGAGCCAAGTGATGTATATTCTGTCCAGTCCTCTGCCAAAGGAAGCAAAGTGTAAAAGGGAATTTGTAATAGACAAGTGTGGAGGTACTGTCTGTAGCATGAAACTTAACATGTCTTGTTAACAAAAACAAACCTGGAGCCAGGTATTGAGTTAAAGCTGGAAGATCAGAGAAGCAGAACAAGCCACAGCCACCACACCTTGCCAGTTCCTCAGCTGATCCTGTTGCCTCAGACTGGATGCCTCTCAGCTGAACTGTGCTGCTCAAAAGCCTAAAAGCATTTAAATACCACCCCTTAAATATGTTTCTGCTTTCTGCTATCACTTCCTGGGATTAAAGTCTCTTGTTACCCTGCCTGGCTGTTTCCAGTGTATCATTGAACTCAGAGATCCATGTGCATCTCTCCCTCTGGAAGGTTATAATTAAAGGCATGTGTGCCACCATTTTCTGGCCTCCATATCTAGTGGCTGTTCTGTTCTCTGACTCCAGATAAGTTTATTAGGGTACACAATATTTTGGGGAGCACAATATCATGACAACTGTCGACACTGACTGTATTCTGCTCAAAGTATTCCCCTACAAAGTAAGTGGATAAACCTTGAAAAGAGAAGAAAGAGCTAAAGACAGGTTCAGTGAATGAAAAAAAAGAACTTAAAAGAGGACATGACTCCTCCTAGGTATGGTGGAAGAGAAGATTTACAGTAGATGGGAGGGAGAAAAAAGCCAGAAGCTTCTGGAAGGGTCCAGAGAGAACATGACTGGCAGACTGAGCTAGGAGAGTCAGGAGGCAAGAGGCCAGGAGGTCAGGAGACCAAGAGGCTAAAAGGGCAAAAGGGCTGAACTAGTCAACATGGCTGGGTTACACAGGAATCAGGGAAGCTGGAGGAAAGGAAGCCCAGCCAGTTCTTTTTTCTGACTTTTTTCCAGTTCTTTTTTCTGACTTTGTGACTGAATTGGACTCTGAGGATTGATTGAGAAGAAGCTAGGAGGACAGAGGAGAGAGAAGAGGGGAAGGGAAAGAGAGAAGGAGAAGGTTAACTGGAGAGACTTGAGACACACACACCACAAGCACTGGCACCTCTTTTTCCAGATGCTTCCTCTAGAGGCTGCTCCTCCCTGGTTCTGCCAGTGTCTCCACCCTCTTCCCCTTCCTCCCTGACAACCCCAAAGCCCAGATCATTGGCTTGCCCTGGCCCTAGTGCTAGCCCTAGGACCTTCCATTCCTAGGAAGAGGGAGGGTGCATTGGTGCTCACAAGGCTCTTGACTTGGAGTGGAGGAGGCTCACTGTCTGGGTTCACTGCCTCACTCTCCTAAGATTCCTCCTCCCCACCTCCAGACATGCTGAGTACAGAGGGGGATTTCTGTCTTTGCTCACTCTCTGGGCATAGATCAGAATATCCTCCCTCATGCTCTGCATATGGTTTCTTCTTAGTTGCTTCCTGCCTCCCTGGGAAAGCCCCACCTTCCTGTTCTTTCTTAAATTAGAGATGAAAGGAAAGACTCTTAAGGCCTGTGAAGCAATGTCCTCAGATCTGGCCTGGTGGTGACAGGAGATGAAGCTCAGCACATGTGGATGAGCCCTGGTTCTGGAGGACTAGGCTGGAGGGACAGTGGGATTCTGGGTTGCACTTCTAGCTAGCAGCAGAGTCAGGAGTGGGGTTTGTGGGGGTGCTCCCAGACAAAGCGATTCACAGCAGAGATGCCTCAGTAAGCTGAACATTTCTGGGGCCCTTGCCTTTCCAAGGCTGTTGTTTCTTAGGAAGAATAGCATAGGAGAGGCTGCCGGTGGGCGGAGCATGAGCATAGCACATTAGGAAAATGTCAAGAAATCTGAATATTTTGCCCAGTTAATATGTGCTCAAAACCACAATCAGTTTCTTAAGGCTGGTTTTCAACATAACAAATTTGGGAAGTATTACTATAACAAAATGGCAGGAGGGGTGATCACTTTAGATAGCCCTGGGAATCCCTTAGAAACTTGTCTCCCAAGATGGGCTTTAAGATCCTGGGAGCACCCAGAGGGCATCTCACCTATTTGCATTTCCAATGGAGCAGTACTGAATGTCTTAAGCCCTGGGCTGGAGTGACTCCAGGGGCATTAACAGGGCCACCTGCTCTTTTGAGTAAAGGGACAGCCCTGCTGCTCTGGAAATGCCAGTTGCAGTGGCTATGAAAAGGCCTGGTTACTCAGCTATGAGCCTGTGTTTCATTCTGACCAATAGAAAACGCCTTGGGCGCCTTCTGGCTTCCTCTATGCAATTTCACTTCCTGGACTGAGGGTGGGGTAGAGAGAGACAAGCAGTTCTCAAGTTTGCAGTAAGACACCAGAGCTGAGGCAGAAGCAGTCTGCTCAACAGGGGGCTGACTGGGAGCAGGCATAAGGCCTGCACTTCAAACAAAGCAGCTAGGCAACCTCAGTGCTCCTGGGTAAGTGACCACTTCATTCCAGCCTCCTCAAGCTCCAACCCCTCCTGCCTTTTCTGCCCTTCACTTCCACCCCAGGGTACAGTCTAGAGTCTCTGGGATCATATGGGGACATCAGTACAAACATCGTCTCTCAGGGGAACTTGGAAAGTTTATGATTCTATTAGGACTCTTGGCTCCTTGGAGTCTTCCTAGGCCCTTTTTGACAAAGTCCAGGCTGTGGAGGACTAGGGCACCTGGTGAGCTGAGGGTGCCAGCAAATGCCTTTGTTTGCTTGGGGGAGAAGGCAGGAGTGCTTAAGAGTCCAGGAAGAGAGCTCAGGTTCTGCTTGGTCTGAGCCTGTACTAGTGAGGCAGAGAGCAGAGGGTGTGAGTGGATCAGGCTCCTGCTGCTTGCTCTCCAGAGCCCCTTGAGGCTTCCCCATTCACAGGGAGACCTGATCCTGTGGGAAGCTGGGTAAACATGTCCACCAGGCAGGCAGGAACAGCATTCTAGATGAGAAAGGAAGGAAGTGCACTGGAGCCCAGAAAGCTTACAATGCTCTCCAGACCAAATGCAAAGCACCTCAGAGGAGCACAGAGTGCTTGCTGCATGTCTCTTTCTTCTCCAAGAGGCAGCTCCTGCTCCTGTCCCAGTGTGTTTTCCTGCCAGTCTGAGCCCTGGCATCTGAATGCCATGGTCTTCCCTTCTGAGGACAGCTAACAAGACACCTTAAATGCCAAGTCCAAGTCTCAGGGAATTTTTTCCAGTCAACACTGCAATTTCGGTGTGGGGGCAGGGAATCTGTTTTGTAAACCAGACCTAAAGTTGCAAAGAGGTTAATGAATTTACATGCCTGGGTTTGTGGCTTACTTGTCCTGTTTGTTTTTGAAGGATTGTGTCCGAGACACATGCTTAAAAAAGGTGAATTATGAACCATTGAAAATTTTTTGTTTTAATTTTATTTTATAATTTAATTTAATTTTACATATCAGCCACGGATTCTTTTGTCCTCCCCCCTCCGGCCCTCCAACTTCCTCCCAGCCCACCCTGGATAGCCATCTCCTCCAGGGTAAAGACTCCCCTGGGGATTGAGTTCAACCTGGTAGATTCAGTCCAGGCAGGTCCAGTCCCCTCCTTCCAGGCTGAGCCAAGTGTCCCTGCATAAGCCCCAGGTTCCAAACAGCCAGCCCATGCACTGAGGACAGGTCTTGGTCCCACTGCCTGGATGCCTCCCAAAGAGTGTAAGTCCACTTTTCCATGGTGGGCAGCATTATTCAGGCTATACAGCTAGGCCCCCACTTTCCCTCTCATCCCTTCAGCCCTTTGTCCTGGGAAAGGAGGCTGAGTTGCCTCTTTAGTTCTTCAATTTCCTTCTCTTGCTCTATTATCTTCATCTGCAATGTGAGATTAACATTTCCAGTTGTCTGGAAAAGTTCACTCTGCAGCAGCTGAAGAGCAGACGGTCTCTGTGATGCATTCCTCCCAGTTAGGAGCTGGATATACTTGGCTTGAACCGGACACCTCTTACTAAGGGATTCGGGTATCCGACCAGTCCTCATGCCTGTTAAGACTGTTGCTCGCTCCATGTCTGTCCCGAATGGCTGAAAGAGCTCGAGCAGGATCACACCCAGGCTATACATATCTGACTTGGCATCATACTCGGATCCTTCCAACTGTTCGGGTGACGCATACAGACAGGTCCCCACTCTGGACGTATGTGTCGGCATTCCCTTTCCATTTCTGCTGGTCCAGCCTGAGCTCTTCTGTATGATGTCTGCACAGGCCAGACCAAAGTCTCCTATTTTTACTTGCTGATCAGGGCCATGAAGAAAAATATTTCTAGGCTTCAGATCTCTGTGGACAATGCCCATGTTATGCATGTAAAAGACACCTTCCACCAATTCTTGAAATATTTTTGTTGCAACACTGGCCATGACGGAGGGACAGGCAGCTTCATCCACATACTCCCGGCTCCGCTTGTTCCTCTCGGCTATCCAGTCCCTCAGGGACAGCTCACACAGCTGCAGCTGGATGTGCAGCATCAGGTGGTACCGAACCTCTGTCTGCTCCAGCAGGTTCAAATTGCCTTCAGAGGACTCATCCGTGGATGTAGAATTCCCTTCCAAGTCTGAGTTATGCCCCAGTGGCAGCTGATGCTTGACAACTGGTCTGATAGACAAATCGGTCGAGTCATTTTCTTGGAGCTCAGTGGACGATTCAAATTCACTGCTGTTGCTGATCACTAAATCAGCAGTGCGGCTCACCAAGTTGTTATTCTCGTTTTTAATGTCAGATTCACCAAAAGGTTTCTCTTTTTCTGAGGTGTGTTCAGCAAAGATAATGGATGAGCTGCTTTCATTGTCTTTAATATCACCTTGATCTCTGTCCCCTTCATGCTCCGACAGTACTTCAAGAGAGGGCAGTTGAATGGGAACTCTGTCTTGTGGCCGAACCACATGAACAAGTTCTAGCCATGAAGCGTGATAGCCAACAATGTTGGGGTGTCGGAGACCTGCCAGAACCTTTGCTTCTCGTAGCTCCTTCATACAGTCTGTTTTAGTTGCACTCTTAATCAGGATTTTCTTAATTGCATAATGCTGACGGTCTATTTTGTTCTGGACCTTGTATACTCTTCCATATCCTCCTTTTCCTAAGATGGCAAGCTCTTCAAATTCATTTAAGTAGCGTGAGGTTTGTGCATAGTCCATCTCCTGATCAACAACAATGGTCATTTTCCAAGCACTCGTTTCGTGTTCCAAGTTAATTCTTTCCTTTAGAACAAACAGAGCCAATACAGTAGGACCTACCCAGTGAGAACCAGCACTTCACAGTACCTCTCCAGGCAAGCCTTTGAGAGAAATTGGCTTTGTGGAATCAATATATAGCCACTGTGAGTGCTTGAAAAGAAGTACTATACTAAAAACGCCACTGTAACACTTCCTGAAGTAAGGGGAAGTATCCAAAACAGCACTACTGTATAACACTTCCTGAAGTAAGGGAAAGTATCCAAAACAGCACTACTGTTTAACACTTCCTGAAGTGAAGGGAAGTATCCAAAACAGTACTACTGTATAGCACTTCCGGAAGTGAGGTGAACTATACTAAAAACCTCTACTGTAACACTTTTTGAAGTACACTGAATATTTTCTGTGAAACTCGGACTCCAGGTTAGTTATAAACCCCAGCCAAATACCTGTTTTTACTCAGGGATTCTTTTCTAAGTGGGGCCAGGAATGTTAACTTCAAGTGGCTGTTTTCTGACTCAGGCAGAAACGTGCAGCAAATCACCTTGCAGGAGTCATTTTTTTTTTTTTTTTTTTTTTTAGGTTTTTAGGTTTTTTCCAGAGTTTCTCCCTGCAGTTTTAGTGCCTGTCCTGGATCTCCCTCTGTAGGCCAGGCTGCCCCTCAAACTCACAGAGATCCACCTAGCTCTTCCTCCCAAGTGCTGGGATTAAAGGCTTGCAACCTCACCCCCCAGAATTTATGGGCAACTTTTAGGAGGAGGAAAAGGGAGATTTAGATGTAGATTTAGATTTAATTTTAGATTTAGATTTAGATCTGTATTAGAATGGGCTAGGATGCACTGGTGAAGGAGATAGGGGAGAAGGGAGAATAAAGGAAGGAGAAAAGGAAAAGGGGACAGGGGTATTTGTCCAGGAGGAACAAGGGACATCCTCTGGATAGAGGGTAGACACACATGGTACATAGGCAAAAGGTTTATAGAGGTGATGGGGGAAAACCCCGTGTTAGGGTGAGGTGTTTAATTTTATTTCTTCTTTTTTATTAAAAAATATTTTTATTCATTTAACATACAAACCATGGATTCTCCCTCTCATCCCTCTTCCTGTTCCCTCCCAGCCTTCCCCTCCTTGACCCTTCCCCCATGCTGAACTCCAACAAATGAAGGCCTCCCATGGCGGGGCAGAAAAGCCTGCTATACACAGTTGAGCCAGGACTAAGTCTCTTCCTCCTGCATCAAGGTTAAGCAAGGCCTCTGGCCATAGGTAATGGGCTCCAGAAAGCCCACTCATGCACCAGGGATAGATCCTAATCCCACTGCCAAGGGCCCCTCAAACAGACCAAACTATACAACTGTCTTCTCATTTTCAGAGGGCCTAGTCTGATCCCATGTAGGTTCCAGAGCTGTTGGTCTAAAGTTGGTGAGTTCCTATGAGCTAGGTTCAGTTGTCTCTGTAGATGTCCTAATCATGATCTTGATGGCCCCCCCCCCCCAACCCTTTTGGCTAAAATAATCCCTCTCTCCTCTCTTCACCTGGACACCCAGAGCTCGGCCTGGTGGTTGGCTGTGAATCTCTGCATCTGCTTCCTCCAGTTATTGGATGAAGGCTCTATGATGACAGTTAGGGTATTCACCAACCTGTTTACCAGTGTAGTCCAGCTCAGGCACCCTCTTTATTTCTAGTAGTCTATCGGTGGTCGTCCTTGTGGATTCCTGGGAATTTCCCTAGCACCAGGTTTCTCCCTTACCCCATAATGTCTCCCTCTATCAAGATATTTCTTTCCTTGCTCTTCCATTCCTACTCTGCCCCAGACCAACCATGGTGTTCCCTCATGTTCTCATCCTCCATCACCTCTTCTCTTCCCCCACTGCATCCTCAGTTTATTCATGGAGATCTCTTCTGTTTCCCCTTCCCAAATCGATCCCTGCATCCCTCTTAGGGTGTTCCTTGTTTCCTAGCTCTTCTGGAGTTTTACAGGTGGGTAATACTTCATTGAGTATATGTACGAAATTTTCTTGATTCATTCTTTGGTTGTGGGGCATCTAGGCTGTTTCCAGCTTCTGGCTATTGGGAATAATGCTGCTATGAACATAGTTGAATAAGTGTCCTTGTGGTATCATTGAGCATCACTTGGGTATATGCCCAAGAGTGGTATCATTGGCTCTTGAGGTAGATTGCTTCCCAATTTTCTAAGGAGTCATCATACTGATTTCCAATGTGGCTCTACCAGTTTGTACTCCCACCTGCAGAGCAGGAGTGTTCCCCTTGCTCCACACCCTGTCCAACAATAGCTGTCATCAGTGTTTTTGATTTTAGTCTTTGGTTCACAGAAACTGACTTCACCAATTTGCCGGGAATGCTGGCTTTCATCTAATTACCAGAAATCTTCCTATAGTCTAATTTGAGCTCATTTCTCACTACTTGGATTGGCTTTTGGAGTGTGAGGAACTGGAGTTTCCTTTGAACCTAACACTGTACAGAAATACACAGGGGCCTAACACCCTCCAGTTCCCAACAGAGCTTGGAGCAGAATGTTATGTCACTGTTGGTCCCTCAAGAGCCAAGTGATGTTTATTCTGTCCAGTCCTCTGCCAAAGGAAGCAAAGTGTAAAAGGGAATTTGTAATAGACAAGTGTGGAGGTACTGTCTGTAGCATGAAACTTAACATGTCTTGTTAACAAAAACAAACCTGGAGCCAGGTATTGAGTTAAAGCTGGAAGATCAGAGAAGCAGAACAAGCCACAGCCACCACACCTTGCCAGTTCCTCAGCTGATCCTGTTGCCTCAGACTGGATGCCTCTCAGCTGAACTGTGCTGCTCAAAAGCCTAAAAGCATTTAAATACCACCCCTTAAATATGTTTCTGCTTTCTGCTATCACTTCCTGGGATTAAAGTCTCTTGTTACCCTGCCTGGCTGTTTCCAGTGTATCATTGAACTCAGAGATCCATGTGCATCTCTCCCTCTGGAAGGTTATAATTAAAGGCATGTGTGCCACCATTTTCTGGCCTCCATATCTAGTGGCTGTTCTGTTCTCTGACTCCAGATAAGTTTATTAGGGTACACAATATTTTGGGGAGCACAATATCATGACAACTGTCGACACTGACTGTATTCTGCTCAAAGTATTCCTCTACAAAGTAAGTGGATAAACCTTGAAAAGAGAAGAAAGATCTAAAGACAGGTTCAGTGAATGAAAAAAAAGAACTTAAAAGAGGACATGACTCCTCCTAGGTATGGTGGAAGAGAAGATTTACAGTAGATGGGAGGGAGAAAAAAGCCAGAAGCTTCTGGAAGGGTCCAGAGAGAACATGACTGGCAGACTGAGCTAGGAGAGTCAGGAGGCAAGAGGCCAGGAGGTCAGGAGACCAAGAGGCTAAAAGGGCAAAAGGGCTGAACTAGTCAACATGGCTGAGTTACACAGGAATCAGGGAAGCTGGAGGAAAGGAAGCCCAGCCAGTTCTTATTTCTGACTTTTTTCCAGTTCTTTTTTCTGACTTTGTGACTGAATTGGACTCTGAGGATTGATTGAGAAGAAGCTAGGAGGACAGAGGAGAGAGAAGAGGGGAAGGGAAAGAGAGAAGGAGAAGGTTAACTGGAGAGACTTGAGACACACACACCACAAGCACTGGCACCTCTTTTTCCAGATGCTTCCTCTAGAGGCTGCTCCTCCCTGGTTCTGCCAGTGTCTCCACCCTCTTCCCCTTCCTCCCTGACAACCCCAAAGCCCAGATCATTGGCTTGCCCTGGCCCTAGTGCTAGCCCTAGGACCTTCCATTCCTAGGAAGAGGGAGGGTGCATTGGTGCTCACAAGGCTCTTGACTTGGAGTGGAGGAGGCTCACTGTCTGGGTTCACTGCCTCACTCTCCTAAGATTCCTCCTCCCCACCTCCAGACATGCTGAGTACAGAGGGGGATTTCTGTCTTTGCTCACTCTCTGGGCATAGATCAGAATATCCTCCCTCATGCTCTGCATATGGTTTCTTCTTAGTTGCTTCCTGCCTCCCTGGGAAAGCCCCACCTTCCTGTTCTTTCTTAAATTAGAGATGAAAGGAAAGACTCTTAAGGCCTGTGAAGCAATGTCCTCAGATCTGGCCTGGTGGTGACAGGAGATGAAGCTCAGCACATGTGGATGAGCCCTGGTTCTGGAGGACTAGGCTGGAGGGACAGTGGGATTCTGGGCTGCACTTCTAGCAAGCAGCAGAGTCAGGAGTGGGGTTTGGGGGGGGGGCGCTCCCAGACAAAGCGATTCACAGCAGAGATGCCTCAGTAAGCTGAACATTTCTGGGGCCCTTGCCTTTCCAAGGCTGTTGTTTCTTAGGAAGAATAGCATAGGAGAGGCTGCCGGTGGGCGGAGCATGAGCATAGCACATTAGGAAAATGTCAAGAAATCTGAATATTTTGCCCAGTTCATATGTGCTCAAAACCACAATCAGTTTCTTAAGGCTGGTTTTCAACATAACAAATTTGGGAAGTATTACTATAACAAAATGGCAGGAGGGGTGATCACTTTAGATAGCCCTGGGAATCCCTTAGAAACTTGTCTCCCAAGATGGGCTTTAAGATCCTGGGAGCACCCAGAGGGCATCTCACCTATTTGCATTTCCAGTGGAGCAGTACTGAATGTCTTAAGCCCTGGGCTGAAGTGACTCCAGGGGCATTAACAGGGCCACCTGCTCTTTTGAGTAAAGGGACAGCCCTGCTGCTCTGGAAATGCCAGTTGCAGTGGCTATGCAAAGGTCTGGTTACTCAGCTATGAGCCTGTGTTTCATTCTGACCAATAGAAAATGCCTTGGGCGCCTTCTGGCTTCCTCTATGCAATTTCACTTCCTGGACTGAGGGTGGGGTAGAGAGAGACAAGCAGTTCTCAAGTTTGCAGTAAGACACCAGAGCTGAGGCAGAAGCAGTCTGCTCAACAGGGGGCTGACTGGGAGCAGGCATAAGGCCTGCACTTCAAACAAAGCAGCTAGGCAACCTCAGTGCTCCTGGGTAAGTGACCACTTCATTCCAGCCTCCTCAAGCTCCAACCCCTCCTGCCCTTTCTGCCCTTCACTTCCATCCCAGGGTACAGTCTAGAGTCTCTGGGATCATATGGGGACATCAGTACAAACATTGTCTCTCAGGGGAACTTGGAAAGGTTATGTTTCTATTAGGACTCTTGGCTCCTTGGAGTCTTCCTAAGGCCCGTTTTGACAAAGTCCAGGCTGTGGAGGACTAGGGCACCTGGTGAGCTGAGGGTGCCAGCAAATGCCTTTGTTTGCTTGGGGAGGAGGGAGGAGGGCTTAAGAGTCCAGGAAGAGAGCTCAGGTTCTGCTTGGTCTGAGCCTGTACTAGTGAGGCAGACAGCAGAGGGTGTGAGTGGATCAGGCTCCTGCTGCTTGCTCTCCAGAGCCCCTTGAGGCTTCCCCATTCACAGGGAGACCTGATCCTGTGGGAAGTTGGGTAAACATGTCCACCAGGCAGGCAGGAACAGCATTCTAGATGAGAAAGGAAGTAAGTGCACTGGAGCCCAGAAAGCTTACAATGCTCTCCAGACCAAATGCAAAGCACCTCAGAGGAGCACAGAGTGCTTGCTGCATGTCTCTTTCTTCTCCAAGAGGCAGCTCCTGCTCCTGTCCCAGTGTGTTTTCCTGCCAGTCTGAGCCCTGGCATCTGAATGCCATGGTCTTCCCTTCTGAGGACAGCTAACAAGACACCTTAAATGCCAAGTCCAAGTCTCAGGGAATTTTTTCCAGTCAACACTGCAATTTCGGAGTGGGGGCAGGGAATCTGTTTTGTAAACCAGACCTAAAGTTGCAAAGAGGTTAATGAATTTACATGCCTGGGTTTGTGGCTTACTTGTCCTGTTTGTTTTTGAAGGATCATGTCTGAGACACATGCTTAAAAAAGGTGAATTATGAACCATTGAAAATGTTTCGTTTTAATTTTATTTTATAATTTAATTTAATTTTACATATCAGCCACGGATTCTTTTGTCCTCCCACCTCCGGCCCTCCAACTTCCTCCCAGGCCACCCCGGATACCCATCTCCTCCAGGGTAAAGACTCCCCTGGGGATTGAGTTCAACCTGGTAGATTCAGTCCAGGCAGGTCCAGTCCCCTCCTTCCAGGCTGAGCCAAGTGTCCCTGCATAAGCCCCAGTTTCCAAACAGCCAGGACAGGTCTTGGTCCCACTGCCTGGATGCCTCCCAAAGAGTGTAAGTCCACTTTCCCATGGTGGGCAGCATAATTCAGGCTATATAGCTAGGCCCCCACTTTCCCTCTCATCCCTTCAGCCCTTTGTCCCGGGAAAGGAGGCTGAGTTGCCTCTTTAGTTCTTCAATTTCCTTCTCTTGCTCTATTATCTTCATCTGCAATGTGAGATTAACATTTCCAGTTGTCTGGAAAAGTTCACTCTGCAGCAGCTGAAGAGCAGACGGTCTCTGTGATGCATTCCTCCCAGTTAGGAGCTGGATGTACTTGGCTTGTACCGGACACCTCTTACTAAGGGATTCGGGTATCCGACCAGTCCTTATGCCTGTTAAGACTGTTGCTCGCTCCATGTCTGTCCCGAATGGCTGAAAGAGCTCGAGCAGGATCACACCCAGGCTATACATCTGACTTGGCATCATGCTCGGATCCTTCCAACTGTTCGGGTGACGCATACAGACAGGTCCCCACTCTGGACGTATGTGTCGGCATTCCCTTTCCATGTCTGCTGGTCCAGCCTGAGCTCTTCTGTATGATGTCTGCACAGGCCAGACCAAAGTCTCCTATTTTTACTTGCTGATCAGGGCCATGAAGAAAAATATTTCTAGGCTTCAGATCTCTGTGGACAATGCCCATGTTATGCATGTAAAAGACACCTTCCACCAATTCTTGAAATATTTTTGTTGCAACACTGGCCATGACGGAGGGACAGGCAGCTTCATCCACATACTCCCGGCTCCGCTTGTTCCTCTCGGCTATCCAGTCCCTCAGGGACAGCTCACACAGCTGCAACTGGATGTGCAGCATCAGGTGGTACCGAACCTCTGTCTGCTCCAGCAGGTTCAAATTGCCTTCAGAGGACTCATCCGTGGATGTAGAATTCCCTTCCAAGTCTGAGTTATGCCCCAGTGGCAGCTGATGCTTGACAACTGGTCTGATAGACAAATCGGTCGAGTCATTTTCTTGGAGCTCAGTGGACGATTCAAATTCACTGCTGTTGCTGATCACTAAATCAGCAGTGCGGCTCACCAAGTTGTTATTCTCGTTTTTAATGTCAGATTCACCAAAAGGTTTCTCTTTTTCTGAGGTGTGTTCAGCAAAGATAATGGATGAGCTGCTTTCATTGTCTTTAATATCACCTTGATCTCTGTCCCCTTCATGCTCCGACAGTACTTCAAGAGAGGGCAGTTGAATGGGAACTCTGTCTTGTGGCCGAACCACACGAACAAGTTCTAGCCATGAAGCGTGATAGCCAACAATGTTGGGGTGTCGGAGACCTGCCAGAACCTTTGCTTCTCGTAGCTCCTTCATACAGTCTGTTTTAGTTGCACTCTTAATCAGGATTTTCTTAATTGCATAATGCTGACGGTCTATTTTGTTCTGGACCTTGTATACTCTTCCATATCCTCCCTTTCCTAAGAAGGCAAGCTCTTCAAATTCATTTAAGTAGCGTGAGGTTTGTGCATAGTCCATCTCCTGATCAACAACAATGGTCATTTTCCAAGCACTCGTTTCGTGTTCCAAGTTAATTCTTTCCTTTAGAACAAACAGAGCCAATACAGTAGGACCTACCCAGTGAGAACCAGCACTTCACAGTACCTCTCCAGGCAAGCCTTTGAGAGAAATTGGCTTTGTGGAATCAATATATAGCCACTGTGAGTCCTTGAAAAGAAGTACTATACTAAAAACGCCACTGTAACACTTCCTGAAGTAAGGGGAAGTATCCAAAACAGCACTACTGTATAACACTTCCTGAAGTAAGGGAAAGTATCCAAAACAGCACTACTGTTTAACACTTCCTGAAGTGAAGGGAAGTATCCAAAACAGTACTACTGTATAGCACTTCCGGAAGTGAGGTGAACTATACTAAAAACCTCTACTGTAACACTTTTTGAAGTACACTGAATATTTTCTGTGAAACTCGGACTCCAGGTTAGTTATAAACCCCAGCCAAATACCTGTTTTTACTCAGGGATTCTTTTCTAAGTGGGGCCAGGAATGTTAACTTCAAGTGGCTGTTTTCTGACTCAGGCAGAAACGTGCAGCAAATCACCTTGCAGGAGTCATTTTTTTTTTTTTTTTTTTTTTTTTTTTTTTTTTTTTTTAGGTTTTTAGGTTTTTTCCAGAGTTTCTCCCTGCAGTTTTAGTGCCTGTCCTGGATCTCCCTCTGTAGGCCAGGCTGCCCCTCAAACTCACAGAGATCCACCTAGCTCTTCCTCCCAAGTGCTGGGATTAAAGGCTTGCAACCTCACCCCCCAGAATTTATGGGCAACTTTTAGGAGGAGGAAAAGGGAGATTTAGATGTAGATTTAGATTTAATTTTAGATTTAGATTTAGATCTGTATTAGAATGGGCTAGGATGCACTGGTGAAGGAGATAGGGGAGAAGGGAGAATAAAGGAAGGAGAAAAGGAAAAGGGGACAGGGGTATTTGTCCAGGAGGAACAAGGGACATCCTCTGGATAGAGGGTAGACACACATGGCACATAGGCAAAAGGTTTATAGAGGTGATGGGGGAAAACCCCGTGTTAGGGTGAGGTGTTTAATTTTATTTCTTCTTTTTTATTAAAAAATATTTTTATTCATTTAACATACAAACCATGGATTCTCCCTCTCATCCCTCCTCCTGTTCCCTCCCAGCCTTCCCCTCCTTGACCCTTCCCCCATGCTGAACTCCAACAAATGAAGGCCTCCCCTCCCATGGCCGGGCAGAAAAGCCTGCTATACACAGTTGAGCCAGGACTAAGTCTCTTCCTCCTGCATCAAGGTTAAGCAAGGCCTCTGGCCATAGGTAATGGGCTCCAGAAAGCCCACTCATGCACCACGGATAGATCCTAATCCCACTGCCAAGGGCCCCTCAAACAGACCAAACTATACAACTGTCTTCCTATTTTCAGAGGGCCTAGTCTGATCCCATGTAGGTTCCAGAGCTGTTGGTCTAAAGTTGGTGAGTTCCTATGAGCTAGGTTCAGTTGTCTCTGTAGATGTCCTAATCATGATCTTGATGACACCCACCCCTTTTGGCTAAAATAATCCCTCTTCCCTCTCTTCAATTGGGCACCCAGAGCTCGGCCTGGTGGTTGGCTGTGAATCTCTGCATCTGCTTCCTCCAGTTATTGGATGAAGGCTCTATGATGACAGTTAGGGTATTCACCAACCTGTTTACCAGTGTAGTCCAGCTCAGGCACCCTCTTTATTTCTAGTAGTCTATCGGTGGTCGTCCTTGTGGATTCCTGGGAATTTCCCTAGCACCAGGTTTCTCCCTTACCCCATAATGTCTCCCTCTATCAAGATATTTCTTTCCTTGCTCTTCCATTCCTACTCTGCCCCAGACCAACCATGGTGTTCCCTCATGTTCTCATCCTCCATCACCTCTTCTCTTCCCCCACCGCATTCTCAGTTTATTCATGGAGATCTCTTCTGTTTCCCCTTCCCAAATCAATCCCTGCATCCCTCTTAGGGTGTTCCTTGTTTCCTAGCTCTTCTGGTGTTTTACAGGTGGGTAATACTTCATTGAGTATATGTACGAAATTTTCTTGATTCATTCTTTGGTTGTGGGGCATCTAGGCTGTTTCCAGCTTCTGGCTATTAGGAATAATGCTGCTATGAACATAGTTGAATAAGTGTCCTTGTGGTATCATTGAGCATCACTTGGGTATATGCCCAAGAGTGGTATCATTGGCTCTTGAGGTAGATTGCTTCCCAATTTTCTAAGGAGTCATCATACTGATTTCCAATGTGGCTCTACAAGTTTGTACTCCCACCTGCAGAGCAGGAGTGTTCCCCTTGCTCCACACCCTGTCCAACAATAGCTGTCATCAGTGTTTTTGATTTTAGTCTTTGGTTCACAGAAACTGACTTCACCAATTTGCCGGGAATGCTGGCTTTCATCATTTTACCAGAAATCTTCCTATAGTCTAATTTGAGCTCATTTCTCACTACTTGGATTGGCTTTTGGAGTGTGGGGAACTGGAGTTTCCTTTGAACCTAACACTGTACAGAAATACACAGGGGCCTAACACCCTCCAGTTCCCAACAGAGCATGGACCAGAATGTTATGTCACTGTTGGTCCCTCAAGAGCCAAGTGATGTATATTCTGTCCAGTCCTCTGCCAAAGGAAGCAAAGTGTAAAAGGGAATTTGTAATAGACAAGTGTGGAGGTACTGTCTGTAGCATGAAACTTAACATGTCTTATTAACAAAAACAAACCTGGAGCCAGGTATTGAGTTAAAGCTGGAAGATCAGAGAAGCAGAACAAGCCACAGCCACCACACCTTGCCAGTTCCTCAGCTGATCCTGTTGCCTCAGACTGGATGCCTCTCAGCTGAACTGTGCTGCTCAAAAGCCTAAAAGCATTTAAATACCACCCCTTAAATACGTTTCTGCTTTCTGCTATCACTTCCTGGGATTAAAGTCTCTTGTTACCCTGCCTGGCTGTTTCCAGTGTATCACTGAACTCACAGAGATCCAGGTGCATCTCTCCCTCTGGAATGTTATAATTAAAGGCATGTGTGCCACCATTTTCTGGCCTCTATATCTAGTGGCTGTTCTGTTCTCTGGCCCCAGATAAGTTTATTAGGGTACACAATATTTTGGGGAGCACAATATCATGACAAATGTCGACACTGTATTCTGCTCAAAGTATTCCTCTACAAAGTAAGTGGATAAACCTTGAAAAGAGAAGAAAGATCTAAAGACAGGTTTGGTGAATGAAAAAAAGAACTTAAAAGAGGACATGACTCTTTCAGAGAGTTTTTCATTTCCTCTCTAAGGAAAGTTTTTATTTCCTCTTTAAGGTAGTTTTTCATTTCCTCTTTAAGGAAAGTTTTTATTTCCTCATTGAGGGAATGTTTTATTTCTTCTTTAAGGGCCTCTATCATCTTCTTAAAGTCATTTTTAGGGTTGATTTCTTCTGTTTCTTCTGTCATGGTATGTTTAGGTCTTGCAAGTGTAGAATCACTAGGTTCTGATGTTGCCATATAGGTCTTTATGTTATTGCCTGTATTTTTGCGCTGGCGTCTACTCATCTTTTCCTCTGTGCGGTGCAGGTGGTGTCTGTGTCTGAGAGTGCCTCTCTTGTTCTAATTTTTAGTCTTGGTTTAGTAGGGGTTCTTGGTTAAATTGGTGCTATTGGGCTGTTTCTTCAGGGACAGCTGATTTCAGTTGGTGAATTATATACTTATGATTCTGGTGATCTGGTTTAGTGGCTGGGTAGCGCCTTCTTCTGTGTTCCCAGGTCACGTTTTGTTCATTTGTCAACTCCTCAGCTGATCTTGTTTCTTCAGACTTCCAACTGTAGGCATCTGAATCCTCTCCCAGATGGGTTTCAGCTGAGCAGGGTAGTCTCACCAACACCTCCAAGTTGTTGGGTTTCACAGGATCAGCAGTTGGGCCGTGGGTTGTCCCCAGACGGAGTGCCCAGACTTGCCCTGGTTCCGACCCACGGAGATAGCCTTTCCCCAGGTGTTGGGGCCAGGGGCGTCCCCGCTCCAAGCTGTGTCCGCCCCTCTCTGTCCCCGGGCCTGTCCACTCCTGTGGCCCGCCGCCACAGGCCCACCTGCGTCCACTTGTCTCAACCGCCGGGCCTGTATGTCCCTGTCAGCTGCCGCTGCGTCTGTCTGCCCCTGCGGGCCGCCAACGGGCCTGTATGTCTCTGCCGGCTGCCACCGCGGGCCTACCTACCTCTGCTTGTCACTGCTGTAGGGCCCATCCACCTCTGCAGGCCGCCACCGGGCCTGTATGTCTCTGCTGGTTACCGCTGGGCCTGCTGCTGCCACTGGGCCCGCCCACCTCCGGGGAAGTATCCAAAACAGCACTACTGTTTAACACTTCCTGAAGTGAAGGGAAGTATCCAAAACAGCACTACTGTATAACACTTCCTGAAATAAGGTGAACTATACTAAAATCCTCTACTGCAACACTTCCTGACTTAAGGTGAACTATACTAAAAACCTCTACTGTAACACTTTTTGAAGTACACTGAATATTTTCTGTGAAACTCGGACTCCAGATTAGTTATAAACCCCAGCCAAATACCTGTTTTTACTCAGAGATTCTTTTCTACGTGGGAGCAGGAAAGTTAACTTCAAGTGGCTGTTTTCTGATTCAGGCAGAAACGTGCAGCAAATCACCTTGCAGGAGTCATTTTTTTTTTTTTAGGTTTTTTCCAGAGTTTCTCCCTGCAGTTTTGGTGCCTGTCCTGGATCTCCCTCTGTAGACCAGGCTGCCCCTCGAACTCACAAGAGTTCCACCTAGCTCTTTCTCCCGAGTGCTGGGATTGAAGGCTTGCAGCCTCAGCCCCCAGAATTTATGGGCAACTTTTAGGAGGAGGAAAAGGGAGATTTAGATGTAGATTTAGATTTAATTTTAGATTTAGATTTAGATCTGTATTAGAATGGGCTAGGATGCACTGGTGAAGGAGATAGGGGAGAAGGGAGAATAAAGGAAGGAGAAAAGGAAAAGGGGACAGGGGTATTTGTCCAGGAAGAACAAGGGACATCTCTGGATAGAGGGTAGACACACATGGCACATAGGCAAAAGGTTTATAAAGGTGATGGGGCAATCTGTTTTGTAAACCAGACCTAAAGTTGCAAAGAGGTTAATGAATTTACATGCCTGAGTTTGTGGCTTACTTGTCCTGTTTGTTTTCGAAGGACTGTGTCCCATAGACATGCTTAAAAAAGCGAATTTTGAACCCTTGAAATTTTTTAAAATTTTATTTTATAATTTAATTTTACATACCAGCCACGGATTCTTTTGTCCTCCCCCCTCAGGCCCTCCAACTTCCTCCCAGCCCACCCCAGATACCCATCTCCTCCAGGGTAAAGACTCCCCTGGGGATTGAGTTCAACCTGGTAGATTCAGTCCAGGCAGGTCCAGTCCCCTCCTTCCAGGCTGAGCCAAGTGTCCCTGCATAAGCCCCAGGTTCCAAACAGCCAGCCCATGCACTGAGGACAGGTCTTGGTCCCACTGCCTGGATGCCTCCCAAACAGATCAAGCTAATCAACTGTCTCACTTATCCAGAGGGGAACCATTGAAAATTTAACACAGTCACAGGTTTTGCAGTGAGAAGGCCAGTGTCCAGAACTAGCCCACAACTCCATTAACTAGGACTGTATTGCATCCCCTTGAGTTCCACATTTCCCGGGGACTTGAGTATTGTCCTTTGGCACTTTGGTGTGAGATGTGACTTCTGTCCTATTTCCATGTGGAGAGTGACCCAGGGGTGCTGCTTAGCACAGGTCCTGATAAGGAGGGTGCTGGACAGAGCGACTGGGAGGGAATGAGGAACTGAGACTGCTCAGCAGGGCATGGAACAGGGCGGGTCTGCAGCTTCTAACTGGGCAGAAAGGAAACTGCTCCCTTCTGGCAGTACAGGCTGCTTTAGTTCCAGTTTACTTCGGTTGTGGTTTTGTTTTACTATTTTAGAGGGGAGTAGTGCAGACAGGGTCTTGGTGTTTTCCCCAGGCTGGCCTCTAACTCACTATGTGTGTTCTGCATGCCTCAAGCTCACAATGCCCACATCAGCCTCCCATGGCCAACACATTGCTAGACTCCTTGCAGCCTTTTGGTTGGAGATGATGATCTCTGGCAGGGTATCAGGGAAAATGGGCTCACATCTGGATGGCTCAACCATCTCAGTCCCCTCTTTTCTGCAATTTCTTACCAACCTGCAATTGTGGCAGAGTGAGAATGTCATCCTCTTTCCTGTCAATCATAACTGACTAGAAACCCTGAATCCCCAGTTTCCTTCTGAAGGAATTCCCCCCAGAGTCAGTGCTATAATTTGAGAAGAAAGAACTACCTGGTTAATTAGACCCAGGGACCCCCATCTTTGATACCAATATTGGGGTGTTAGGCACATGCAGTCATTCTCAGCTGTTACTGGAGAGCTTCTCTCCAGGTTCCACTAAGCCCCGCAGTACCACAATCCACGTATAAAATAATCACTCAGACGCTTATATCACTTATAAACTGTATGGCCGTGGCAGGCTTCTTGCTAACTGTTCTTATATCTTAAATTAACCCATTTCTATAAATCTATACCTTGCCACGTGGCTGGTGGCTTACCGGCATCTTTACATGCTGGCGGTGGGTGGCTGCAGTGTCTCTCCCCCTTCTTCCTGTTTCCCCAATTCTCCTCTCTCCTTGTCCCACCTATACTTCCTGTCTGGTCACTGGCCATCAGTGTTTTATTTATATAGAGTTATATCCACAGCACTCAACTTTTTAGGTGGGTGCTGGGAATCCAACTCAGGTCCTCATGCTGCACAACACTTTCCCTACATGTCGGTCTGACCTACAGGTAGGGTGGACCAGGCCGGCTGGTCTCTCCTGGGGCTGAGAGGGATGATGAGTGTCGAGCGGCCCCCCTCCTGTCCAGCAGAGAGAAACACACTGGGCCTGGAGACTTGTTGAAGTAGGAACTCGCTTTATTGCATCAGGAGTGAACTTTTATATAGGTTTTGGTGTGATGGGGGGATGGGGTGAAGATAGGTGGCCAATGAGATGATGCCATCTCAGCAGTTACTAGGCAGAGGCTGATTCAAGGTCAGGCAGTACTGAGTCACTGGTATGCAGAAGTCATGTCCCAGGACAGGTCGCCAAACTCGAGCTAGGCTTGGGAAGTTACACTGGGCCCCACGCCAGGGCCTTGTGGGGCCCAATACCTACAGAGCCACCTCCCCAGCTGTGGGAGCCCATTCTCGGGTTCCTCATGGCTCTACCCAGCAGGTCCAAATAGAGGATGATCAGGACCACGGGCCTGAGTGCAGGTGTCTGAGATGGCCTGCACTTGGCTGTGCTGGGGGAGGAGGTCTTTTGCTCCACCCCTTGGTGTCTCTATAAAAACCCTGGGCCAGAGACAGTCAGGGCCCGTTGGAATAGGTTCCAGGCCCTCTCGAGGCTATTCTTTATTTTCTATCTGTTTATCTCCGCAAGATTCTCCGCTATAAATCCTTCTATCTAATATTTCCTGCTGCTCGCACTCAAGAAAACTCTGGGAAGCTGTGGGGGTGGTGGGTAAACGCCCTGCAGAATGGTGCCATGAACAGGGACTAAAAAAAAGACAAAAAAAAAGGGGGGGGGGGACTAAAGACAAATGAACAGGGACTTAAGACAAAGTAATAGGGACTAAAGATAAAGGAAAATAATAGTTTTAATACAGAGTTTTTGGTGAAAGTGCTGAGTCAGCCCTGCCAGTGGAAAGGCATGCCGGTGTTATGAAAAAAAATATATATTTTATATATTTTTTGGTGAGGCAGGGGTTTTATCCTCGAGAGAAAAGGAAAGTGGACTGGAAGGATGTCCAATGCTGCAGCGAAATTCTCTTCTGTCAAAAATTTCTATTTTCTATCCCTTTCTCAATTTCTATCTGTGATAAGTATAAGGTATAGGGTAGTAATATAGTTTAGGAAAAACTTAGAAGTGTAAGATTGTGTAGGAAAAAATAAGTAAGGCAACTAGACAGAAAAACTTCATTTTTCTAACTTTGGGGGCTTTGAAAGCAAACTGGGGAAAAAATCTTTCTTTGGGCTTTATGGGTAGTAAAAAAAGCTCTTTGAGCTTATTGGGAAGAAAAAGTTTCCTATGGAAGCTTTTGACCTGGGGACAGCTGAAATGCTAAGTCCAAGTGGCAGGAGAATGTAACTTCTCCCTGAGGCAAAAATGGGGGTGTAAGAAGTCAAAGTTTAAAGTTGGGAAGTTTTGGGAAAAGTTGGTCTTTCTCCTGGAGGGAAAGAAATCTTTCTCTTAAGCTATAAAGCTTTTCTTGGAAAATTTTGGGGGGGAAATCCTCTCTAAAAATCCTTAATCTTTCTCAAAAGCTCTCTTAAACTTAAAAACTAAAATTGTCCTGAGGACAAATTAGGATCACCTGAAGATATTAGTATGGGGACCACCTGTGATTAGCTCTAAGGGAAAACAACAAACCTCTTAAGACAGCAAAACCTCTAAGTTCTCTTTCAATCTTTAAAAATCATCCCTGCAATGCAGGAGGCAAGGACAAGTTTCTAAAAACCCCTTCTAAGCTCTGTCTCTTCAAGCTAGTAAAAGACAGTGGGTAAGAGTACCCTGAGGGAAACGCTCGGGGAGAATGTGGGTGAAGAGCTACAGAGAGCCCAAAAAGGGCCGGAAACTTTACCTGAGAAAAGCAAAATAGTCAAGCTTCACAGTTACAGCTGAGCTGAGGCAGCAAAGGTTTTGAGTGAGCATTTCAGAATGAAAAGGTGCTCCTAATCCTCCTAATGCAAAGATCCCCTGAAGCAATGCAAACTGTTAGCATTGAATCCTCGCTTCTGACCAAAAACCCAGAGGTGACTGGCCAGCATCTCTGAGTTGGAGTGCATTTTGGGGATACTAGGGTTCCTGCAGTTGTAAACTTCCTGGAGCACAGAGCTGAGGCAGGAAGGTACAGGACCCAGGGGAAGATTGCTAATGAACAACAAACAAAACTAAAGCCTGTGGGAACGGCACAGTTGTCCACTTTCATACAAGTCCCGGGTTGATAGGTCCACAGCTGCAAAAAGAAATCTGAGAAAAAGCTTTCCTGTCAGAGTAAGGACCTTTCTGGGAAAACAGTAAAGCTGAACTGTATCTGAAGCAGTTGTTCTGCCAAGTCAGAACGCTGTCTGGGGAAAGAGCCCAGCCAGGGCAGAACAGAACTATCCAGGAGTAAAGCTTTCTTTTCTGTCAGAGAAAGCATCTCTTTGAGAAAAGCTTTGTTTCAACTGACTCCCATGAGATGAGGGAGTGTAGCCCTAAGGGGTGATTGCCTTTGGCATAAGCTCTGTCCTGAGCACCCAGACAAGCAAACACAACCCACTGGGGGACTGGGCCAGGTGAAGGCCTGAAGAGGCAAAACACCTGTCCTAATGGGAGTTTAGAAATGGCAAAAACCTCCCTTGTTAAATTTTTTAGTCTGTACGCAAACCACACAGACCCCAAAAACAGAAACGGACAAAAAGCCCCTATCTTCAGTAGCAGGGAAAGCCACCGCTGTAGTGTCGGAAACTGTTTCTGGGGTAGAGGGGATAAATTGAGACCAAACTGGGAACTGTCTGGGAGAAAGACTCTGAAGAAACAGAGAAGGGACATAATCCTCCCCAGAAAATGTATGACCTGAAAAAGCTGCTAGAATTGGAGGCAGATTCGGGAGAGAAAAAGCCCCTACCTCCAAAAGCAGCTAGCAGAGGAACAGAGCCTCAGATACCTGAAGCTCTGCACCTGGGGGGGGGGGGGAAGGAACAAGCAAAATGAGATAAATCAGTGGGAGAAAAATCTCTGAAGGAGCTATGGAAAAGCTGTTGTAAATGATCTTGTTTTTCACTGACTGGCTAAAACAAACACAAGCCCCGAGGAAAGTGGCTATCAGAAATGCCAGCCTCAATGCGTGCTAACGAGGCAGGTGCGGTTCTGATTCGGGGGGCCAGTGTCTGATGAAGGAGAGACACCTGTTGAAGCCAGCTGAGAGACCAGAAACCTCCCAATGTCCCATAGCTGAAAATGTAAAATGCTTGTTCAAATCTCCCATTGAAAAGGCAAAAAACTTTGTTCAAACCTCCTGGGCAAGAATTTGTAAGGAAGTCTGGTAAAAGAGAACCAGTTGACTCTCAGACCCAAAAGAACTATGGGAAATGATATAAGGGACTGATATGGGACTGATATTATTATGGACTGATATAAGGGAAATTCATTCTGGGAAAGGTAGTTTTTCTGCTAAAGATGGCGACATTGCCCTGAAACACTTTTGTCAGCTCTAAAATTAAAATACAGCTTTTAAAAGAAAAAGTGGAAAAGTCGTCTAAGGGTTTAAGTGTCAGTTCCAATGAAAAATTGAAAGGATACGGAACTAGGTGCTTTGTGGTTTGGGGCGCCATTGGTAAAATGCCTTATTTACCCTAATAGCTGTGCAAAGTTTTTACGGCAGTTGGATGATAAAAAGCTACCTATAAGAGCAAACAAGTCACTTTAAAATCCTTAAAATACCACCTAATAGCTGTGCAGTTTTTGGTGAAGAGCTTTACAGCAGCTAAATATGGTAATTTCACCCTCAGTGTGAAGTGAAGTTTTTCAGTAGAGCAAACCAAAAGTACTGTAATAGAAACGTTTGTTTGAATTGAAGTTCTTAGGGGAGCCATTATGAATTTGGGTGAAGGGACAGCCTCTAGTTAAAAACTGTCTACCGCTGACAGTGCATCTCTGCCGGTCCGGAACGGCTGAGAGAACTGGCAACTTTGGGGTGTGGCTTCGTCCTGAGAATGTTACAGTACCCTAGCAACAAGTATCACAACTCTATAATGACAACATTCACTAAATCCCAGTGCTTTATAACAAAGCTAACTATAAACTGTAAACTTTAGAAATGATGTACGTACTTCCTATCTAGTTAAGAGAATCTTTCTAATAGAGATGGTGATAATAATTAAGAGTAAGAAGTAGAAAGATGAAAATAAGATATGTGAGTTTGTAAAAATTCTGTCTTGTTAGATCTGTGTTAAGAAATCTTTAGGTGTTTGCTAAGTTAGATATATGCTAATGGTAGCCTATATAAGTTTGTAAAATAAATCAATAGAATTCCTTTAAGAATATAAGCTTGCAAGAAGTAGCTAAGGTAGTCTTAAGATATGTAGTAATAAGCTTGTAAGAAGTAAAGATACTAGTTGTTTATAAGAATTAATAAGAAATATATTTGCTAAAGTAGTTCTATAGTTTCCTTAAGGAGTATAAATAAGTAGATGTTAATACGTTATATGTGAGTTTGAAAAAATGTAAATGTTAAATGTGAGTCTAAATGCTTTGCAAGGCAAAAAAAAAGTTATATGTGAGTTTATAAAGTGTAAATGTTAAGTGTGAGTCTATTCTTAATGTATAGGGTGAAAGAACCTGAGACACAGAAGGTTAGTGTCCCAGTAGACTGCAAAGTAGGCAGTCTGAATGGTTTCAAAGGCTCCAGAAGCCGCTAAGAAGCTAAGAATGGCGGACGCCAGAACCAGCACAAGGCATCTGCAGCTGAGATCCGTGGAATATCAATGCAGCACAGAAAAACCTGAGCTAACAGCAAAAACGGTGCGGTTTAAAATATTACTATAACTAAAAAGGTCTGTCTGTGAGAACAAAAGTTGCAGAGACGCTTGTTTGAACAAAAATTATTAACTGCAAAAAGTTTTGGTTAAAAAACGTCTCTTCACATTTGGAAGTGAAAGCCTGATAGCAGAATTTATTTCTTGTTTGAACTTTTTGAACTTAAAATGAGATAAAATTACAAAAACATTTTGGTTATGGATTTCTTCAAATTTGGAAGGCTAGTACCAATATTTATCATTTAAATTTTGGTACTTAAATGAAATAAACAATAGAGATTTCATTGCAATGGGACAATTTTGAGCTTACTTATAGTAATGACCTAGGAACGGTTTTCTGGAATTGGGTTAAAAATGGAACTGTTTAAATAAAGAAATGTATTTCTACTTAGAATCAAGATGCAGTTTTGTGTATGCATATATGCTTTATTAACTGGTGAGTTATGAGTTGTTTTGTGGAACTGTTTATGTAAAAATGGAATTACTTATGAAACTGGTTTTGTGTTACAAATGGAACTGTTTAAACAAAAAAGTTTGGGTTTTCTAACTAGGCTTGAGATTTTGCTTAAAAATTATAAAGAAAAGGAGGAGCTATGAGATTGAATTATGTTCGCAGAAACCTATTGATATTAATGCACCCTGGCTTTGTGGAATTAAGGAAATGTTTAAGTTTGATGTGAATACATGGAAGTTTTTCCTATGTTCTGTTAACAAGAAAATTCAAATGACTGAGTTAAAGTTGTAAGATGGAGAAAATTGTTAACTATTATATAGCACCATATATGCTAATTCTAATGGTTCTGTTAAGAGTTTGCTTTGAGTTGTAAGATTGAGAGAATTGTGACTATGTATAGCAATATTTATGTTAACTTGTTAATGGTAATGATGAAGCTAAGGGATTCTTTAAGTTTGTAGCCGCCTTAAGAGTTTTGGTTTAGAAAGGGCTTGAGGCAGCTAAGACTGCTGTGGTCACCTTGGACCTAATTCAAAAGAGAAATGCCATCTATATCATCCTCTACTCCCATACTGGGAGGTGTAACAGCTATGGAGATTGCTGTAAGCCATTAATAGATTTTTTTTTATATATTAAGAAGGGGGGACCTGTGGGAGCCCATTCTCGGGTTCCTCATGGCTTTACCCAGCAGGTCCGAATAGAGGATGATCAGGACCACGGGCCTGAGTGCAGGTGTCTGAGATGCTCTGCACTTGGCTGTGCTGGGGAAGGAGGTCTTTTGCTCCACCCCTTGGCGTCTCTATAAAAACCCTGGGCCAGAGACAGTCGGGGCCTGTTGGAATAGGTTCCAGGCCCTCTCGAGGCTATCCTTTATTTTCTATCTGTTTATCTCCGCAAGATTCTCCGCTATAAATCCTTCTATCTAATATTTCTTGCTGCTCGCACTCAAGAAAACTCTGGGAAGCTGTGGGGGTGGTGGGTAAAAGCTCCACACCCAGCCACAGAGGCCTAAAGGCTGACCTCATGCTGAGGCTGAGGCTGAGGGCATGCCCAGCTAATTAGTAAAGGCAGGCATGGAGGTACCCTGGAAAGATTAGCAGAGCTAGTGACTTTCTTAACTGGCCAGTTTTAATCTAAACCTACAAGGCTTATGAACAATAGGAAATCAAGGCCCATGCAAAACCAGGAAGCCAATAAGCAGGATCTCCTTCAGAGAAAGTAAGACCGTAGACAGTAGACAAAGTTGTTCAGACACTTGAGGTGATGTCCACTTGCAGAGAATGAGATTTGACCTTTTCCTACACCATATTACACAAGCTGAATACAAAATTAATTAAACATATAAATGTAAGAACAGAAAAAAATGTAAGAAACAGAAAAACAAGACACAGAAGGGAAGTTCTAGGACAAAGTTTTGGCAAAGGTCATTTGGATGTTGCCTTGATTGGCTCTACTGTCAACTGGACCCAACCTAGAATTATCTGGGAAGAGTACATCAGTTGAGGGATTGCCTATAACCGATTGGTCTCTGTGTGAGATTGTCTTGATTGTTAATTGATGTAGGAGGGTCCAGAACCCTTTGGACAGCTCCAGTCCAAGGCAGGGAAAACTGAACAGCAGAAGAAAGCTAGCCAGCCAGCAACATCCTTCATGGTTTCTGGGACATTTCTTTGGCTGAGAAGTGAGTTCTTTGGTCAAAGGTAGTGTTGTGTGGAATAGTAAGTAGGCCTGCCTTCCACTTCCTGCTTTGACATTCCTCAGTGGTGGATGGTGAGCTGGAATTAAACCTGTTCCAACCTGAAGTTGCTTTTGGTCGGGATATTTGTCACAGCAACAGAGAAAAAAACATGTCCTGATGTTTCCTAAAGCACAAGAAAAAAAAAATCAAAGCAGACCTGTGATTCCATCAAACTAGATTGTTCTTGCACAGCAATGAAAAAACACTGACAATCTACAGAGGGAGAAGAGATTTGTAATGCACAGTCTGATAAAGGGTTAATATCCAAGAAGATAATGCACTCAGTCAAAGGTAAACAAATAGCCTAATTACAAAAGAGACAGAATGGATACTAACCATAAATAATTTGAAAGCTGAGCTAGAAGATGGCTCAGTGATTAGGAGCACTGACTGCTCTTCCAGAACACAAGATTTCAATACCCAGCACCCACATGGCGCTTACAAACACCTGTAACTCCCTTCCAAGGGATCTGATGCCCTCTTCTAGCCTCTGGGGCTGCTATATGCATATGGTCCATAAGGCAGACATGCAGGTAAAACATCAGTAGACCTAAAATAAAAAAATCTTAAAAAATTGCATAACTAATGCCTATATTTCATAAAAGATAAAAGTCACACAGATTCCACTGGGGTTTATTTAGAGGAGGCTGAATACTATATCAAGGACTGGAAAAGATATAAGTGAAGATTAAAATGGGATTGAAAATTCAAAGGGCTTAACTACACTTGTAACATCACATCTGCAAAACCTGTAGGCTTATAAGTTCAGCTAATGAGTGCAAAGTCTCTGAAAAAAAAAAAAACTGTTTCTCCACCTGCATGATGACCAATCCTGTGGAACATATGTAGCCAAAGATTGTGCTGTTGGCTCCACAGTACAGATTTGCTCTCTCCTGGTTAGGTCTCGTTCTAAAGGCTCTGTCTGTTTTACAGGAAAGAAATTCAGCTTGAAATTGCAAAGGCTGCTGGAGGAATGGCCGTCACTGTTGATCTGGAAACAGACTGTGCTCAACTGGTTCTAGATGTAGGAGCTCTCACTCTTGGGGAGAAGAATAGAAAGAAAATGAAGAGCCATCACCTCAGAAAACGGGAGAATGAAAACATCTCTCAAGCTGTGTGTGCCCTCCTGAACTCTGGAGGTGGGGTGATCAAGGTTCAAATTGAAAATGAAGATTATAACCTCACCAGGGATGGACTGGGACTGGATTTGGAAGCCTCTCTTTGTCAATGTCTGCCATTTGTTAACTGGCACTTAGACGTCACGGAGGATGGAGGCTACGTTTATATCTTTGTAAAATCATGGAGCCTGGATGTCTTTGGGCTCCCGATTGGCACCCTGAGAACCAATTTGTACACCA
This sequence comes from Peromyscus maniculatus bairdii, assembly GCF_049852395.1. NCBI lineage: Eukaryota > Metazoa > Chordata > Mammalia > Rodentia > Cricetidae > Peromyscus > Peromyscus maniculatus. The sequence goes on along the minus strand of NC_134859.1, from coordinate 69,362,501 downwards.
GAAGCATGTCATCCTCAGTTGAAGTGAATGCTGCTGCTGCTCTCGAGTTCCTCCAAGACCTGAAAGAAACTGGAGGGCGATCCTGTGTGGGACCAGAGCTGCCTGCACACAGAGTCTGCCCTGGAGTAGAAGAAGAGAGTCACGTGGAGGACCTGGCTGCTGCAGTTTTTAACAAGACACAATTTCAGCACCAGGAAGACTTCCCCTTCTCCAGATCCACCTTTGTTGAAGTTACATTGCTTTCCGGGAAACAGCTGCAGAAGCGCATTAAAGAGCTCATCCCTCGACATGTTTCTGCATTTGCCAACACTGATGGGGGATATTTGTTCATTGGTTTGGACGGGAACAAACAGCAAATCATTGGTTTTGAAGCAGAGAGGAGCGATCTTGATCATCTAGAGAGTGAAATAGACAAATGCATCCAACAGCTGCCTGTCACTCACTTCTGTGAGGCACAGGAGAAGATAAAGTACACATGCAAATTCATCCCAGTCCACAGACCTGGAGCTGTGTGTTCCTATGTCTGTGCACTCAGAGTAGAGAGATTCTGCTGTGCTGTGTTCGCTGCAGAGCCTGATTCCTGGCATGTGGAAGACAGCTGTGTGAAGAGGTTTACTGCAGAGGAATGGGTCAAGAGCATGATGGATGGCCAACCAGGCTCTGGAACCATTAGTGAATGAGTTCACACATGCCCACTGACTGGTCATGTATTAGCTGATGCCCTCAAGGAACACCTGGAGTCTTCAACAATGCCATCCTTCTGGCCTGTCACAGCTGAAGCATTTCATGGCCACAAGTGGGTTAAGCCTGCCTGTCCCTGAAGCTGTCTAACTGGTGAGGATTCCTCAGTAGAGGTCTGCTGTCAATGAACCATTCCTTGCTGTGGACTTCAGTTGAGAAAAGAAAAGGCCTTCATAGTTCAAGCTTTAGCCAAGTCTGCAGGACATTTTCTTTCTTCTTCTGTTTTTTTTCTTCTTTAACTTTTTATTGGTTCTTTGGAAATTACACCCCAATTCACATCATCTTTCTATCTCTCTCCAACTGCTCACTGCCTTTGCAACCTTCTTTGCAAAAGAAAACAACAACAACAACCAATAAATAAATTAATAAAAAACCCCAAAAAATCTAAATAAAAATTAAAAAATAAATCTTGCCATGGGAGCTGTGGTGTGTCACACAGTATAATCTTTTGCTCAGATATCTTTACTGACAAATGTTTGTTGCAATGAGTTATTGTTGGGGTTCAAGGGTTCTGGCTTCTACTACACTATCAATACTGGATCCTCCTCTGTACCCCTTTCAGACATCCTCTTTATTGTAGTCCTGTGTCACGGATGTCCTGCAACTATGCTTCTAAAGATTAGCCCCTAACATATGCCAGCAGTTCATGGCTGGGGTAGATGCTGGGGTGAGCCAACTCGGAACCCTGGACCTGGGACTGGGTGGTAGCTGAGATGGTCAGCCCACCCACTCTCCTGCACCTGTGTACCAGGGCCAGCTCTCCAGCACTGCCCTTGAGAGGGGTAGGGCCCGCTCACCTGAGTGCCACAGCTGTCAAAGGGTGGAGCCACCTTTCAGGCTCTGCTGCCCAGGACATTTTCTAAACCAGTGATTGATATGTGAGAGCCCAGCATCTGCATCAGCTCCTGCATCCAGGTTCCTGCACTGTTTGAGTTCTTTTCCAGGCTTCCTTCAATGCTGACCACACTGTGGAAATGTAAGCCAAATAAACCCTTTTCTTCAGAACTTGCTTTTTGGTCATGGTGTGTCAATGCAGCAATAGAAACCCCAACTAAGACACCTGCTTAGCATAAGGCTGTGAGTAAATTCTTACTGCAGCTCACTGGCTGTGCTCTCAGTGGTGGGGTCGGAGGGTGGTATTGTGGGGTGTGTGAGGCCATGGGTGTGGGGAAGTGGGACAGACTGACAGGAACAGGTGTTTTGTTGGATTGTTTGTTTGTTGAGACAGGGTTTCTCTGTGTAGGTCTGTCCTGGGACTCACTGTGTAGACCAAGCTGGCCTCAAACTCAGAGATGTGCCTGCCTCTGCCATCTGTGTTCAGGGATTAAAAGTGTGTGCCACCACCATTGGCCTAAGGAAGGCATATTTTATCCCTATTGTATCTGTGGGTTTCCTTAGTGAGAACCCTATGTGCTCAATCCCAGGATTACTCAGAACAGGTGAAGCAACCTTAAATGTAAAATCAGACATAGAAACCAAAATCAAAGGCAACTATTGTACTTCCAGTTACATAGAGAACAATAATGTGCCCTCTGGTGTGATAATGGCATGACTATATTGGGTTCACTCATTCTCCAATTGGATTTAAGGTCATATCACCTGACCCCAACCCCGCACCTCCCTGGGAGGGAGCTTCTGTCTGATACTGAAAGCCAAGGCAAAGGCCATGGTTGCAGAAGTGCCAGGGCCCAATGGTGGGAAGCACCTATTACAGTTTTGAAACGCAGATGTGATTTGCCAACCAAACTGCCATCTAAATATGTGTCTTTATGGATTACCATTCCTGTCAGTCTCATAGAGACATTTTCTTCCCTTACAACGGTTGTGCATACTGCAAAGACTCACAACTGCTTCAAGTCCTGAGTATAAGTGACTATTGTTATGGCACAGTGGCCCAATGCTCAGGTAAATCCTGAAGAAAACGAGCAGGCCTCAGTATCAATCTGTTCCAAGGCTTTGGGATCACATCACAAAAGAGGTGGAAAAAACAAAATTATTGTCTTCAAAGTTTGTTTTTAGAATGACTCAGACTAAGCCTTAATATAGTAAATGAAATGAAAAAACAATTTTGTTTTGTTTTGTTTTTGAGGGAGTCAGGCTTGTGTAGTCCAGGCTGGTCTTGAAGTCAGTAGGCCACAGAGGATGAGAAGGAACTCATGATCCTTTTGCCTCAACTTCCCAAGTGTCGAGATTACAGTTGTGTGCCAATAGGCTTAGCTTGTGATAATAAAATCTAATTCTCATTTTCCAAAGAATGAAATTATAGGTCAATCATAAAATTGCTATCTCAGGGTTTCATAGAGAGCAAAATTCGACACAACAGTGTACACAAGCCCCCACGGCAACATATATGGGAAGGGGAGTCTTTAAATTCAATGAGTTTAGTGGGGAAGAGAGATTGGTCAGTGGTTAAGAACACTTACTGCTCTGATAGAAAACCCAGGGTCATTTCTCAGACTCACATGGTGCTTTAAAACTATATGCTATTTCAGTTACATGAGATATAATGCCCTCTTCTGACCTCTGCAGGAATCACACACACAAGTGGCACACAAACATGCATGCAAGGAAAACACTCATACACATGAAATGAAACAGATGAATCTAACTGTTTTTAAATCAATTTCAGCAGGGTTTGATGACACATGCCTATAGCCCTAGGAGGAAATGTGGTAGAATTAAGAGCTTGATAAGAGGCTATATAAGGTGGCCTAGTCAGGCTAAGCTACATCCAAAGTCTTGTGTTAAACAAGTAAACAAAATATAAAAGTGTTTGCTGAGGGTGTAACTTAGATGACCTGGGTTCAACCCCTATGAATCACTCCAACCCCCCAAAGCCAATCAATGTCTATCCCATGTTTACAGCTGAGTTGTACTTGTTGCCCTCTAACATACAGTATTGTTTACATTTCTGGTTGCTATAACAACACCCTCAGGGCAGAGTCCATCATGGCAGGGATGGAGTTGTGGGCAGAGGACGTCTAGTTATGAAAGATGGCGTGGGAGGTGACAGGTCCGACTGTGTGCAAATTAAGGAAGCTGACAGCAGTGAATGCTAGTTTTCTGGTACCCTTCCCCTGTTTATTCATCCCAGAACACCAGATCATTGGGTAAAGACCCCATATCAGGGTGGGTCTTCCCTCCTAGCTAAACTTTGTAGAAACTTTCTCACTGACCAGAACAGAGATGTGTTTCCTTGAAACTTTTAAGCATAATCATCATCTTATTAGTTTCAATAAGTTATTCTTAAATTGTTAATTTCCCTCCTTCTGTTATAGTCTCGTGGGTCAGTTTTATAAACCCAGGGTGGCATCTTCACCCACCACCTTTGTATGTTGAAGGCCTAATATGGAAATGGGGCCATTAAGGGGGTGAGCAAGGGTTAACAAAGTCCTAAGGGTGAAACATCACAGTACTAGTGTCCTTATGAGGTGACATGCCAGACTGCCTGCTTCCTCTGTCCTTATGAGCACATGGCCATGGCAGAACACAAAGACAGGCAGCTGAGTAGAGAAGCCCCTGAATGAACTCTGCTCTGCTTCAATCTTGGTCTAGGACTCCCTAACCACAGGAACTTTAAGCCACTCAGTCTGTGGTATGTCCTTACTGCAAAACAAGAACACTAGGGATACAGCACTATGGTTATTCTTCTACCTAAACACACTGACTGACTTTGCTATGTCAATCTAGGCTCAAGATGTAGTTTAGTGGCAAAAAGCAATTAGCATGTGCTAGCCCCAAGGATGTTATCCTCTAGAACTAAGAAACCAGAAACTCTTAAGGTTGTTCAAATTAAATGTATTTATTTGTGTGTGAGAGAATGTGTGTGTGTGTGTGTGTGTGTGTGTGTGTGTGTGTGTGTGTGTGTGTGTGGTGTGTGGCTCTCCTTCAAGCCACAGTCTAGCATTCCCTTCAGTGTGTTGCAGATTGTTGGTTTGTGTTGGGGTCTATTTAAGGTTTCCACACCAAGGAAAATCATGTCACATAAAAGCTATCTGAAATTTTTGTGAAAATTTTTTCTAGATTAAAAAACCACTGCCTCCATTGCATAATTACATTTCTCTTTACATCTGACTGACATTCCCTATTGTATATATGAGTATACATATATTACAGACATATGATATATATAACAATAAATATTTAGCAACATGTGAGATGCAAATGAAATTTCATTGACTCAGGAAAATGAGAAATTGTGAAAATGTCAAGTGATGGAAAGCCTGTCCATCAGGTGCACATGGGCACCTGGACACAACTTTGTGTTCATAGATCAAGCCTCGGTTCAAGGTCTTGGGCACCATTTCCTCTGAGCATCCAGCAGTTCAGGAGCACACCAGTGATGAAAAGGCCAGAAGACAACAGAATGCATGCAGCATTGTTGCAGTAACTACTGGGATGTAAGAAATGATCCAAAGCCGGCTGCAGGAAGTTAACATTTATTCTACTTACAGGGGTTGAGGTGTGGGGAGGGGCACGGGACAGATTGCAGATGCAGAAGTCTTGTTTCTTCTGATCCATCAGCTCTCAACTGGGATGTCTTGAGCAAGTGTGCTCGAGTCACCCACAGGCTCTTTGACCTGCCTGAGCTTGATGGTGGAGAGGCACCACATCTGGGGATTCTGAGGACCCTCTCTCCTGCCCCCTGGCCTTCCCCCTCCTCTCACCTTAGCCTCTTCCTCCCTTCTCACTCTGTTTTCTTACATCTCATTGCTCCTCTCAACTCTACAGCCTCACCTTCCTCTTCACACCTGGTTTGTGGATCTCAAATGTTGTGAGTCAGAGAAACTTGTATGACCATAATTAACATAAGAGAGGGCACAAAGAAAAAGAGGTAGATAAGTCTTGTTTGCCTAGGGTAGCCCTTGGAGCCTCCCACAGAAACCCATCTTCCCAAAGAGCTAGGAGATGCAGCTTGCACCCGATTAGCCAGCTTCTTCCTCTGCCTCCCCTGGCTCCATCTCCATGTGCTTTCCCTGCAAGACTGTGACAGGTGTTCTTGATGTCCTAGTGTCTCCTGCTCTGTCTGAGGGTAGAGATAGTAGCTTTACCCTGGGGATTTGGGTGAAGTTATGAAGACTGAGTTACCAAGTCAAGGAGCCCAGTTCTTCAATTCTGACAGGTCAAATGACAGTCACAGAAAGGGATCAAAGAGCTTACAGAGAGTTACCAAACTTCCTGGATTGACACTGACCAATCAAACACGGCTTCTCCAAAACTGAAACCAGCACTGAGAGTGGAGGAATTGGTCCACACTAAAAAAGGAAATTTAGAGCGACCACAGCACTCTAGCTTCGCATTCTCCAACCCAGTTGCTGAAGAAATCTGGTGACAGCCACCAAGTCTCTGCTGTGGGAGTCTGTCCCAGGCTTGAAGTTTCCTGTTAGGTCAGCAGGAGTCTACAGCACAGCCAAGTCACTGTAGACTTCAAGGAGCCGAGTGAGCTTTGTAGGAGCATCTTTTAGGTAAGTGAGCCACACTCCATGGCAGCCCCCTCCATCTCAACATCTTCAGTCCTTATTTCCCATGCCCAACCAGAATTCACTCTGCTGGCTCTGGGATGAGGTGGGGGACTTCCAGTGCACCCCAGAGCCATAAAGAAGATCCTTGTAGCTTTGTCTCCTTTCTGGGAACTTTGGTTCCTTGGCCCCTTCACAGCCTCCTTCACAGCTGCTGAGGGCTTGCAAGCTTTGGGAGCATGGGATGAGAGCAAAATCCTTGGTCTGCTTCGGTTGGGGTACTTACGGATCCATGATAGAGGGAGCCTAGGTTCTGAGAGGGTCCAGTAGGGTCCAGTGAAGCAGGGGGAAGAGTTGATGCACAGGCCAGGCTTCTACAGGTCTCTAAGCCCCTCTGAGGGTGCTCCATCTTCTTGGGCCTAACTTTGTGGGTAGTTAGGGGAAATTTGCCATCCCAGCACTAAAAAGATCTAAGGCCATGAGAGTCCTGGAGGGTTTTTCTCTAGAATGAGAGCCTTGCCTTCCCAAGTGAGAGGCAAAGTGTCACCCCAGCAGGAAATGCTCCACGATGACTTGTTTCCCAAGAGGCAGCTCCTTCCTCTCCTGTGCCCTCCGTTCTGTGCCTTCCTGCCAACCTGCACTGCTTGGGGAACTAGGGACATCTGTCTGAATGCCACCCATTTCCTGCTAAAGATGACGACAGTCAAGGCTCTGAGTTCAGCTCTGAGAGAATTTTCTCCAGTGAACACTCTAATGAATTTTAAAGGAAACAACTAGTGTTTAAATCAGACTCAAGGCTTGTGGGAGATTTGTGAGTTTCATTTAGGGACCAGAATTGGTGGGCTCCAGATTCAGCTTAGTAGTTAAGGACTGTTTTCCAGATAGATACCCCAGGGAGAGATTTTAAATCATTGAAATGTATTATAGCCACAGGTGTTGAAATGAGATAGCCCAGGTCCCAGGCTAGCTCACAGACTCTCTATAAGATGATTCCACTATAATTCCCTTGAGTCCCAAATGTGACATGGACAGGAGCATCTTCCTTTAGCACTTTGTGGTGAGATGTGGTTCCTCTTCCCTATCCATATTGGGGGTGAACCAGGTGTTCTGGGTTAGGACAGGATCTGAATGAGGGGATGCTGAATGGGAGGGGTTAGGAGGAAATGAGGAACAGATATTTCTCAGCAATGCACATAACAGTGTGAGGCTGCATCTTCTAACTGAGCAGAAATGAAACTGTTTTTCCCGTGGCTTAGTAGACTTTCAGTTTTGTTTTTGTTTGGTGTCTGTATCGCCTTCCTTCCTATCCCCCCACCCCAGTGCCTACCCTGCAAACAGACAGAATCTTTCTAAAATATAGCCCAAGCTGTCTTCAAACTCAGCTTTGCAAGCTGAGATGACAGGCATTCACCATTCCAGCAGATCTCTATAAACGCCGGAACCATACTGTGTATAGGACTAGGGACTCCATGAGGGAACACTGGGGCTTAGTGAAAATTGATGTGATTAGCATCCCCAAGCCTCAGTCACACTGAGCCATAGTACTAGTACAGTTACAGTAACAGGGGACTCTTTAACACATTAATGCCACATATAGGATAATGCAGCCTGTTAAAGTTTTTTTTTTTTAACAGTTAATGATAATGATACAAAACTGCTTGTGAATAATATGTGATCCCATGGAAAAGCAAGAATCTAAATTTTCTCCTTCAATTTCTGGTAGGATGCGAAACCACGATGAGTTCATGTCCATAAAATGTTGAATCCATTTAATATTTGACTTTCTGTATAGGTTGAGGTTTAACCCAGGGCACAGTACACATCAGGCAAATGTCCTTTCACTGAGGTCCCCACACCCCAGGCCCTCACTCATCCTCTGGAATCATTTTTTGATACTGTTACACTCTACACAATTATCCACCCATAATCATAAATGGAAGAACCTCAAACCTCATAGATGCAAATTTTAAAACAAATACCCATAAATTAACTTGAGTGCTACAGTAACAGAGTAATAGGACATTACTCTGACCACAGTTGTTCAGGAGACTGAAGCAGGAGGATTGCTTAGGAGTTAGAGCCCACACTAGGCTGGAAGAAAGGAGAGCACTCCTGCATTCTCTTTCTCCCACAGAAACATTAAAAAAAACAGAACTCCACTGAACTAAAAGTCAGAAGTTGATGGTAATTACATGTATGCCCAATCAAGAAAAAGCCATATTCAAAACTGGGAGATCTCAGGCTAGAAAGATGGCTTGGTGGTTAAGAGCATTGGCTGCTCTTGCAGAGGACCAGAGATCTGTTCCCAGTACCCACCTGCAGGCTAACATCCAGTCCCAGAGGGTCTGATGCTGTCTTCCAGCCTCTGTGAACACCACATGCATAGTAACAGAGAGGCATGTTGCCAAAACACCCATATGCATAAAATAAAAATAAATAAGGTCTTAAGCCAACAGCAACAACAAAAACTAGTTGACAAATGCCAAATAATTTTAGGTCTCAGTCTGCAGGAAAATTGATCCTGATGGGTCTTCAAAGGAAAACACCAGTGGGTGAGATGCACAGAGACTGAGGCTGGCCACCTTATGTTGTTCAGCCTGATGTAACAAAGTGACACAAGCTTGGTGGGTTATGAATAATAGACCTTATTTTCTTGCAGTGTAGAGGGCAGATGTGCAAAATGAAGATGCCATCATGCTCAGGATCTAGTGACAATCGTCTTTTCTTTGAAGATTGCCAGTGTCTAACTGTGACATGATGTGGTCTAGGGTGAGCTTAGCTGTGTGGAGCACCTTTTATCAGAACGCTGGGTCCATTTAGATGACTCTACCTTCATGACCTACTAACCTCCCAGAGGCCTCATTACCATAGGAGTGAGGAATCACAACATGACTTTTGAAAGGAAAGAAGCATTGGAGCATAGTGATTCTGTTGTAACCATAAAAACCCCACCTCACTGGAAATATGTGGGTGTCTAATAGGAAGAGAGGACCACAACTCAGTCAATGCTCTTCAAAATCAATGGCCAAAGTTTACAAATCAAATTTACTCCCAAAAAGAAGGAAGATAATTCACCTGCTCTATTATTCTATGTGCCTAGATACCTAGGGGCAATTTTGCTAAGAGACTCTCCATGGAAGCAGATAACTGATGAACTAACATCAGAAATTACTTAAAAAAAAAAAGCATAAGTGGTTTTGTAACAAAAATTTGCTTGATAAAAATCCCCCAAAACATAGGTAAATTGACCTTGCAGTTTATTGAAAGAAAAGGCACAGAATTCAAGTTACACCATATTGAATATTATGAAGGAAATAAATCACTGAGGTAAAAAATAAAGAAGGATCATTGCTGATGTAACCATCTTGTTAAATAAAAACACAGAGCCAATGCAGAGATGAAAGCCCAAGAGGTCAGAGCAATAGGTAAGAGCTAAGAAGCTTACCCTTCACTGCCGCTGCTGTCCTCCTCAGCAAGTGTGCTACTTCCTGTGTATCTGTCTTTATATAGACTTTCTGTTCTGCCTTCTCATTGGTTGTAAACCCAACCACATGACCTCCTTGTCACTGCCTGTCTATACAGACCTCCAGATCTTCTATGGTTGGTATTGAGATTAAAGACCTGTTTCTCCATGCTGGTGGTATCCTTGAACACACAGAGATCTACCTGTCATGTGATCAGGACTAAAGGCATGTGCTACCACTGCCAGACTTCTACCATGGCTTGCTCTTAGCTCTGACCCCAGGCAACTTTATTTATTAACATACGAATAAAAACACATTTCAGTACAAATAAAATATCACCATATTTCCCCTTTTCTATTTTACTAAACAGAAAAAAGGAAAAATTTACAATATAAGAAAAACTATATACAAAAGTACAATAACTATATACCATATATGCAAACAATAAACACCTAAACAATGTCTAGTCCATTTGTATTTGACAAATTCAGAGAAAATAATTCCATTATCTATCCTATTTTGGTAAGTCCAAAATGTACCTGATTCACTTTCTATCCTAACTAATCTTCAACTATAACTAACTAATCCTCAACTATAACTAACTAATCTTAAGATCATAATGAAGTATCGCAAAATACCTGAGAATTCACTACTGATATATTTTATCATGGCATAAATATCTATCCCCAAATAACCATTTCCCCCACTTGCTTAATAACCAGTCCCATGGAACACCTCCAGGGGACAATTTTGCTGTTTGCTCCTCAGTTTGGAATTTGCTCTATCCCCTTCCACCTTACTCTAATCTATGTCTGTCTTACAGGAAAGAAAGTCAGCTTGCAAAGGAAGGGCTGCTGAAAAAATGAACATCACTGTTGATCCAGAAAGTACCTCTGCTAAACTGGTTCTAAATGTAGGAGAAGTCACTCTTGGGAAAGAAAGTAGGAAGAAAATGGAGAATAGGCGTAAGATGCAACAGAATACAAACGTTTTAAGGGCTGTGTGTGCTCTGCTGAATTCTAGAGGGGGCAAGGTCAAGGCTCATATTGAAAATGAAGGCTATGACATCGACCTACATGGAATAGGAGAAGATTTGGATACTTCTTTTATGACTATTCTTCCACTTGTTCAGAACTGCCTAGAATTCAAGCAGGAAGGATGCTCTCTTATCATTCATGTGGAATCAAGGAGTCTGATTATCTCTGATTTACACCCTATCACCATTGCCACCAATTTGTACATGAGAAAGGGGGCCTCCTGTGTTAAAATGGACTTGCGTACTGCTCTGCAATTCTTCAAAGACATAGACAACCCTAGAGTAAGATCTCCAATAAACCCAAGGTTGCTGGATGAAAGACCTGGTGAGAACATGCAAGAAGAACTCCATGTGCAAGAGCAAGCTGCTGCTGTTTTTGACCAGACAGAACTCACAAAAATGACAGAATTCTCCTTTAGTGAATCCAAAAACGTTGAATATAAATCATTTGAAACAAATAAGTTGGTACAACGAGTTAAAGAGGTTCTCCCTCTAACTGTTTCTGCATTTGCCAACACTGATGGAGGATATTTGTTCATTGGTTTGGATGAAAAAACAAAGCAAATTACTGGTTTTAAAGCAGATGAGAACAAACTTAGGGAGCTAAAGTGTGAAATAGAAAGGTGCATCCAACAGCTTCCTGTCACTCACTTCTGTGAGGAGAAGCAGGAGATAAAGTACACATGCAAATTTATCCCAGTCAGCAAATCAGAAGATGAGTGTTCCTATGTCTGTGCACTCAGAGTGGAGAGATTCTGCTGTGCTGTGTTCGCTGCAGAGCCCGATTCCTGGCATGTTGAAGACAGCTGTGTCAAGAGGTTTACCACAGAGGAATGGGTCAAGGTCCTGATGGAAAGCATGCCAGCAACAGGAAGGGAAATTAGCAATTAGAATACATTTGGATAGGGAAGTTGGAAGAGTTTCTCTTTGGGATTTGTGCTGTGGATATTGCTCTATATAAATAAAACACTGATGGCCAGTGACCAGGCAGGAAGTAGGTTGTCAGGCAGGAAGTAGGTGGGACAAGGAGAGAAGAGAATTCTGGGAAGCGGAAGGCTGAGGGAGAGACACTGCAGCCACCACCAGGAGAAGCAGCATGTAAAGACGCTGGTAAGCCACCAGCCACATGGCAAGGTATAGATTTATAAAAATGGGTTAATTTAAGATAAAAGAACAGTTAGCAAGAAGCCTGCCACGGCCATACAGTTTATAAGTGATATAAGTGTCTGTGATCATTTTATAAGTGGATTGTGGGACTGTGGGGCTTGGGGAACCTGGAGTGAATCCCTCCAGCAACAGATTTGGGGCAAGTTCCTCAGTCCTGACATTACTCAGTGATCCACAATGGAGCCCTGGTGTCTCAACTGCTTCTGCCATCCACCTGGGGCAGATATTCCTTTCAACTGGTGATTCCTTCAACTACCTCTGTTTGTGCAGAGAAAACTCCAACATCTCCAGCTTGAGCTTCTCTTCAGGCTGTAGGCATTTCTTTCAGCAACCCTTCCCTCAGTTGTTCACTGTTTCACTCTTCACCCCTTTCCACTGACTTCTCTCCCTAAACCTTCTTTATGGTGGTATTTTATTTGTACTGAAATGTGATTTTCTTTGTATGTTAATAAATAAAGTTGCCCTGGTGTCAGAGCTATTAGAGCCATAGCAAGAGCGTGGTGGTGGTGGTGGTGGTAGTGGTGGCGGCGGCGGCGGCGGCGGCTGTTGCTGCTGCGCCACACGCCTTTAGTCCCAACACTTGGTAGAAGAGCTAGGTAGATCTCTGTGTGTTCAGGAATACAGCCAGCATTGGAGACATAAACCTTTAAGACCTGGAGGGAGGTACTTACAGGCAGTCATGTGTTTGGGTTTACAACCAATGAGAAGGCAGAACAGAAAGACTATTTAAAGACAGACACAGGAAATAGCTCTCTCTTTCGGGGAAGCTAGGAGCACTGCAGGAGGTAAGATTTTAGCTCTGAGCTCTGACCTCTCAGCTTTCTCTTTTCCATTGGGTCTGTGTTTCTTATTTTAATGAGACGGGTGGTTACATCTACATCTGGCACCCAATGCAATGAGAATCTATTAAAAACCTCTTGGGGCCGGCTCCCTAGCCCAAGCAGCCGGCTCTCTAGCCCCGGCCCAGGTCTTCTTGGCCTCAGGCCGGACTAACCATGAGCTGCTTGCTTAAAGCCAGTGCTACAAACAACTCAGGCCTGTCCTGCCGAACAGGGCCCCTGCCTGCAAAGCCAACAAATGTGGTGGGAGCTTAAGGAAGCCAGAGCCCAGGCTTGACTCGGCTCAAGAAGGAACACGTGGCTGGATTTAAGCTTTAGCCAGCTACACTTTACTCTCTCTCTCTCTCTCTCTCTCTCTCTCTCTCTCTCTCTCTCTCTCTCGATTCACAACTAGGATACTAGGTGGCTATTTTGAAATTTCCTTGGATTTCTACTGTTCTACGCAGATTTGGTAAGTCACAACATATCAGATATTTTAAATGAACTATTTAAAAGAGAAATATTTTCCACATTTAAAAAAAAATGGGTTTTGGCCGGGCGGTGGTGGCGCACACCATTAATCCCAGCACTCGGGAGGCAGAGCCAGGTGGATCTCTGTGAGTTCGAGGCCAGCCTGGGCTACCAAGTGAGTTCCAGGAAAGGCTCAAAGCTATACAAGAGAAACCCTGTCTCGGGGAAAAAAAATGGGTTTTATGTGTACATTGGAAGAATGGGTTTTGTTTGAAATTTTAGGCAGTCTAACAATGGAACAACTATATGAGAAGATTAGTATTATTGGAATTATGCAGTTTATCACTATACTTATCCTCATTTTACAATTTAAAAAGATAGTCAATTTAAGTGCCAGGATGACAGCTTTAGAAAAACTTGTTAAGCCTGTAAAAATTCAGACAGAAGAAATTAACAGTGAAGTTGTTTCAAGTTTGGATCATAAGGTTGCAGAAAGAAAGCCTGTTTTCACACAGTCACCCTTAATTTATCCTGTAACCGTACAGCTGTTGCCTGATCAAATGACTACACAAAATATTTGGGCTCCAATTGAAATGTTGGATTCAAAAAGGTTTAAGGAGGCAATAGTGTCTTATGGCATGCATTCCCCATATGTAAAGCAAATGTTAAAGTCTTCGTCAACATATAATAGGATTGTACCACAGGACTGGCAGGAGCTGGCACAAGCTGTTCTTGAACCCAGCCAGAGGCTGCAATTTTTAACTTGGTTTATGGATGAAGCTAAAAACATAGAAAAACAATGGAGGGATAAAGGAATACAAGTTTGCCAGGATCAGCTTATTGGAGAAGGCCAATATGCTTCAGTACAAACACAATGTTTATATGATGTCCAAACCCTAATTTTATGTCGAACAGCAGCCTTGAATGCATGGCACAGAGTTGAGAAACCAGGAAATAAACCTGAGTCATTTACAAAGGTTATGCAAGGCCCAAAAGAATCTTTCACAGATTTTTTACAAAGACTGGCTATAGATGTAACCAACCATTTTATTAAATAAGAAACACAGAAATAATGCAAAAGAGAAAGCCGAGAGGTCAGAGCTCAGAGCCAAAATCTCACCCTTCCGCCTGCGGTGTCCCAGCTTCCCGAATGAGGGCCCCTTTTCCTGTCTGTTAGTCTATTTAAAGAGACAGAACAAGCCACAGCTATCTCACCTCACCAGTTCCTCAGCTGGTCCTGTTTCCTCAGACTGGAAGCTTCTGTGTCCTCATCCCAATAGCTCTCAGCTGAACTGTGTTGCTCCAAAGCCTGAAAGCTTAACCAGCCAAATGCTTCTAGTTTCTGGTCCTCACGCCTTATATATCTTTTTGCTTTCTACCACCACTCCCTGGGATTAAAGGCTGGCTTTCTGGGATAAAAGGCGTGTGCCACCACCGCCACACTTTTGCTATGGCTCTAATAGCTCTGACCCCCGGACAACTTTATTTATTAACATACACTCAAAATCACATTTCAGTATAATTAGATTACCACCACATTTCCCCTTTTCTATTTTAATAAAAAAAAAAGCAAAAGGTTATGACTAACAAAAGAAAAACTATATACAAAAGTACAATAACTATATACAATATATACAAATAATAAATACCTAAACAGGTATTTGACAAATCAGAGAAAATAATTCCATTATCTATCCTATTTTGGTAATTCCAAGATGTATCTAATGCACTTTCTATCCTAATTAATTTTTCAACTATAAGTAACTAATCTTCAACCATAAGTAACTAATCTTCAACTCTCTCAGAGACCCAAGAAGGAAATAATATTAGCTAACAAAAATAAAAAAACAGGAAGTGCATGCAAGCAACTTCCAAAAAATTTGTAAGTTGACAGAAACAGCCAGCTGCCTGGGCAGTCACCTGAGGTTTCTCCGCAGTGTTGGGGCATCATCTTCAGCCTATAGGCTTAGTGTATCTGACAGACTCATTTGTGAAGTAGGATGTACACAAGGTCAACAGTTCAATCTCACATTGGGTGAGAGTAGTCCATGTACCAGAAACACCTGAATTCCACTAGTGTCCTGTCATGATTCAGGATTTAATTTCTGGAAATTGTTGACAGTTTTTTAATTCAGCTGTCCATTCTTCTTGGCTGTGTATATATGGCTTCATCTCAGCATCCTCTTCTTCTCCACATCCCTCTATTAAATGCCAGTCTACTTTTGAGAGGCATGAGCTTTCAGCTGCTGTTCCATTGTACAACAGAATCCATCGGCCCTCTGCCTGTTAAGCTGCCTTCGAAGAAAAGGGCACCGTACCTTTTCCGGATGCGAAGGCCACTTCAGGGATGGGGCCATATTGTCCTGGCCTCAGAAGATGCCTTTTGATAAAGCCATAACCACACTTGTTTTGGTAAGAATCAGTAGTCCATTGTTTCGTGTTCTGTCTGTCCATTTTGTCCTGTTGATTCGAGGATACTTTGTTGTCCAGTGGCTAACTTTTGCCACAAGGAAAGTTGATTCCATATGCAGTTTCTTCAATGCCCATATTTTCTCTGAAATAGATTAGTACTGCCAGGAGCTGACATGTCTCAAAAAGAAAAATTTTCTAAGTTATTAAAACATTTTAAATGCCATATTCTGTAGATCTCTGAAGGGTTTGAAGATGACCTGTCTAAAACATCTCTGCTCAATTTTTAAAACATGTCTAATATGACTACAAGTTCTATTGAAATGTCTAACTACTAACTTTCTGCTCAATTTTTAAAACATGTCTAATATGACTACAAGTTCTATTGAAATGTCTAACTACTAACTTTCATTTCTTTATATCCTAGTAGTTGGTAATAATAACATTCAAGGATCAGAAATTTGTATTACATTGTTAAATGAATGGTATAAATACAATTAGAAATATACATATAGCATTTTCTAACAATATCAGTTTCAAATTTGTATACAATATAAAACAATTCAATCCAATGTAAAGTATTAGTGATTGTCTTTTTCTTTTCTTTCTTTCTCTCTCTCTCTCTCTCTTTTTTTTTTTTTAACAAGAACCTTAAATCTAATCTCCTTTGCTTAGCCTTTTTCTTAACCCTTGACAATAACTTGTAACCAGCCCCCCTAAATACTGAAAATTATCCCAGACCCAAAACCCATTAAAAAGACCAAAAAACCACCCACCCCACACCACCTCTTTGGGAATGTGGGAGATGTAGTCTTAAAATTGCTTCCTGCTGGGTATGGGCGAAGTTTTCTTTATCATGAAAGAATGCTCTGAGCACCTTGTAGTTCAAAGCTGATCTGTGGATGATGTTTGTCAGCTTAATGATATCATTATTGTCCACGTGGAATTGTTGTTGTTGTGGGGCCCCATCTTCTTTCTGGAGACTTCAGTTGATGTTAGGCCTGGCCATGATTTCCTGCAGAAAACTGATAAGAGACTCGAACACAAAAACATATATATGCAGCTAGCCTTTTTTCTAGAATTAGTTAGTACTCTATATGACCATTCATATCTTAACAAAGTTTAAAATGTATATATATCTATATATCTTTATATGTTAATCTTGTAAATTTTGATATAAAATTCATACTTTAAGAAAAGTTTAAAGAATCAGAATAGAATCAAAGAGTTGAGATTAGTAATAGAATAGTCCCTTAATTAATTTGGCTTTTGTCCTGTACCATAGCAGAAGATGGCTCTTATTCTGGCATGATACAGGGAGTTTGCATTTTCCTTTTAACAACATGCTTGATTTTAAAGAAGGAGAGAGCCATTCTCCAACTCCAAAGTCAGCTTTAAATTTTAATTGAACTGGGACTATTAGAAAACCAATAGTGTTAAATCTTTAGAGAAAAGCAGAAACAAACATTTAGGAAGACATAAAAATTTTTTAGATAATATATACCCATACACCGTTTCATTCTGTTTCTTGGGATAGATGATTTGTCCCTTTTCTTCAGTTGTCTCATTTGTCCAGTGTTCTTCAGATTCCTTAACCTTCATTCTCCTAAAAGACAAAAACAAAAAGCCTTTCCCCAAGACTAATTTTGGGGATGTTTCCTTTTGACAAGTTATTATTTGATTAAATGAAAAGGCATGTGTTATTGATACAAGTTAGTTTAAATTGGATGTTCATGCTGGTTGATGAACTATCACCTCCTCTAATTAAGAGGTCTCTCTTGTTCAAATCGAACCTTTATCAATTTTGATGGTACCCACAGCTTATCTTCTCCTGTAGAAACAAAAGCAAAACCTCGTCCCCAATGTAATACATACCCTGGTTTCCATTCTGAGGTCAGCACATCCTTAAAGTATATAGGCTGATTTAATTCTGTAGTTTTTTCTATTATCCAATGTCTCTCTGCAGCTGTTGTTCCTTTCTCATTGGCATTCAGAAAATTCAAAGTTAGAAGAGCATTATGCAGTCTATTTCTGGGGGTTTTTGTTACCCATTTCTGTTTATTTAGCATATCCTTTAGAGTTCTGTTTGATCTTTCTATAACTGCTTGACCTGTAGGATTATGTGGTATGCCTGTAATATGTTTTATATTGTAATAAACAAAAAACTGTTTCATTTTAACAGAGACATATGATGGAGCATTGTCAGTTTTGATTTGTGCAGGTATACCCATGATGGCCATAACTTCTAGCAAATGAGTGATTACAGAATCAGCTTTTTCAGAACTCAAATCAGTTGCCCATTGAAATCCTGAATAAGTATCGATAGTGTGGTGTACATATTTCAATTTTCCAAATTCTGCAAAGTGAAACACGTCCATCTGCCAGATTTCATTTCTCTGAGTACCCTTTGGGTTACATCCTGCTGGTAATGGCGTCTGATTGTAGAAGGAACAAGTAGGACATTTCTTTACTATTTCTTTGGCTTGTTGCCAGGTTATGGAAAAATCCTTTTTTAAACCTTTACTATTAACGTGATGTTTTTTATGAAATTCTGAGGCCTCCAGCACATTTCCTATCAATAATTTATCAATCTCATCATTGCCTTGTGCTAGAGGGCCTGGCAGACCAGTATGGGATCGAATGTGAGTTATATATAAAGGATGATTCCTTTTCCTGATTGTATCTTGTAATTGAATAAATAATGAAGTTAATTCTGAAGTATCAGGGATAAATTCTGCAGTCTCAATATGTAACACCACTCTTTCAGCATACTGAGAGTCAGTTACTATGTTGAGGGGTTCTGAAAAATCCATTAATACCAACAGAATAGCATACAATTCTGATTTTTAAACTGAATTATACGGACTTTGAACCACTTTACTTAAATTTTCTGATTTGTATCCTGCCTTTCCTTCTTTGTTGGCATCTGTATAAAATGTACGAACTCCAGATATGGGTTTTTGCCGTACAATTCGAGGCAAAATCCAATCAGCTCTCTTTATAAGATCAATTCTATTGCTTTAGCCCCCGAACGTGGGGCTAAAGAAAAAAAGGGTTAAAGAAAAAAAGGGAAGAAAAAAAAAGGGACTAAAGAAAAAGGACAAATGAACAGGGATAAAGGCCGGTGTTATGAAAAAAAAAAAAAAAAAAAAAAAAACTAAAGACAAAGTCCCTTAACCAAGAGGCGCTCCAATAAAGTGTGATCTGAGAAGAATCCTCGCGTAAAGAGGATTCAGAACTCAACACACGGAGCGGTGACGTCGGTAAGTTCTCCAGGAACGGTGACGTCGGTAAACGCCCCACAGTTCCTAATTCTCTCTCTCAAATGAGCTGCAGCCGCCGCAATGACCAGAAAGGCTGCAGCCGCCGCAATGACCAGAGACACTGCAGCCGCTGCCATGACCAGCAGCATGTGAAGACGCCAGTAAGCCACCAGCCACATGGCAAGGTATAGATGTATGGAAATGGATCAATTTAAGATAAAAGCACAGTTAGCAAGATAAGGACAGTTGGCAGGAAGCCTGCCACGGCCATGCAGTTTGAAAGCAATATAAGTGTCTGTGTTTACTTGGTTGGGTCTGAGCGGCTGTGGGACTGGCGGGTGACAGAGGTTTGTCCTGACTGTGGGCGAGGCGAAAAAAATCAAGCTACAACTGGCTTCAGCAGTAAGAGAATGGTCTCGGATTCAGAAGCTAGTAAGATTAATAATTAAATCTTTGGCCTTTGAGAATGCGAATGCAGCATGCAAAAGAATAATCAGGCCATTAAAGTCAAGATCCGCACCTTTGGAAGATTGGATTAGAGACACAATTAATGTTGAGGCTCATGAGCATGATGATATGTGAGTAGGATAAGCAATTTCAAAAGGTTTGAGGAGTGTTAGATGTTTTGGATGTGGAAAGCAAGGACATTTAAAAAGGGACTGTAAACAGGTCATTCCTAGAAACAATGTTTCTTCAAGGAACAATGGCAACAGAATGCCCCTTCCTTTTGGAGTATGCAGAAGGTGTGGTAAGGTTAAACACTGGAGGAACGAATGTAGATCAACAAAGGACAGACAGGGTAATCCTTTGCCTCAGTTTTCGGGAAACTCCTGGAGGGGCCTCATGCAGGCCCCCATAGCAAATCCAGTTCAAACCTTTCCTGCAGCCTTAGAGGAAACCCCTGCTCAGAGCGATTAAATAACCAAATGCCTATTGGAATAAATCATGCTGGTCAGGATGATGAAACAGAGAGAATAGAAAATTCAGGAGAAAACATAAAGAAAATTTTTTGGCAAACTTCTATTAATGAACAAAGACCAAAATTAACGATAAAAATAAATGGTGTTTTGTTGTCTGGTCTGGTAGACACAGGCGTGGATGTTACCATAATTGCACCAGAATTTTGGCATCCAACTCGGCCCCTTCAGGAGATAAACGTTCAACTAGGAATTAAGACATTGGGACATTATCTCAGGTGAAACAGAGTGCAAGCTGGCTGGAATGTATAGGTCCAGAAGGACAGAGAGGAAAATTAAAACCATATGTGGCTAACATAGCTATGAACCTGAGGGGTCGAGACTTGTTGCAACAGTGGAATATTCAAATTAACATCCCTCCAATCTCAGAAACAAATCATAAACTATCACATGTTTCTGAGAGAAATATTAGAAGGCATTATTTTGAGTGGTCACCAGCCATCCATATTATATAAGAACAGGGCACAACAACTGATGATCTTTCAAAGACACCAACAGCTCTACCTTTACAATGGTTAACAGACAAGCCTGTATGGGTTCAGCAATAGCCTTTAACAACAGAGAAACTCCAGGCTTTAGAAGAGCTGGTAGAAGAACAGTTAAATGCTCAGCATATTGAAGAATCAACCAGCCCTTGGAATTCTCCTGTATTTGTTATTAAAAAAGAAATCTGGTAAATGGAGAATAGTAACAGACCTTAGAGCAATTAACAAAGTAATTCAGCCAATGGGCTCTCTACAATCTGGAATTCCTTTGCCTACTCTGTTACCAAAAGGATGGCCTCTCATAGTTATTGATTAAAAGACTGTTTCTTTTCAATACCCTTATAAGAAAAAGACAGAGAAAGATTTGCTTTCACAGTGCCTACTTATAATAATTCTCAACCGGTTAAAAGATTTTAATGGAGGGTCCTCCCACAGGGAATGTTGAATAGCCCACATCTGTGCCAATATTTTGTACAACAGCCATTGGAATTGATAAGTAAAAAATTTCCTAAATATATAATTTATCATTATATGGATGATATTTTAATAGGTGACTCAAATGCAGGGGACTTTGGAAAGAATGTTTGAAGAAGTAAAAAAAAAAATTTGCCTTGCTGGGGATTACAAATTGCTCCTGAAAAGATACAAAGAGGAGATTCTATTAATTATTTAGGATATAAAATAGAGCTACAAAAAATTAGACCCCCAAAGGTGCAAAGTAGGAGAGATAGACTACAGACTCTTAATGACTTTCAAAGATTATTTGGAGATATTTCTCATCTATGAACTATTGTTGGGGTAAAAAATGATGAACTGACTAATTTGTTCAAAACCTTAGAAGGTGACAAGGACTTAAATAGTCCAAGAGAATTATCACCTGAAGCTGAGAAAGAATTGGCCTTGGTATTAAAGAAAGTTCATGAAGGGCATGTGGATTGTATTGATCCAAAGCTGGATTGCATTTTGGTTATTTTACCTTCTAGGCATTCTCCTACTGGAATATTAATGCAGAGGGAAGATATTATATTGGAATGGATATTTTTACCAAATAAACCAAATAAAAATTAAAAACTAATGGGGAAAAAAATCTCTGACTTGATTTGGAAAGGAAAATTGAGACTTCGTCAATTAGCAGGAATAGACGCAGCAGAAATTGTCATACCTTTAACTAAGGAGGACATTGAAAAATTATGGACAGAAATTGAGCATTGGCAAAGAGCTTGCAGTAATTTTTTGGGAGAAATTAACAGCAAATATCCAAAAAGCAATAGAGTTGATCTTATAAAGAGAGCTGATTGGATCTTGACTTGAATTGTACGGAAAAACCCATATCTGGAGTTTGTACATTTTATACAGATGCCAACAAAGAAGGAAAGGCAGGTTACAAATCAGAAAATTTAAGTAAAGTGGTTCAAAGTCCTTATAATTCAGTTGAAAAATCAGAATTGTATGCTATTCTGTTGGTATTAATGGATTTTTCAGAATCTCTCAACATAGTAACTGACTGTCAGTATGCTGCAAGAGTGGTATTACATATTGAGATGCAGAATTTATCCCTGATGCTTCAGAATTAACTTCACTATTTATTTAATTACAAGATACAATCAGGAAAAGGAGTCATCCTTTATATATAACTCACATTCAATCCCATACTGGTCTGCCAGGCCCTCTAGCACAAGGCAATGATGAGATTGATAAATTATTGCTAGGAAATGTGTTGGAGGCCTCAGAATTTCATAAAAAACATCACGTTAATAGTAAAGGTTTAAAAAAGGATTTTTCCATAACCTGGCAACAAGCCAAAGAAATAGTAAAGAAATGTCCTACTTGTTCCTTCTATAATCAAATGCCATTACTAGCAGGATGTAACCCAAAGGGTACTCAGAGGAATGAAATCTGGCAGATGGACATGTTTCACTTTGCAGAATTTGGAAAATTAAAATATGTACACTACACCATCGATACTTATTCAGGATTTCAATGGGCAACTGATTTGAGTTCTGAAAAAGCTGATTCTGTAATCACTCATTTGCTAGAAGTTATGGCCATCATGGGTATACCTGCACAAATGAAAACTGACAATGCTCCATCATATGTCTCTGTTAAAATGAAACTGTTTTTTGCTTATTACAATATAAAGCATATTACAGGTATACCACATAATCCTACAGGTCAAGCAGTTATAGAAAAATCAAACAGAACTCTAAAGGATATGCTAAATAAACAGAAAGGGGTAACAAAACCCCCAGAAATAGACTGCATAATGCTCTATTAATTTTGAATTTTCTCAATAACAATGAGAAAGGAACAACAGCTGCATAGAGACATTGGATAATAGAAAAAATTACAGAATTAAATCAGCCTATATACTTTAAGGATGTGCTGACCTCAGAATGTAAACCAGGGTATGTGTTACATTGGGGACGAGGTTTTTCTTTTGTTTCTACAGGAGAAGGTAAGCTGTGGGTACCATCAAAATTGATAAAGGTTCGATTTAAACAAGAGAATCCTCTTAATTAGAGGAGGTGATAGTTCATCAACCAGCATGAACATCCAATTTAAACTAACTTGTACCAGTAACACATGCCTTTTCATTTAATCAGATAATAACTTACCAAAAAGGAACGTCCCAAAAATTAGTCTTGGGGAAAGGTTTTTGTTTTTGTCTTTTAGGAGAATGAAGGTTAAGGAATCTGAAGAACACTGGACAAATGAGACAACTGAAGAAAAGGGACAAATCATCTATCCTAGGAAACAGAGTGAAATGGCGTATGGGTATATATTATCTAAAAAATTTTATGTCTTCCTAAATGTTTGTTTCTGCTTTTCTCTAAAGATTTAACACTATTGGTCTTCTAATAGTCCCAGTTCAATTAAAATTTAAAGCTGACTTTGGAGTTGGAGAATGGCTCTCTCCTTCTTTAAACTCAAGCATGTTGTTAAAAGGAAAATGCAAACTCCCTGTATCATGCCAGAATAAAAGAGCCATTTTCTGCTGTGGGACCGGACAAAAGCCAAATTAATTAAGGGACTATTCTATTACTAATCTCAACTCTTTGATTCTATTCTGATTCTTTAAACTTTTCTTAAAGTATAAATTTTATATCAAAATTTACAAGATTAATATATATATAGATATAGATATATATACATTTTAAACTTTTTAAAGATATGAATGGTCATATAGAGTACTAACTAATTCTAGAGAAAAGGCTTCAATTAGCTGCATATATATGTCTTTGTGTTTGAGTCTCTTAACATTTTTCTGCAGGAAATCTCGGCCAGGCCTAACATCAACTGAAGTCTCTAGGAAGAAGTTGGGGCCCCACAACAACAATTCCACATGGACAATAATAATATCACTAAGCTGACAAACATCATCTACAGATCAGCTTTGAACTACAAGGTGCTCAGAGCAATTTTGAGATGACTAGCTGAGATGATCTAGTCTCAAAGACTACTTGAATAAGGACTTGAGATAAACCCTGAACCTTGGTATTATATACAGACTGGATAATAATGAAGGATATAGTTACCTTTCCTAGAATTTGACAATTAACCTAAAATTTTTCTTTCAGGATAAAGATAACTTTGCCATACCCAGCAGGAAGCAACTTTAAGAATATGACGCCCACATTCCCAGAGAGGTGGTGTGAGGCGGGTGGTTTTTTGGTCCTTTTAATGGGTTTTGGGTCTGGGATAATTTTCATTGTTTAGCGGGTTTGGTTACAAGTTGTTGTCAAGGGTTAGGAAAAAGGCTAAGCAAAGGAGATTAGATTTAAGGTTCTTGTTTAAAAAAAGAAAGAAAAGAAAAGAAAAAGACAATTACTAGTTTTAAATACTTTACATTATTACCAACTATTAGGATATAAAGAAATGAAAGTTAGTAGTTAGACATTACAATAGAAATTGTAGTCATTTTAGACATGTTTTAAAAATTGAGCAGATATATTTTAGACAGGTCATCTTCAAACCCTTCAGAGATCTACAGAATATGGCATTTAAAATGTTTTAATAACTTAGAAATTTTTCTTTTTTGAGACATGTCGGCTCCCGGCAGTACCAATCTACTTCAGAGAAAATATGGGCATTGAAGAAATGCATATGGAGTTAACTTTCATTGTGAAGACAGTTAGCCACAGGACAACAAAGTATCCTTGAATCAACAGGACAAAATGGACAGACAGGACACGAAACAAAGGACTACTGAATGTTGCCAAAACAAGTGTGGTTATGGCTTTATCAAAAGGCATCTTCTGAGGCCAGGACAATATGGCACCATCCCTGAAGTGGCCTTTGCAATCTGGAAAATGTACAGTGCCCTTTTCTTCGAAGGCAGCTGAACAGGCAGTTGGCCGATGGCTTCTGTTGTGCAATGGAACAGCAGCTGAAAGCTCACGCCTCTCAATAGTAGACTGGCATTTAAGAGAGGGATGTGGAGAAGAAGGGGATGCTGAGATGAAGCCATATATACACAGCCAAGAAGAATGAACAGCTGGATTAAAAAACCGTCAACAATTTCCAGAATTTAAAATCCTGAATCATGACATGACACTAGTGGAATTCAGGTGTTTCTGGTACATGGACTGCTCTCACCCAACGTGAGGTTGAACCTTTGACCTTGTGTACATCCTACTTCACAAATGAGTCTGCCAGATACGCTAAGCCTATAGGCTGAAGATGATGCCCCAACACTGCGGAGAAACCTCAGGTGACTGTCCAGGCAGCTGGTTGTTTCTGTCCACTCACAAATTTTTTGGAAGTTGCTTGCATGCACTTCCTGTTTTTATTTTTGTGAGCTAATATTATTTCCTTTTTTGGTCTCTGAGGGAGTTGAAGCTTAGTTAGTTATAGTTGAAGATTGATTAGGATAGAAAGTGAATTAGATACACTTTGGACTTACCAAATAGGATAGATAAGGGAATTATTTTCTCTGATTTGTCAAATACAAATGGACTAGACATCGTTTAGGTATTTGTTACTTGTATATATTGTATATAGTTATTGTACTTTTGTATATAGTTTTTCTTTTGCTAGTTACAACCTTTTGCCTTTATCTTTTTATTAAAATAGAAAAGGGGAAATATGGTGGTATTTTATTTGTACTGAAATGTGATTTTCTTTGTATGTTAATAAATAAAGTTGCCCAGGGGTCAGAGCTATTAGAGCCTTAGCAAGAGCGTGGTGGCAGCAGCGGCACACGCCTTTAATCCCAGCACTTGGTAGAAGAGCTAGGTAGATCTCTGTGTGTTCAGGAATACAGCCAGCATTTGAGACATAAGCCTTTAAGACCTGGAGGGAGGTACTTACAGGCAGTCATGTGTTTGGGTTTACAACCAATGAGAAGGCAGAACAGAAAGACTATTTAAAGACAGACATAGGAAGTAGCTCTCTCTTTCGGGGAAGCTAGAAGCACTGCAGGAGGTAAGATTTTTAGCTCTGAGCTCTGACCTCTCAGCTTTCGCTTTTCCATTGGGTCTGTGTTTCTTATTTTAATAAGACGGTTGGTTACATCTACACTTCTTCCCTTTCAGTTACATTATTAGTCTATATACAGCCCAAGAGTTTATGAAGAGTAAAGAACCTTGCTGTGTGTAGAATATATTTTTAAGATGTGTTACATTTGTTCATGCTGTGGAACATTTGTTTACTGATGAAAGATATGTTGCATTCTTTTATCTTGCATTTGCTTAACAGTTTGAAGCTGTGTAACTTTACCTGTCTAAAACATCTGATGATCCAATAAAGAGCTGAATAGCCAAAGGCAAGGCAGGAGAAAGGATAGACTGGGCTTGCAGGCCGATACAATAAATAGAAGGAGAAATATGAGAGGAAACGAGGAGGAGGAGCAAGAGAAAAAGGAGAAGAGGATGCTAGGTCCAGCCACCCTGCCAGCCACAGAGTGAGAGTGGAAGTAAGATTTACAAAAGTAAGAGAAAAGTAAAAACCCAAAGCTGAAAGGTAGATGGGCTAATTTGAAGTTTAAAAAGGCTGGCAAGAAATCATCCAAGCTAAGGCAGGACATTTATAAGTAAGAATAAGACTCCATGTGTCATTCATTTGGGAGCAGGGTGGTTGGCCCCTGAAAAGAGCAAAAACAACCATTAACATATTGGCATTCCAGTGTGGGGAAATTTCCAACAACACTGGTGTGGCAGGTTTGCAACAGAAAAGCCTGTAATGAGGCCAGGCCAGCACCAGCAACTCTGAGTCTGCAAAGTTCCCAGCAGCTGTAGCCTTCTCCTCCCAATCTCACTGCTGCTTCACCAGCCTCCCACCTATGTTTTCAATAACTAGATTGAGAAATAAATGAAAACCTCAGCAATGTGCTCACCATAAACAATCTTCTTTGTGAGAAACTGTCCATAGATTTGGGCCCCCAATTGCTCTAGTTTTGACTGAGAAAGTTTTGAATTAAAATGACAAACTTCCTATGGAAAAATGGACTAGTACATTCCAGCTCCAGGGTCCAAAGCCAAGACTGCCTGACTCTAAAGTCCGTGTCAGCCTGTGTATTTCTCTGCCTCCCTGGACGGCACAATAAGTGACATACAGCTCCATGTTGACAGTAATTGTAGGATTCTGTCAGAGTTCAGCTCCAGCCTGCCAAAGAGTTCTTGAGTGGAAGAGAGAGAAATGAGGAAATGATAGATAGAAAGCAAGACACGATAAGAAAGACAAAGAAACAGGATAGCTTCGGGAGGGCCCTGGGTCAATACCCTGTTGCCCAGTGCTTTAGTCAAAAGAACATTTTATAATATTTCAAGGGGAGAGGCAAAAGCCCTCCCTCTTCAAAATCAAAACACACCGTACAGACAAGTGTAGCAAACACCCAAAAGCAATCTCTTACTATAACTATTTACACTTTTGGCTGACAAAACATAGGGTATATTAACACAAGTTAACATTTTTCCACTCAAGGTACAAAGAATATTTATTTAAGAAAATTGAACATTTATTTAAAAAATTAAAGAGATTGAGGAATATTAACTCCCTTTTTTTATAATTTTTTAAGCTGCATCTTGAGCTTGGGTAGAAAAAAACTAATTTCTCTATTTCTAAACAAAACAGTTCTTGAGTAATCACAGTTAATAAAGTGCATATGCATACACAAAACAGTTTATAAGCCACTCAGCTAATAATGTACATAGGTGAAATCAAAAGTGTCCCACTGCAACTGAACCACTCCTGTCGACCCCATTTCTTAAGTCTGAAAATTTCAAAAAGTCAGCTGTTACCACTCTTAATGTTCCATTGAATGCTCAAAATCAGGACCTGGCTCATCAGCTGCCTTGAAGTCTTTGTATAACTGTCCCACTCATAATGCAAATCATTCCCATGCACCAAGAGCATTGTTTTCTTTTCAGTTTTGGGTTTACCCATGTTTAGTAAGGAATCTGAGGCAAAGGGTAGGGTTTGCCCACTGTACCCACGTGGGTCTCAGCTGTCCATTTGGCTCCCACCACAGCTGCTCAGCTCCAAGGAGGAGGAGGAGGAAGTGGCAATGTGTGGTCCGAGAGTCTCAGCATGGTCCGCTCAGGCCCTGGGGGACTCAGTGCTGGTCCGTCTTTGCCTCCTGTCATCATCTGTCTGCCCAGGACCCCTGTGTCCTGAGGTCCTGAGGGCTCTCTCATGCCTTTCACTGCATGGCTCAAGTTGCTGCTCCCCTGACCCCCCCAACCCCATGCTCTCCCGGGCATCCTTCAATTGACTCTGGCTGCCAGGGACTCTGGCTCCAGGTGACAGACCTGCTCTGGTTGCTGGGGTCCAAAGTCTCTGCTGCATTCTCCAAGGCACTGCCACTGTCTGCCTTTTGCATCTCTGCTCTGCCTGTTAAGGTTGAGCACAGCCTCAAGCCATGGCAGTCCAGCTCTTACAAGCATTCTGATTGCTTTCTCCTCACTACAGCACCTCACAGCAGAAAACATGCAGAATCTCACTGCTTGTGCTGGCTCTCGTCATCTGCCACCTGCACCTCCAGGATACACCATGAGTATCAGCTGCCAATGTCTGGCTTGGTACAACCACTGCTCTTGCTGCTGCTACTTTGGTGGCTGCTGCTTGCAGTGGGGGCTTCTAAAGCAGCTGCTTGTTCTTGGACTTCTAAACCCCCAGTGGCTGCTCAGTCCTGGACACTGCTCTCTGCATCCCAGGTTGGGCACTCGGGAATGTCTACTCTAAGTTAAACCTTCACCATGTCCCTATACCTAAAGCCTGTATTTCTCAACCTTCACCAAAACTTTTTTTTTTTTTTTTTTTTTTTACAACTTTAAACCTAACTTGGTATATAAAGTGTGAGAGTGAGAAAGAGAGAAACAGAGACAGAGAGAGATACTTGCTTCAGCCTAACTTAAACTACTCTGGTTTATTTTTACAATTTCATTCCTAAAAAATAGAATATCACTGCCTCATCTTAATTAATTCTGAGTATGCCCAGTTAACTCTCGGTGTTCCTTCTCTTTATCCTCCTTACCTAAGTTCCAGGTTCAGGTGCCATATGGGGGAGTCTGCTGGAGTCCAGCCCCAACCTGCTCACACCTTTGAAGGGTTCTTAGGTGGGGGGGAGAGGAATGAGGAAATGATAGATAGAAAGAGACAATAAGAAAGACAGAGACACAGGATAGCTTTGGAAGGGCCCTGTGTCAATACCCCAAATGGGCTTTTTATAATGTGCCAAGGGGAGAGGGAAAAGACCACCCCCTTGCAAGATCAAAGTGTAGATCCTTCGAAACACCTGATAAACATGCCCCTGGCAAAATCATCTCATTATGCAGCCCTGCTGGGTAAAGCAAGCTCAGATTCTCTGACCCTGAGTAAGCTTTCACTATAGAACCTCTAGGGGCTCTCACAAGTAATTGCCTGATTTATGTTGAGAAGAAGGAATATACTTATATTATGTTATATCAACCAAATTGATTCCTCATAGGTACTAAAACCTTTTCTCTAAAACCTACTGTTTAATCAAGTGACTTACCCAGCAGAGATTCAAGAAATGCATCATCTACACTAAGAAATTCTAAAACACAATTGTCATCAAAAAGGTTGTAGGAACTCACTACAGGAAGATTAAAAAATAGAGAACCATAAAGGGAAACCATTCTTGTTCTACCAAGCTCCAGCAAGACAATCCACAGTTGTTTTATTTGTCTCCATATCCAGATGCACTTTGGCCAAGTTGGAATCGTAGGCACATTCCACCTGCTGCCCACTTGGGTGATGTTCCACAGCCCTTTCCCACTCTGCAGTCTCCCACATGGCAGACAAAGCATCTCCCAGGTCACAGCCTAGGCACAGCAGGTCCTTGCTGACTTTGAGCAAGGAGGGCCTGGCAATGCTGGTTTCCTGCAGCCTGAACACAGTCAGGCCTGTGGGAAAGGAAGAGTGTGGTGGGTTAGCACTTCATTTCATGAAGATCCTAAAACCCAGGGCAAGGGAGGGCGTCAACATTCCAGGGGACTAGACCACAGAGCAACACAAGAGAGAAGCATTCATCTCCCCTCTTTTCGCTCACAGGTCACTGTGAGAAGATGGCATGGATGATAATTGTGTCTTTCATGGAGAGTGGCAGTTGCCAGGTACAGAATTCAGGAGGTCTGTAAGCAGATCCCTGGTTGACCAAAGGTTACATGACAGTGGTAGCCTATGCCACCCCAATACATGCTGTTTTATTTGATTCCAGGAAACTGAAAAAACCTGAAGATTTGAGAGAGACAATCTAATTCTTTCTCCTCCTGCAAACAGGAGAGGAAAACCCCCATGTGCAAGGTGCTCACCTTGTAGCAAAGAAACATGCTTCTGTAGGGATCTCTAGGGAGAGCATTCTGCAGAAACAGGCTTTCTTATTTATATTCCCTCTCTTACCCATTTCTCTCTTTGCCCCTTCCTTCACATTCTCCTTTCCCACATCTTTTTTTTCTCCTTCTCTTATTCTCTCTCCCTCCTTTCCCTTTGGTTCTTCCTTCCAAATAAATCTGTATTCTTCATGAGAGAAAATCATCCATTTTTCTCATTCCAGGACTGTCTTATTTCAATCAACACAATGATCTCAAGTTACAGCATCTCTCCTGGGAAAGACCGCATCATTTCATTTTCTCTGTGGTTAAGTAAACCCTCTTTGTGAATGTATGTCACAGTTTCTTTATCTAATTCCTCTCTCAATGGGCAATGGTCCTATTTCCACATCTGGTCTATTGTGAACAATTCCCCAGGTGACATGGATGTGCCTGTATCCCTGTCATCTGTTGGATTCCTTCAGGCTTTGACACAGGAATAGTGCAGATGCATCCTGTGGTAGGTTTTTGTTTTTCCAGTAATCACCACACATTTTTTTTCATGAGTACACTCATTTGCA
This sequence comes from Peromyscus maniculatus bairdii, assembly GCF_049852395.1. Lineage (NCBI taxonomy): Eukaryota > Metazoa > Chordata > Mammalia > Rodentia > Cricetidae > Peromyscus > Peromyscus maniculatus. Next base: position 69,331,860 of record NC_134859.1, on the reverse strand, counting down.
AATTAGTAAAATGTTATTATCCTCTAGGGAATGGACCAGGGCAAGTAGATGGAGAGAGAGGAAGATTTCTCTTGTTTTTATTATTCTAGAATTTTCAAAAATAATTTTTATCTTTCTTGACAATTTCATAATATGAACAATGTATCTTGATGATATCAAATTCCAAATTCCCCTGAGATGTATCCTTCCCATCTTCATGACATCTCTTTAAAATATAATCCAAGCCAGGCGATGGTAGCGCATTCCTTTAATCCCAGCACTTTGGAGGCAGAGCCAGGCGGATCTCTGTGAGTTTGAGGCCAGCCTGGACTGCCAAGTGAGTCCCAGGAGAGGCGCAAAGCTACATAGAGAAACCCTGTCTCAAAAAACCAAAAAAACAAACAAACAAACAAACAAAAACCCCATAATCCACTGAGACCAATAAGTGCTGCCTACTTAAGCATGGGCAAGCTACCAGAAGCCACATTTCTGAACAAAAATGGTTACCCCTTGTGCTGGATAGTTTTGTGTAGATGAATTTCCAAACGGTCTTATAAAATAAAAAACAAAGAGGCAGAAATTGGGATGGATTCTGAAAGATCAGAGAAGCAGAGAAAGCCACAGCTAACCTCACCTTGCCAACTTCTCAGTAGATCCTGTTTCCTCAGACTGAAGCCTCTGAGTCCTCATCCGAATGGATCACAGCTGAAATGTTGTTATAAGCCTAGAAGCTTAAAAGCCTAAAAAGCCTCTAATTCCTGGTCCTCATACCTTATATACTTTTCTGCTTCCTGCCATCAATTCCCTGGATTAAAGGTATATGTCACCATGCCTGGCTGTTTCTGGTGTGGCCTTGAACTCACAGAGATCCGGATGGTTTTCTGCCTCCCAAGTGATAGGATTAAAGGTGTGTGTGCCACCACTTTCTGGCCTCTATGGCTATCTAGTCACTGTTCTGTTTTCTGACCCCAGAAATGTTTATTAGGGTGCACAATATATTTGCAGACATAATATCACCACAATTCTCCTTTTTTGTCTAAAATAGTAAAAGAAGCTCATAACTAATATAAGAAAAACTCAAGAATTTCATTAACAATGTCTAGTTCATTAACATTTGACAGATTCAGACAAAAAAACCTCCATTATATATATTAACAATGGCAAGTCCATTAATATTTGACTGATTCAGACAAAAACATTCATTATTTATTCTATTTTGGTGAGTCCAAAATTTGTATATAACATACAAAAGTCCAATCCAATGTAAAATATTTAATACAAGTTGTTCCTTTTTAAATTAGATTCAATAATCTACCTTTTATCATTTATATATGTTCCCTGTTATGGTGGTACTTTATTTGTACTGAAATGTGATTTTAATTGTATGTTAATAAATAAAGTTGCCCAGGGGTCAGAGCTATTAGAGCCATAGCAAATTCTGGGCGTTGGTGGTGCACACCTTTAATCCCAGCATTTGGTAGGCAGAGCTAGGTAGATCTCTGCTTTCTTCTTTGCATTGGTTCTGTGTTTCTTATTTAATACGACGGTTGGTTAAATCTACACCCTGTTTTCTTTTTAGAGTAGATTCAATAATCTACCCATTTATTCTATTACTTCTATATCTCTTTTTTTAGAGTAGGTTCAATAATCTACCATTTATCTATATCCTGTTTTTTCTTTTCTTGTTTTGAACAAGAACCCTAAATCTAATATCCTTTGTTTAGCTTTTTGTTTTACCATTAACAATTAATAACTTGTAACCAACCATCGTAAACAATGACAATATCTATAACTAATTAAACGACCAAAACCCACCTACCCCCACCTCTTGGGAATGTGGGTGTCATGTTTGTAAAATTACTTCTTGCTTTCTGGGGGCAAAAATACCTTTAGGGAAACCTGAAAAGAAAAACTTTGGGTTAATTGTCAAGTCCTGGAAGAGGTAGCTGTATCATTTGTTGTCTATTCTCTGCATAAGGCAAAGTTGTAAGGCTTATTTCAAGTCCGTGCTCAAATAGTCTCTGAAGCTTGATCATCTCAGCTAGCCATCTCAAAACTGTCCTGAGCAGTTTGTAGTTCAAAGTGGATCTTTGGGTGATGTTTGTCAGCTTAGTGGTATTATTACTCTCCCTGAGGAATCATCATTGAAGATTTCAAAGACACTATTAGGCACTGTCGTGGTTCCCAGCAGAATTTGTGTGTTTTGTGTGTCTACTCAGTGGTTTGGAGCAACCACAGTCTGATAAATGTCTGCCTCTTGGAAGCACGAAAGTTCTTCCCTCACAACAACTTCTTTTCCCTACCACTTGCCTCACCAAACTTCTCCAAACTAACCTTTGACAATCCTTTCTTGTAACACGATGGTCCTGGCAATTGCTCTCTGAACAAGCAGCGGTAAACCCGTAGTCCCCAGTAGCGGCATCACCACAGCCACCAACACAGTGAGAAACAGCAGGCACCTTGGAGCAGCAGCTGCCACCTCCATGGTCCTGCTGCTACCATTTATGGCCTGGCCCAGCCCCAGCTTGCAGCATCTCCTCAGCAAGCTCCTCAGGCTGGCCTTGAACTCAGGATCCTCCTGCCTCTGTCTCTTTCAGCAAATCCTACTGGTGTGTGCCACCACAACTGGCCGTGTGCAGCTTGGGCCTTACCTGGGAACTGAAAGGCCACAGGCAAGCAGCTTTTTTGTGAATTTGTGCCACAACGTTGGGTGCCAGATGTAGACAAAGTTCTAAATGGTCATATTAAATAAAAAACAAGGAGATAAATAAAAAACAAGTTATAACTAATATAAGGAAAACTATATACAAAAGCACAATAACTATATATCATATATACAAGCAATAAATACCTAAACAATGTCTCGTCCATTTGCATTTGACAAATTCAGAGAAAATAATTCCATTATCTATCCTATTTTGTTAAGTCCAAAATTTACCTGATTCACTTTCTATCCTAACTTATGTTACTAACAGAACTATCTTATAATGTCTTTCAAATTTATACATTTACACCTCTTTAGTGAGTTTCTTTTCTGAAATTCTTAACAAGGAAAACTATAACTATAACTATCTGATCTTCAACTATAACTAACTACTCTTCAACTCCCTCAGAGACCCAAGAAGGAAATAATATTACCTAATAAAAAATAAAAACAGGAAGTGCATGCAAGCAGCTTCCAAAAAAAAAAAAAAATGTCAGTTTTCAGAAACAGCCAGCTGCCTGGACAGTCACCTGAGGTTTCTTCGAAGTGTTGGGGCTTCATCTTCAGCCTAAAGGCTTAGTGTATCTGACAGACTCATTTGTGAAGTAGGATGTACACAAGGTCAACAGTTCGACTTCACATTTGGTGAGAGCAGTCCATGTACCAGAAACACCTGAATTCCACTAATGTCATGTCAGGATTCAGGATTTTAAATTCTGGAAATTGTTGATGTTTTTTAAATTCAGCTCTCCATTCTTCTTGGCTGTGTGTGTGTGTGTGTGTGTGTGTGTGTGTGTGTGTGTGTCTTTATTTCGGCATCCCATTCTTCTCCACATCCCTCTATTAAATGCCAGTCTACCATTGAGAGGTGTGAGCTTAGTTACTCTTCAAGAATAACTGTTTCAGCTGCTGTTCCACTGCACTCCAGAAGCCACTGGCCCACTGCCTGTTCAGCTGCCTTCGAAGAAAATGGCACGGTACCTTTTCCAGATTGCAAAGGCCACTTCAGGGATGGTGCCATATTGTCCTGGCCTTAGAAGATGCCTTTTGATAAAGCCACAAACACACTTGTCTTGGCAAGAATCGGTAGTCCTTTGGGATGGATTCTGAAAGATCAGAAAAGCAGAACAAGCCACAGCTAACCTTACCTTGCCAACTTCTCAGTCAATCCTGTTTTCCTCAAACTGGAAGCCTCTGAGTCCTCATACGAATGGATCTCAACTGAAATGCTGCTAAAAGCCTAAAAGCTTAAAAGACCTAAAAAGCTTCTATTTCCTGGTCCTCACACTTTATATACTTTTCTGCTTTCTGCCATCACTTCCTGGGATTAAAGGTGTGTGTTCCCATACCTGGTTGTTTCCAGGGTAGCCTTGAACTCAGGAGATATGGATCTCTGCCTCCCAAGTGATAGAATTAAAGGTGTGTGTACCACCATTTTTCTGGCCTCTATGGCTATCTAGTAGCTGTTCTGATCTCTGACCCCTGATAAGTTTATTAGGGTGAACAATATATTACGGGACACAATATCACCACAGTTTCATGTCAACCTGACAACAGATAGTCATCTGAGAAAGGGGAAACTCAATTCAAAAAAATGTCTCCATAAGATTAGCCTGTAAGTTATCCTATAGCACATATTCTTAAGTCATGATTGATGAGGGAGGGCCAGCCCATTGCGGGTGGGACCATCCCTGGGCTGGTGGTCATAGGTTCTATAAGAAAGCAGTCTGAGCAAGCCATGGGGAGCAAGCCAGTAAGCAGCACTCCTTGATGACCTCTACATCAGCTCCTGACTCCAGGTTCCTGCCCTGTTTGAGTTCCTGTCCTAGCTTCCTTCAATTATGGATTACAATGTGGAAGTGTAAGACAAATAAGCCCTTTCCTCCCTAATTTGCTTTGGTCATGGTGTTTCAACACAACAATAGTAACCCTAATGAAGACAACACCTCTCCAGCAGCTGTCAGTTGCCAATAGCTTCTCTAAGATGGAGCCTCGTGACTCCCTCCCCATCCACGCTGGAGTACTGACTGGCCTGATCTTGAGCAAGTCTTGGGCAGATGCTCACAGCTGCTGTGAATTCATCAGTACAGCAACCCTGTCATGTCCAGAAATGGCATTTCACAGAGCTGGGAGGGGAGATTTGAAAATGTTTTCAGACAATGACTCACTATGTAGGTCAGGCTAACCTTAAACTCACGATGTACCCAGAATGGCCTTCAAAGTGTAACAATCACCTTACCCTAGCCTCCCCGACTGCTGAGACTGAAGGAGAGAGCCACCACACCAGGATGGGTGGGGGTTATCCTTATATGTCCAATAATTCTGAGTGGTTCAAGAAGTATTTTTCAGTACGGAAATAGGAAAGGTAAAGGAAACAAAGCAAAACTAAGAAGAGGGAACAAAACTGCTGGAGCCACCCAGAGAATCAGTCAGTCCATCTCCTGGACCATCTACTTAAGCTTTCTAGTAGCCTCATGATCCTGAGAGCGGCAGCTGGAGCCCAGCTGAAGTTCCCTCTGGACCTCCAGTTACCCGTGTCGCTCTTAATGCTGTGGGTCACTGTGAGTCTCTGCCACTGGTCACAGTGACCTGCTGCTCCCCCCACAGACACACTGCTCTCCATTCTCTTATGCCTTTTGGTTTCCGTCTTTAGAGATGGAGAGAAGTACTCCAGAACACATTAACAACCTATTTGTAACGCAGGACAAATGTGTGGCGTATCATGGGAGCTGGGTCAGAGCTGCCAAGAAGCAGGTTGGTTCCCAGCCTCAGCTACCTGTCAGAATCTTCTGGCTGTTTTGTGAAAGAGCAGTTTCCAGTCTTCTCCCCTGACACACATGACTCCTACTGTCAGAGGCTGCAGCAAGATCATCCAACTGTCCCATAGACATCACACATGTGCAGAGCACTGAACAGAGAGCTTTTGCTACTCACTTCCAGTTGTCGTCACGAGGCTGATGGAAATGCAGGCACAGAACCTACTCATGGAAGAGGTGTTCACTTTCTTTATGAATATTTTCTCTTTCAATCTTCCTCCCCACTGGTGACACTAAGGCCTTCCTTTAGAGTTTGTAAATAGTCCCTCCAGTGGCTTGGGGTGTGGCTCAATTAGAATGATTTCTGAACATATGTGAGGGCTTAGGGTTCTTTCTGAGCCCCAGTGCTCCTCAAATCTTTCTACTTTAAAAGCCCAATTCTTCACAGATAAATTTGTTTTAATTGTATCTCAAAATCATTTTTTGTACAGATTAAGAAAGAACAACAAAAAACCCACCAAACAACAAAACTAGTTCTTTTTTTAAATAAAAATTTCAATGATTTATTTAGTTTTATTTTATATTTATTGGCGTTTTGCCTGCATGAATTTCTGTGTGAGGGTGTCAGTAAGTTTTATTATGGATGAAAAATGATCTCTTTGCCTCTTGCCATTAATCCTAGCATTTGGCAGGGAGGCAGATCTCTTTGAGTCTGAGGCCAGGTTGATTTATGTGATGAATTCTAGGACAGTCAGGGCTATGCAGAAAAACCCTTCCTTAAAAAAGAAAGAGAGGAAAAAAACAAATAAATAAGAAAAGAAAGAAACACACACACACAAAACAATAAAACTAGGTTTTTTAAAATAAAAATTCAATAATTACTTAGTTTTATTTCATGTGCACTGGTGTTTTGTCTGCTTATATGTCTGTGTGAGGGTGTCAGGTCACCTGGAACTGGAGTTACAGACAGAAGTGAGCTGCCATGTGGGTGCTGGGAATTGAACCCAGGCACTCTGGTAGAGGACACAGCCCTCCTCTCGGCTGAGCCATCTCTCCAACCCACAAAACCAGCTCTTAATGCTTAGCCACAGATGTGAGAAGCACCCAGAGGATGGACAAGCTGAGGACCATGCAGCCCTGACAAGATTCAGGAAGTTCTCTTCCAGAATTAGTGAATGAAAGCTGAGGCTGTGCACTGTATGCTGGCTCATGCTTGAATCCCAGCACTCTAAAACATGAGGCAGGAGAATTGCTGTGAACTTGAGTTTTTTAAACAGAGGCATGAAGGGGAAACAGAGACACACTGAGACTAAAGATCATTGTTACCAGTTATCAGGATAATGTGTATAAAGACATAATCTTCTAATGCAGTGGTTCTCAACCTTTCTAACCCTGTGAAACTTTAATACAGTTCCTCATGTTGTGGTGACCCCATCCATAAAATTATATTCATTGCTATAAGTGCAGTTTTGCTACTGCTATGAATTATAATGTAAATATCTGTGTTTTCAGATGGTCTTAGGCAACTCCTTTGAAAGGGTCCTGTGAAGCCCCAAAGGGGTCCTGAACCATAGCTTGAGAACCACTGTTCTAAGGGAATGTGAAATCTCTCCAAGAGTTGCAGACTCACTGGCTTGTGGTACCTGGGGGAAGAAAGCATGAGCACTAGAGATTAACACACATATATCTAGGTAATGAAAGTGATGGTGACAAAGCCCGTGTGGACTGGGATGGCTGTGGTGATATATTGTGTACCCTAATAAAATTTGCCTGAAGATCAGAGAACAGAATAAACCACTAGGTTAAACATAGAGGATGGGCTATGGTGTGGTGGCGCATGCCTTTAATCCTAGCACTTATGAGGCAGAGATCAGTCTGGATCTCTGTGAGTTCAAAGCCACCATGGATTACATGAGATTGATTCAGTCTAGGAGAGAAACAGAGACAGGCTGTGGTGACATACACCTTTAATCCCAGGTTTTTATTATAAGAACTAAAGAAACTTGAGCAACAGATGGCTCCTGAAGACACATTCTCTAGACCTGGCATTGAGACTAGGAGAGAACTGCTTGTCACTATGTCTTGAAGCCATTTGGCCACTCCACAAGTCAGCACTTTGTGGTGCTATTTTATTTGTACTCTAACAAATAGAGCTTTCCTGAAACTCAGAAGGAGGAGCTAGCCACTAGTTAACCAGAGAGGCCTGGAGGTCTGTACAGAGAGACAGGAAGTGATAGAGCTGGACGGAAAGAGGAAGTTATAAGGCAGGGTGGAGCAAGAAGCTCACTCTCCTTCGGTGGAGGATTTCGTGACGGTAAGAACTAGTGGCTTGTTCTTTGCCTCTCTGATCTTTCACTTTTTACCCTAATGTGTGGCTCTGGGTTTTTTTTTTTTTTTATTAGTAAGACCTTTTAGAATTCATGTTACAGCACTTGCTTTCACTGGTCGCTGGATATCGGAGAGAATGTTCTCAGTGGTTACAAATCTAAGCTCTGCTGATCTAGAACAAGATGAAAGATGAGTAATTTCTCCCACTGTGACATTACAAAAGGGTCAAGAAGAAAACAGAGACTGATCCAGGGGAGGCTGTGGTTCACACCTACAACCAAATTCATGAAAGTCACAGGAAAGAACCAGATCTCTCAGTCTGTGTCAGTCTCTCTCTCTCTCTCTCTCTCTCTCTCTCTCTCTCTCTCTCTCTCTCTCTCTCTGTGTGTGTGTGTGTGTGTGTGTGTGTGTGTGTGTTTTGAAATGTCACTAAATTTTATATGTTCTAGGTAAGTCTTCTACCTCTGATCTCCATCCTTACCCTGAGCAGAATGTTTTTGATATATTCTTAGCAGAGTCCATTGAAAAATGAGGAAGTTAAGATTTGGGGACATGAAATAATTAAAAAGTAGCAAATCAAGACTGACATGTGTAGACATTAAATTTAACTGTGTGTGGAAGCAAAGTAAAAATTACTTGAAAGATGGAGCTATAAAGTACAGTGGTAGAATTTGTGCTCAACATGAAATATACAAACACACAGAGAGACTCAGATCACACAAAACACACACACACACACACACACACACACACACATACACATGAGGAATGGGGAAGACGGGTGTGAGGAATACAGAAGGGGAAAAGGAACTCACAGATTTCTCATGTATGAAATGTAGATTGGCATGTAGGATGTGAGGGAAGAAGGTTGTTAATTAGGAGACTAGTCGGGGAGGGCACAGACATAAGGGAGGGTATTGGGGCAAGGTACAAAGTTATACATGTGTGAAAACGGCAGAAGCATCCCTTTATTGTGAACATTAACTAACTACAAAGCAACAATGATTAAAAAAAAAACTGAAATAAAACCAGCCAGACCTAGAGGCACACGCACAGGCTTATGATCCCAACACTTGGTGGGGTTGGGTGACAGAAGGATCAGCAGTCCCATGTCCTTGCTGGTAACATAGCCAGTCCAAGGACAGCCAGGCCTGAATGAGACCCTGTCTCACCACAAAAGAAACAGATGAATGCAGTCTAGTGTTCATCCAAATGTTTTCCCAAGTTGCTCTGGAAGAGATTTAGTGGTTCTTCTGCATTATCTCACAGAGACAGAATAGAGCTGTGTCCTTCTCAAGCCTTAGACTTGTATCACACAGTGTCCAACTCTTGAATAAATCAGGGCTTCTAGAACCTTCTCTTTCAATATCCAAACACTGTGGATTTTTTTTTATAATTCCCTGGGCAAGTTGGTTGCTCAAATACTCTTTGAGATGGGAAACAGATTCATAGATAATTACAAATAATTCAGCAAGCAAGGAGGTGTTATGTTGTGTGGTATTTGATTACACTATGTAAAAATGTATCACTGTGATTGGTTTAATAAAATGCTAGTAATAAAAGGCTAATAGTTAGGCAGGAAGTATAGGTAGGAATTCCAGACAGAAAGAGCTCTGGGAAGAAGAAAGAGGGAGTCACCTTCCTGAAACAGAGGAAGCAGGACATGCAGGATGAGATGAAAAGCCCCAAGCCATGTGGCAGCACATGAATGAATAGAAATGGGTTAGTATAAGTTATAAGAGCTAATTAGAAACAAGCCTAAGCTAAGGTCAAGCTGTCATTATTAATAAGAAGTCTAAGAAGAAGAAGAAGAAGAGGAAGAAGAAGAAGAAAGAGAAGAAGAAGAAGAAGAAGAAGAAGAAGAAGAAGAAGAAGAAGAAGAAGAAGAAGAAGAAGAAGAAGTCGTCTCCAGGTCATTATTTGAGAGCTGGCTGTTGGGACAGAGAAAGACTTGCTATATTGATGAATGTTTGCAATTCTACCATAGCAGTGACTTGGAGCACACTCCCTCATTTTCTTACACCGGCAGCCCCCAAACTGTACCTGTAATGAGAGTCTAGGCTGCACTTCCACCAGCAGGGAGTTGAGCCAAGAGTGGGGCTTGGGTGGAGCTCCTCAAACTAAACAATGCACCCCACAAAGTGCTCAGTAGATCAGCAGTTAGGTCTCTGTGCATTCAATTCTGAGGTCTCTGTGGGCCCTGGAAGTGAGAGTGTTTGAAGAGGATGAGTATGACCAAACATGCCATTTGAATTTAGGAAAATGTCACAAGAAAACACAATGTTTGTAAAATATGTATGAACTAAATCATGTCCCACCATCAAAAAAAACAAAAAAAAAACAAAAAAAAAAAAACAAAAAAAAAACCTGAACTAAAAATAAAGAAATAAAAAACCTAGTGGTTTTCTGATGTTGCACATAGAGGCAAAGAACTAGAAAAACATGCATTGATGCATTTAGTATAAAAAGGGGCACAAAGAAAAAATGTTAGGAGGCTTAAAACTCCTTAGTGTGTGCCCCACCCCCAGGACCCAGAGAAAGTGAGCCAGGTCCATTTCAGCATACTGGACCCCATTGTCTGTCTCTTTCTGTCCCCACCTAATGTCAGGTCCTCTCTACTTACTGACCCTGGGGGGATGTGTGTGTGTGGGGGGGGTGCCAGCACAACCATCCTTCTCAGGTAAAGCCAGCCTGCTTTCCTTGTAGGAATCTTGGCTCCTTGGCATCTTCAGAGCCTCTTCTATCAAAGCACAGGCTGCTAGGAACTTGGGAGTCACTGAAGCTGTGGTAAGAGCAAATACCTTCCTCTCTTTGAGATGGAGGGGGTACTTAAAGTTGCTGGGAGGGAGTTCTTTATGCTTGGTCTGTGACTGGCTAGTGAGGCAGGAAGAGAGAGGTCATGGAAGGGTATGTACTGTAAACTTGTGTGAATCTCCAGAGTCCCTTGAGGGTTCTGTATCCTCTTAGAACAATGACCATGTTGTCTGGTAAGAAAACCTGGCTCCTGAAAGGGGAGGAACTGCATACTCTAGAGCCAGACAATAAGTCATCCCCTAGGGAAGGTTGTAATTTAGAAGATGACAACTTTGCTTTCCCATGAGAAATGCAAATTTCCAACCCAGGAGAGAAAGAGTGGTGTAGGCTTGGGTTGTTTTCTTTTGTTCCACAGAAAATGTTGTACCTGTGCCCCCAAAACCACTAGAGACCACCAAGGACCTGGTTTCTGATGCAAACACAGAAGGGTCTTTATATTGTTGGGTTTGTACTTGGTCCACTGCCTGACAGATGAAGGGAAATGCAGTGGCCCCAGGCTCAGGGGTTAGAGGGTTTTTAATGGAAGAAACTACAAGCCAAGAATTACATGCCTTGGCAGTTTCTGGGATTGGGTAGAAGAGAATGGGGCAAGGTGATTTTTCAAAACTATTGGTCTAGACTTTCAGCACTAAACCACATTTGAAACTATTGGGCTAGACTTTTGGCAGGGAACCACACCTACTGACAGGATTATCTGAATATCTTCAAGGGCTATAAACCTCCAACAGGATGTCTGCAGGAGTATCTGGATCTTATTAAGATTTTTTACTGCCCTGTTTCTTAATTGGCTGCTTCTAGGGTATCTTTTTCAGTTGTCATGGCACATTCCTGAGGTTCTTCCTGCAACTAAGTAGAAGCCCTGGTCACCAGGTGATCTAAGATGGTGACCCTTCCCTAAGACAGAGTATGTAAAGTCAAGTCTAAACCTTTATATTGCCTTCATTTCCCTTTTTCACAAGTTTCAATACAGGACTCAACCATGAGTCCTACCTGTCCAGAGGTTCAAGGGTATTGGGACCTAAGAACCGTCAGCTAACAGATTTTTGTAGGGTTGCATCATCACTATCTATTGTGATTCTTAAGGCCCTGTAGTTCTAATCTTTGAGTACAACCAGATGGTGAACTTATATAACACCTCTTTGGATCTGCACAGAGAAGTTCAAATGTCTTATCTTATGCAGAACCATTTCAGTTAATAAATTTATCTGTTGACAACTCTAAATGTGTTTTCCTGGTATGTCAATGAGCTTTATAGTTGACTATCTTGCCCCTATGCCAGGGAGTTTCCTTTTGACCCAGCATTTCAGCCTTATTCTGGACAGGGAACATGGGATAATGTAATCTCTCCTGGGACTCCTTTGAGCTGGCACTGGGGCATTGTTGTCAGGGCCCCCCAAAAGGTTCAAAGGCTGGTCATAGGCTGGACAATGGGGCATTTGTCAGCAGCATGTGGCCATCTGACCCAGCTGTAGAGACAGGGAACAATCACATTGGTTGGATTTAGCAAATCCAGAACTCATAATCATCTGGAGCAATGTGGTCAGCAACTGAAGCATGGAGGTGTCTGCCAGCCAAGTGGAAACCTGTTGAGACAAATTTAAACTAGGAACAGAAGTTAAAATTTATGAACTTATTTGGAACCCTTAGGCCCATATTCTTAGTAACTGGTTAGAGCAGGAGTCCCAAGACTAGGAGAAAGAAAAAAAATACAATCCTTAGGAATGGATAAGTAGGGTAAATTTAAGCTGTACTTATCTGGAGTCCTTCCAACCCCTGTGAAGTGGATCCAGGATTTATGACTCTTTTAATTCTATCAGAACTCTATTAAATGTTAAGCTCTGAAATGTTACATCATTGAAGGGGAGAGCAATTTGAAACATTTCTCATAATGTAAATCATTTATTTATCTCTTTACAACTTGCATTTATATCTTAAATCATTTTCTGAGATCCTCAAAGCTTATAAGCTTTTATATCCTCAGATCTTTATATATCTTAAGACATTTTCTTAAAAATGAGCTAAAAAGCTGGCTATAGTTTTGTAGAAGGGTCTGGTTGTCTGATGCTGCCAAGCTGACAAATTTATAGCTAGCCTAGCTGTCAGTACTCAGAGATCTAAGAAGGATAAATTATATTTGAGTGCAGACCAAGCAGCTTCTGATTCTATAAATGAAAGGTACCAGTCCATAGCCAGGTCTCCATAGCATCGCAGGCACAAGTATTAGAACAGCATCAATCTTCTTTGGCCATCAGGCCCATAAGGCAGATTTTTTTTAATGTATAAGAGGGACCCAGGGAAGACTGATCTTACTTTATGTAGGAAAAGGTACAATCAATTTCCAGTATTCTGCTGCATGTCCACAGTCTGGGCCAGATCCTAGTGGCAGGCATTGCATTGGGGCACCTTACCCTGTTGTCAGCATTGCCATACTCCAGGTGGAGAGGTTGTGGTACCCCATTCGTAATCTTCTTTGGAGACCTTGGGTCACTGCTAGGATCTGGAAGTCTGTCTGATATAATAAGCTTTTAGATCAACCTTTTAAATGCCATATTCTTCAGATCTTTGAAGTATGAGGGCTGTCCAAATATGTATGAATAGACAAACTTTGTTTCTAGTTACTTGTTTTAAGCTCAATCCTGAAAACATATGCAAAGGACTGAGTAAAGCTTTTCCCTGTAATTAATTACATCAGTACTTAGCATGACTACAATTAAAAAAACTTGATCATTTATAAGATGACTGACTATTTACTTATGTTCTCCAACAGTCTACAATAAGTAGCCTTACAAATAATGAGTTTAAATTAAAGCTCTTCTAGTATCATATATGGGTTCAGTAAAGAAACCAAAACAAAATATCAATATAAAACATTTATATGACTCAGTTTATCGAAAAAGCTTAAGCTTAACAAATTTAGCAAAGACAAGGAGGCTAGGCATACATTATTAAGCCTGAATAGACCTTGAGTAAGGACAAGCATTCTCCAAGTCACTGGTTCTTAACTTTCTTAATGCTATTTCATAACTGCAGTTTTGCCATTGTTGAATCTCATTATAAACATCTGACATACAGGTGGTACTAGGCTACCCCTGTAAAAAGGTTTTTCAACCCCCAAAGGGTTGAGACTCATGGAGTCATAGGCTTCTCCAAGGCCTTTGCCTAGATCATTGTCTTGTTACATCACAAGAATAGAATATCCCAGCTTCAGGTGACTATCACCTGGGTGACACTTAGATTACAAAGTTTAGCTGCCAAAGCAAGGCACATTCTTGTGTATAAATGCATTGGGGTGAAGCTTTAATATTTATCAAATACCTTATTTATTAAACACATGGTGCCATCTATTTAAATTCTCTAGAAGCTTGCTGTTGAACATTTGGCAAAGACATAAGTACTTAGGTGTAAATCTCTAAGTTTGCTTTTTGTTAATCTGAATAGATCTTTGTAACTTTAGTAAAAGATGGCTGCCAGCCACATGGTTGCCTACATCATGATGAGGTCACCAGCCAAAATTTAGGAAAACCACGTGGTTGCTGTTTAAAACACTTTTTTGTAAACAATAGTTTCTTACACACATATGCACAGTTGGATCCAAGTTACATATACATACGTACATTTAAAGCTAGCTTACATTCACATACATCGTTAAATCCAAGTCACATACATGTCCATATATACATATATATACATATATATCCATTTTTTTAATCATAAACAGTTTACAGAATCATCAGCTAATTTTGAAATTAAAACCAACCATAATTAACATTTAAATTCAGTATTTGTAGGTATAAGAAACCACAACAGAGCCAGGCGGTGGTGGTGCATGCCTTTAATCCCAGTACTCGGGAGGCAGAGCCAGGAGGATCTCTGTGAGTTTGAGGCCAGCCTGGTCTACAAAGCCAGTTCCAGGAAAGACCCAAAGCTACACAAGAGAAACCCTGTATCGAAAAACAACAAAAACCAAAAAAAAAAACAAACCCAAAAAATGTTAAAAAGAAACCACAACAAACATAGTTCATATCCCCTCTGACCTTCTACAATCTTCCATAAAAGAAACCACAACATAGTTCACATCACATCCCCCCTGACCTTCTACAACCTTCCATGTACCCTCAGTCTGTGCCTTTGACTCCTCAGACATTTACTTCAGACAAATTTTTCTCTTCCTTTTTCAAACACAAAAACTCTTACCAAAATCTTTATTGTGATTTCCCTCAGTAGTCTAGAATATATTGTAAAGCTACAATATTTTAAACAAGAGAGGAAATAAATGCATACACCATAGCAAGAATAACTCTAAATTTGCATCAACTCTGTACTGGCATGCAGAATCTACTGGATCTGAACAATCAAGGCAGCCCTGGCTACAGCATTATAACATAGCTACCATAGCTTAGCAACCAAAGCAGTGACATTCCATACTGCCCTTGGCGCCAAACCTCAGACAGATTTGGTGGCAGCCCCAGGGCAGGCCTTGGGAGCCCCATCCATCATCATGGGAGAGGAAGGGGACAGCACAAAGCACGGGGACAAAGGATGGTTGTTAACCCCAGATTCTCAAGTGCATGAGAACGGCAGCCGGGGAAGGACTCTGTGCCCTCCCCACGCCACTCCAAAGCTGTGACCTCATTGGGGCAGTTCTCTGTCAGCTCCAAGTCCCACAGCATGTCTGGGTCAAGTGCTCCCAGCTACTCGAGGCTCCTACTGCTCCATACTGCTCCCCCACAAAGGAGGGGGGCCATGGCTGTCCTGGCCACGCCCACCTGACTGGCCACACCACAGCTATGTGCTCCCCTGCTTGCTGCTGCCTGTGCTCCTGGTCAGCGAGCAAGAAAGCAATGGAAGAGTATCTTAGTCTACCCCAGTTCAACCAAAAGGACCCCCTCTGTCCCTTCTCCTGGTGATCCAGCCCCAAAGGCTGTCCACAGGGTCACAAATGACACACAAGTGCAGGCATAAAGCATGCATACTGTGGCCACACTTCTCACACATTCACACATTCATATAGGACATTCCTACAGAAAGGCAAACAAATTTCCCAAGGAAACAATGTTAGTTGACCACAAATAGATGAAGGGGTCTCCACCCCCAATACAGATCTGAGGCCCCCTGTTCTCAACCAAACAGTGTGTGTGTGTGTGGGGGGGGGGGTTATTCTTATTCTCTATGTTTGCCATTCCCACCTATCACTCTCCTACCTAACTATTGGCCATTCAGCTTTTTATTAGATCAATCAGGTGTATTAGGCAGGCAAAGAGAAACAGCAACACATCTTTATAATTAAACATATACAGAATAAACAAATATAAAACAGCTTTACTCAGTTAAAGTAATATTCCACATCATAAACACATATAACACATCTCTGCCTAGTTAAACTAATATTCCACAACAAAATGTGCATGCAGAGTAGCACCCTTGAGTTTTAATAATCCCAGGGGCATTTTCCTTTTGCACTTTGGTGTGAGATGTGACTTCTGTCCCCTTTCCTTGTGGAGAGTGAACCAGGGGTGCTGGCTTAGGTCAGGGCCTAAGGAGGGGCTAGACAGGAAGTCCTGGGAAGGAATGAGGACCTGAGACTGTGCATAGAAGAGGGAGGGGCCGCAGCTTCTAACTGGGCAGAAAGGAAACCGCTCCCTTCTGGGCAGCACCTCCTTGTATAAGGACTCACACATTCAGGTACATCCTCCTGTTTTCATCTGTATTGGATTCCTAGAGTCAAATTGGTTTCTGTAAGATTTTTCTTCAGGATTCTATTTTTCCCTTCTGTAACTTAATTAGATTTTGCTTATCTTCTCAGGATTCCCACCTTCCATTCTAATAGATCTTTATATGCCTGAACTACATCTATGTGTGGAATTGAGGGAATTTATGAGAGAACCTATGTGCATAATAAAAATCAGTAGTTGTCACCAGAAGTGGAGGCACATGTCCTTATGTCCAACAGTTGGAATGCACAGGCAGGTGGATGTCTGTGAGTTCCAGGCCAGTCTGCTCAACATAGTGGGTTCCAGGCCACACAAAGCTACATAGCAAGACCCTGTCTCAAAAAGCATAAAGAAAAGTAATAAAAGTAAAGTATAAATAAATAATCTGTAGATGTGATTAGTATTCTCAAGCCTCAGTCAGAATGATGTCTGACCCTCGTGTATGTTACCCTAACCATTCAGAAGTCATTGTTCACCTCAGCTGTCCTGATATTACTAAGAACTGGTACATTAATATGAATATGAAATTAAGTAGCAGTTCACAGGAACTGGGGATGGTGAAGATGTTTAGAGCACTTGTTGCTCTTGCACAGGACCTAGGTTTAGTTCTCAGCATGGAGGCTCAGCAACATCCTAACTACAGTTCCAGGGGATCCCTCCTCAGAACTTTGTGGGCACCAGACCGATGTGTGGTACATTTACGTACATGAGGCAAAACACTCATTTACAAAGCTGCAATTTTTCAGGGTTTTTACAAAAGCTGGTAATCATTATTTTCCAAACTAATTGTAAATGATATGGGATGGCAATATCAAATAAGATACTGAAATTTCTACTTCAATTTCTGCCAGATGGCAGATCATGATGAACTCTGCCATGGTGGAACTAAAGCTCATCATGTCAGTGAAATGGTCATTCCTTTAGTTGTAATTTAATGTGTGTGCTGCACAGCAGTTTTATGAAGAACAGTTGACATGTCAGGGCAGAGCTTTGTCAGTGAGATGTGGCCCAGCGCTTCCCACTCATTTCGTGACTCTGTTGTAAACTGACACCAACATCAACAATGATGTTCTGAAGAACATCATTGATTCAGAACCTTAGCTCAAATGTTAGCAGATTGAATTCTGACCATAAATGACAACAGAGAGATGGGTGTGTCCATAATCATGGGTGTTTGGGTGGCTGAGGTGGGAAGAAAGCTGGAGGCCAGAACTCAGTTAGCCCTGGAAAGAGAGAGAAAAGAAAAACAAAAGCACTTTATCTCTTCCATAAAAAGAAAGAAAGAAATGAACAAAAACAAAACAACAACAACAACAGGCCCCTCACACACAACCATAACTCAAAGAGGTTAAATATTCCTCCAGGAAACGACACATTCAGTGCTGAAGGAACTCTCATCCTTGCAACGTTCCTGCTCTGGAAGAGGCTGTACAACCTGAAGTTCACTCTCTTGGGCACGAGGGACTGCAAGAAGCTCACATTCCAGGACAAGGGAGTGTGAGCCAGGTTGGTACCAGCATCCTGCAGACCTATTTTCTTTCTCTTCTGTACCTACCCCAACAGCAGGTTCTGTCTGCCCCAACAGCAGGTTCTGTCTGCCCCAACAGCAGGTTCTGTCTGCCCCAACAGCAGGTCCTATTTAATGCTCTGGGATGAATCAGAGTTAATGGTTCAACCCACCCTCTCAGGTAAACCTGGATAGTTTCTGGCCCTCCTAGTATCTTTGGCTCCTTGGCATCTCCACAGCCTCTTCTCCCAAAGTATAGGCTGCTGAGGAACTAGATGCTGCAGGAGTCTGGTGAGAGTAAATGCTTTTGTCTGTTTGGAGGTTTTGGAGAGGTTAGGAATGCTGACTTATGCTTGGTCAATAACAAAGTTCCTCAAGCCTGGGATTAGCCCTTAGGGCCACAAAGATGAAGTTTGATCTTGGTAGCTCTGTGAACTGTCAAATTATGATCGGTCTAAGTCTGGCTGGTGAGGCAGGGGAAAAGGGGTTTGTGTAGATCTCCAGAGCCCTTTGAGTATCTCACACCTTCTTAGAGACCTGACTCTAAAACCTGAAACTGACGAATGATCTCTACACAGAGAAGAATGAAATTTGATCTCATACTGAAGATACAACCCAACTAAAAATGGACTAGAGGCAAATTTCAGATCCCACAGTTGGAGTGCTGAAAGAGCAGAAGCCCCAGAAGCCCTGATCACTCTTGTCACAATGACTGGTTCATTTATTCTTTTTATTTTTATTTTATTAATATGGATGTTTTCCATATATATATATATATGAACACCATGTGTGTTCCTGGTGCCTACAAAGATAAAGAGGGTGACAGATTCCCTGGAACTGGAGTTACAGAAGGCTGTAGGTTATCATGTGGGTCCTGGGAACTGAACCTGGGTCCTCTGGAGAGGAGCCAGTGCTCTTCACTGCTGAGTTATCCCTTCAGTGTCATGACTTGATTTTGAAAGTCTAATTTTAGTTTATGTTTATGTATGTGTGTCTTTGTGTGTGTATGTGCACATGTGCACTTTGTTGGAGGTACCTGTACATGCTAGAAAAGGGTGTCCTAGCCCCTGAGTCTGCAGTCTGGATGGTTGTGAACACTATGACATACATTCTGGGAATGGAATTTGAGCCTTCTGCAAGAGCAACGGTGCTCATAACCACGGAGTCTCTCCCCAGCTCCTGCAATGACTGCTATCAAAAAGATAAAAGATCAATGTTGTCCAGGATGTGGAGTAAAGGGTTCCCAGTACAGCATGGGAGAAAGTGTGAATTAAAGTGGATATACTGGAAAACATGGTGCCATCTCAAGAAGTGAGAAACACTACTAGACATGGAAAAGGAAAGTGAAATCTTTATGCCAGAGAGACAGATGCATGTTACTGGTTGCTGCTGCATTTTTGAAAAAGTCAAAATATGAAATCAACCTAAGATACACAGAGGGATGAGAGATACAGAAGATGGACTACACACACACACAGTAAACTGATATGCTGTCTTAAAAGGAAGGAAACATAGTCATCTGTGAACATGTGGAAGAACCTGAATGACAGTATGTCATGTGAAATAAGCCAGACACAGAAAGCCAGTCCTGTGTGAATTCACCTACATGAGGAATAAAAAAAAACCCTGTTATGATGTAGAAGTTAGGGTAGCAGTGAGCAGGGAGTGAGTGGGCTTGCTGGGAGCTGTTACTGAAAGACTATAACATGTTGGCCAGGTAAGGGGAGCATTGCAGAACAGGGTGCCTACAGCAAACAGCACTATGTGCTACTTTGAAAGCTACCAAAATGAGACTTCCTGTTTGTGGTGCTCAAGGTAGAAGCTAGGGAGGAGGACTCGCTGGGCAAGTGCTCTGCTTTTGAACTCTGTCTCAAGTCCTCTGATCATTTTTTATTTGGAGAACGAGTTTTGCTTAGGTACTCAGGCTGGCCTTGAACTTACTCTATTCCAAGCTGGCTATGAACTTGTGAACTTTCTGCCTCTGCCTCCTGGGTACTGGGATTACAGGATGCACAACCAGACCTAGCTCTAGAAGTGGGTGTTTAGTGTTCTTCACACAATATTGACAACTTTATTATTTTTGTATGAAGTAATCCACATGTCAATTAACTTGATTTAGCCATCTAATGATATGTACATGTTTCATAGTGTGTGTTCTGTACTCTGAAACCACAGCATTTATATTAGTTAAAATTGAAAGAAAGAAGGAAGGAAACAAGGGAAGGAATGCAGGCAGGCAAGGGCTGGAGAGATAACGCAGCAATTCTGAACACTGGCTGCTCTTCTAGAGGAGCTGGGGTCCATTGCCAGCACCCACAGGGCAGCTCACAGCCATCTATCCCTGTAGTTCAGATATTCTGATGTCATCTTCTGGCCTCCACAGGCAAGCATGTGGTTCACAGACATACACACAATTTAAAAAATCCATATAAAAAATTAAAAACACCACCACACACACAGTACCCTACATATGTCCAAAGAGCTAAAAATCAACAGTGCAAAAAGTATCCTGAGCGTCCACATTAAGGTGACCAGGACAGCACAAGAGACTCACACAAATTCAGTCCCCTAGAGAAAAATGAGTTCAATGGAGGTGAGTTATCCCACAACAGTGGGCAGGCATGGAAAGTTGCATTTACTTGATATTGGCCAAGTCACTGAAAGGCCCCATCTTATTATCCTCCCACATCTCTACAACTCCTCTCCTGTAGGCTGTCTCTCCTGTCATTTTGTGTGTGAGAGTGCCCCCTAGTGTCCAAACAGCAAAGTTAGCTGCAGTTCAAAACACTTCAGACAGAAAGTTAGACTCAGAAAATGAATTTGTTGGTGGTGGTGATGTTTTCCACTCACACTATTAATCGGTATTAATTTTACCGAATAAGGGTTTTTACTATGATATTACCACCCACGAGATGTCCTTGACCATGGGAACCTCTCTGTACTCTCTCTTCTCCCCGTCGCACTCCTGCTCCTCTTCCCACACAGTCTCCCTTGTACTTCAGTACCTTTTAGAGTCTGTGTTCTGCTTCTGAGAGTAAACACACAATGTTTGTCTTTCTGTATCACTCCACTTATTATAATGCTCAGTTCCTCCCATTTTCCTGCAATGATGCATTTCATTCATCCTTATGGATGACTAAACCCTCAGTGTAGACTGAGGATGTAGTAATTTGGATTGTTTACATGTGTGTAACAATGTATTCTGATTGCATATACCTCCCCTCCCTTTGTCCATTCCTTGCTCTTTCCTGCCTTATCTTCTCTCTCTCTCATTAAATAATTAATTGCGACCCACTGGGTCTAGTGCATGCTGCCTGTTGGAGAATGGATGGCCTTGTTGACTTGATCTTGTGCATGTACCGACACCACAGAGAGGTCATGACTGGGTGGCCTTGTCAGGTCCAAACCACAGCATTTCCTGGCCCTCCTCCCCTTCCTCCCACTTTTACAACATTTTCAAGAATTTATTTATTTTGGTTTCATGTGTACGTGTGTTTTGCCGAGGTGTGTGCTTGGTGCCCACGGAGGTCAGGACAGGATTCTAATCCCTGGACCTGGAGTTGCAGAGGGTAGTGAGCTGCAGGTCAGTACAGTGAAGCAAACCGAGTCCTCCAGAAGAACAGCAAATTCTCTTAGACACAACCTATCTCTCCAGCCTCCAGCTCTCAGCTCTGACATTCCTCACGTACTGGTTCCCAGATCTTGAGAGGCCGGGCCAGATTTATATTCCGTTTAAGGAAGAGCTCTCAGTAGTCAAATATTCCCGACACTTGGAGCAGTGATGGGTCTCTGTACTAACCACTGCCCACTGCAGAGAGAAGCTCTTTAGGACAAGGTTGGGTGTAGCAGTAATCCGAGTATATAACCATCACGGGAAAGTTGTGTTTAAAATAATTCTTATCTTTATTTATTTGTTTGTATGTATTGGTGCTTTGCCTGTATGCCTGTCTTTGCACCACATGTCTGAGCCACCATGTGGATGCTGGGTATTGCACATGGGTCCTCTGGAAGAGCGCCAGTGCTCTTAACTGCACAGGCATCTCTCCAGCCCTGTTGGGTTCTGCTGACATCAGCACTCACTGTCCTAGTGTGGAAGGATAGCTGCTTTTCCTGGAGTCTGTCATGTTGAACAGGGAAAGGGAAGCTCTACTGCAAGATGAAGTTACCCGGAATGTGAGGACTAGTCTACGGATAGACGGAAATCAGGAAGGTAACTTTGGAAAATAAATAAATAAATTAAGTATCCTATAAAGAAATGAAACAGGATTATTAAGGCTACACTACTAGAATTTTAAAAAATATTTGGAAATGTCTGATACCAGGCTGAGTAGACAGAAGAACAAACCTGTAAATTGAAGTAAAGACCAATGAAACCACTAAACCAGGGAGCATGCAAAGGGACTGAAGAAAACACACCGAGCCCAACATTGTGTGGATCACCATCACCCAAACTAGCATGGTAACTGTTTCTGTCCCCAAACCCTGAAGTCAGAGAAGAGCGGAGAAATTATTTGAAGAAATAGTGGCTGGAAACACTGCAGTGTGGTGAAAGACGTGAATAGACAAATATTCACAGAGCCTTCTGGTCAACTCAAGTGTCCAAGGAACATTCTCCAGAGTAGACTGCATGCTAAGCCAGGATGTTTGAAAGACTCATATATGGGAATTAATTGCTGTGTCAGAGTGGGAAGAAACTAGGAAGCAGCCCAGAAGGAAAGTCAGGAGCACAGAGGGTCCTGGGATGGAAACAGAGCAACTCCTGAACAATGGCACAAACAAGACTTCACACGATTAGAAAATAATGTCCCAAGAAAATGAGAAGAGAAAATCAAGACACCAGAACATAAAAGTCACACCAGGAGGGAGATTTAGAGTGGGGGACACCTACATTACAGGAGAAAGGGGCTGTGTTGTGCCTCCTGGAGAATGCATCCCAACCACTGTAGGGAATGGCTATCATGGGATATGCTCACACTCAGTGAGTCAAGCCAATCCCAGAAAGACAAATCTCAGACATTTCCTCTCAGTCGTGGTTCCAAAAGTGTATAGATTATATATCCATAAAACCACATGTGTGTATAAGATGAACTTGGAGGTGAAATTGTATAAGGGGACACAGTAGACAGCTGAGATGGGGACATCAAAGAAAGGTCAGTCAGGAGAACATACTCAGTGGAGTATTCTCTTATGTTAAATGTCCTTGTGTAAGTGCCGGAGAGTTGGCTCAGTGCCTACAAGCACTTGTTTCTCTTGCAGAGGACTTGGATCTGATTCCCAGCACTCATAGAGGGTTCACAACCATTAATAAGTCCAGTCTCAGGGATCCCACACCCTTCTCCAACTTCTATGAGCACCAGGCACACCGATGGTGCATATGCATCCATGCAGGCAAGACACTCATACACACAATGTAATTAAATAAGTAAGATGACAGACCTTTAAAGTTCCATTAATAAACAGGGCTGTGGGTGAAGAATAGGCACAATGAAGTTTCCTTCTCTCTCTCTGTCTGTCCCTTTCTTTCTTTTATTTGTTTGTTTTTTCATGATAGGGTATCTCTGTGTAACATCCCTGGATGTCCTGGAACTCACTTTGTAGACCAGGCTGGTTTCAAACTCACAGTGATCCACATGCCTATGCCTTCCAAATTCTGAGATTAAAGCCATGCAGCACCATTCCCAGCATAATGAAGTTTCTTAATTGCAGATAATTAGGAAAAAATTATATGAAGTCATCATAACAAAATTCACAAGTTCACAAGTTATTGTATTCTGTTCAAAATGGGCCCAAAAATAACTAACAAAACATCACATATGACCTTTACACTTTCATGCAGAGAAGCTCAGATGGTTGTGCTGTGTGTCTTGTAAAGCAGAGCTGGTTCTCACTGGTTAGGTCCTACTGTAATGGCTCTGTCTGTTTTACAGGAAAGAAGATCATCTGGGACACGGAGTGATTGGAAAATGAGCATCAGCGTAGATCAAGAAATGGACTATGCAGAAGTGGTTCTATCTGTAGGAGAAATCACACTTGGAGAGAAGAATAGGAAGTTAATGAAAGATGCTCAACCAAGAAGAAGAGAAGCCCAAAATATGTCACAGGCTGTGTGTACTCTGCTGAATTCTGGAGGGGGCGTAGTCAAGGCTCACCTTAAGAATTCCAATTACAGCTTGACCAGAGATGGAATAGGGCTGGATTTGGAAAATTCTTTTGGTAATATTCTTGCATTTCCGCATAAATACCTGCACTACATGCAGAAGAAAGACGACTTTTTAATTTTTGTGAAACCATGGAACGGGGACATCTTTGGTCATTGTGTCCTCACCTTGAAAACTAATTTTTATGTGAGAAGCTTTTCATTCTCAGTTGAACTGAAAATGCCTGATACAGTGCAGTTCCTCAAAATCATAAAGAATCCTGAACTGAAATCATGTTTAAGACAAAGTTTGCCTGGGAAATTGGACTCTGATGAAATTCTTGCCACATTTTTTAACAAGGAAGAGTTGACTTACAAGGAGACATTCTGTTTCACTAAATCCAAACTTGCTGAAGTTAAAATGTCCCCTAAAGATCAGATTATAGAGATTCTTCCTAAAACTGTGTCTGCATTTGCAAACACTGACGGGGGATATTTGTACATTGGCTTAGATGGGGAAAACCAGCAAATCATTGGTTTTGAAGCAGAGAGCAGGGATCTTGATCATCTAAAGAGCCAAATAGAGAAGTGCATCCAACAGCTGCCTGTCACTCACTTCTGTGAGGAGCAGGAGAAGATAAAGTACACATGCAAATTCATCCCAGTCCACAGACCTGGAGCTGTGTGTTCCTATGTCTGTGCACTCAGAGTGGAGAGATTCTGCTGTGCTGTGTTCTCTGCAGAGCCCGATTCCTGGCACGTGGAAGACAGCTGTGTGAAGAGGTTTACCACAGAGGAATGGGTCAAGCTCCAGATGGACACCCCACCAGGTTGAGGAAGGGGGATTAACAATCATTTTACATTTGGCTCAGGGTGTTGGAATGCTTTCTGGGATTTGGGCAACATCAAAACTCCTCATGTCTCTACAGCTATTTTACTGATCTCTGCTAGATACAATCCAGAGTTCAAATCTTTCTGTTTTTTTCTTCTATCCACTTAGCAGATTCTCTATGGAAAGTATGTTAGCTGTTTCCATTGACACTATGAGCTATTTCCTTCTCAATGACCAAGTGTGATACAGCCTGCTTCTCCAGTGGCCAGCACTGAAGTAGAATGAGGAAGGGGCGAGGCCTCATAATTCCCTTCAAGGGTCTTCCCACCTCCCACAGGAGGCTAAGATGAGACCCTTGCCTAGTTGCAGGCCATGGGCAAAATGCAGCCCAACTTTTTGCAAGGAACAGTGGAAGTGGTCCCCAGTCCTAGCCTCACTGGCATGCCCATTTCCATCAGAGAGCTGATCAGCAGAACCTTTCATGGACACTGTCCTATCTGCATTCTGAACTTCTGCACATCCACCCAGAGTTGCCTATCCTCTTTCCAGACTATGTCTAGCTTGCTTGTCCAAATCTCTCCTACTGCAAAGGCTTCTGTAGCCCATCCCAGGTACCCACAGCACTGATCTCATTTCTCATGGTCAAATTTCTCTGTCAACATTCTTCCATACAGTGACAAATACATTAGAAAATGAAGCTAGGAAAACAGAACGTTCCTTTCTTGGGGCATTTTGATGGGCTAGCCCACCATGTATTGTCTCCATTGCTTTGGAGCCTGTGGTAACCTGTGTTCATTTCAGAAACTCCACCGTCTGATCTGCTCCTTTGTTCTTCTTTACCTCTCTATTCCCATTCCCCATTCTTCCTTAAAACCTCCTGCCTCCTCTCACATTTGTATACAAAATAGAACCCTAAATTTTTCTCAGAGAGAAAAATGCTGGCATTTTATCTCCTTTAGAATAGGAACACCTCAGTTGAAATGAGCATCAGAAACTTATACAGTCCAAAAATGTGATCTTCCTCATCTCTTTACAAACTCACTTTTTTAAAACCAACCTTCATTCCTTCTGGATTTAACTGCTTTTAAAAGCAACCAAATCTGCAGATATTTCTCAGGTGATGGACGCTTGCTTAGCATCCAAGAAGCCCTGGCTTTAATCGCCTCTCTTTTGTTAAATCATAAAACTGGGCATGGTGGTGCACTTGTGGCCCATGGTCCCCATAGTGGGTATGTGAAGAGCATGGTCTATGTGAAACCCTGTCTCAATTTTAAAAAGCACAAAGTTAAACAGACCTACTTAGTTATTAGCACATTCAATTACTATTAGTGCAGTATTTGCTGTTAGGTTTTCTGTAAGTGCCGTGTAGAGCAATTCAGTACCATCAAAGCTTAATTTGGAAATTGTATTGGACCTCAAAATCTAACCTGAATATCTAACCCCATTTTCTCTTAGGAAAACACAGTTCAACTGAGACTTTTATTACACATTGCACCAGTTCGTGAACAGTATGGCCTGGGCAAAATTTAAAGTTACTATTTCTCTTCTCAGGTTTTTCCAGGCGTAAAGATAAATGGACCCTTCAGTCAAGCATCCCACACCTCTGTCCCTGGAGCTGGTATGCTGATGACATTCCAGGGATTCAGCAAGAGAGTGATCACCTCCCAGGTAATTTCACTCTGGCTCCCTGTGTTGGTTGTTATGACTATGTTCAAGCCTCCTTGCTTGAACAGGGCTCAGTGTTTAAATCTGTCTCCGTGGTTCCTGCACTGGGATTGATGTTCGTTTTCAGGTCCCTAAATTAACTTTGTCTCAAACAGAAGCCAGTCCACACTATTATTCCAGCACACGCCTGTGAATAACAGCGAGATAGCACCAGTCTACATATAATATTCTGACACAGGAGGACAGAAAAAACGGAGTTTCTCTCCAATGCTCACCTTCCAAATAGAAGGTGACAGTGTCATTTCAAATTCCTGTACTGGATACAAGATTTTTTTTTTTTTTTTTTAAATGTGTAGTCCAGGCTGGCCTCGAACTCAAGATCCTCCTGCCTCTGCCTCCTTCAGCAAATCCTACCGGTGCGCGCCACCACAACCGGCTACAAGATTTTTAAGAACCATGGTTTTACACTCTGGCTGTAATTGTCAGTCTATGCTCACCAGGGAAGCCTGGCCTGCCTTGTGGTCTCCTCTGAGGCATCCTCTCCCCATACCTGGAGCTCCAGGAATGTGCTCTGCTCCCTCCTTTGATCTGTGGAGCCTTCCTTTTTCTCCATGCTTTCCCCAGTCTCATCACCTCTTTGGTGCTTCCTGATGTCTGACTTTTCCCATCTTCAGCATTAGGTCTCTCCCTTGCTCTCCTGACTCTTTTCATTCATGGACTTGCCCACAGCAAGCTTCTGATGCACCATGTTATGGAAAAGGCAGGGGTGTGTGTGTGTAGTTCCTTTCAAGGCAGAGCCTGAGTTTCTCAGTCTCCTGTGCACCTGCTGCCCTCCAGTTCTTGGATTATTGTTTGGTATCTGTGTGTTCACCTTCTGGGTTGTGAGGCAGTATGGGACTTACTAGCTGCTTGGTGATGGCTCACACAGTACATTTCTGGCATTTTCCTTTTTAATTTGTATATTTATTTATTTTTCTAGTGGTGTCTAGAAAAGTGACATGCTCTCCAGAAGCCCTCTTCATGGAATTCTTCTCAGAACATGAAAGATATGAGGAGTTACTTCATACAGAGGTGGGCTCACTTCGTCAAGGAACACTGGTCGTCTCTAAGAGCTGGGCTTTGGGTATTGACCTGCCAGAGAAGCAAGAAGTCATCTTGGATGTGCTTCATATTTCTCAGGACAGTCTCCTGACCCTGCACAGCTTTATCCGGGGAGATGAGGAGTTGGAAGGCGACAGCACTGTTCTGACAGATCTAGGTGCTAAGTTAAAGAACTATTGTAAACAAACTGCGAGAACTTTAAAGCAGATGCTGGTAAATCTTGGTGGTTACACCGGGAACATAGGTTTTGCGATAAAGATAACATACTTGGGTCATAGGGCAGTGTCTCTATATGATTCTAGTTCGATAATAAGTTACCCCAGAAACTATTATTTGACAACCAAGACAGCAAGGGACCTAGTGAAGGCTCTTGCTCAAGGCTTAGGGGCAGCGTACCAAGGTAAAACTGTACTGATCAGTTTACCACTGAAATTTTAAATACGTGAAATCAGATACTTTACTTTTCAAGGAATGTCCTAAATCATGTTTGAGACTGCTTGACATGAAAAATGGACTATGATACAATGATATTTCTCGTTACGTAGCGGATAATGTTCTATGATTCTATAAAAATGTGGAAAATGCTTCTTTGAAAAACTTCACAAGGTAGTGAGCAAATTCTAGGAAAGGGATTGGCCACTAAAGAAGGAAACAGTAAAACGCGCTTTAAAAATGTGTCCCTGTGGGCCATGCCTTTAATTCCAGCGCTTGGAGAAAAGCTGGTCATCTTAGTCTATATAGAGAATTCCAGGACAACCAGGGCTGTGAAAAGAGGCCATGCCTCAAAATAAATAAATAACTAAATAATGAAAGGACAAAATGAAAGGAAAAAAACATGTTCAATCTGCGTAGTCATCCTTCTTGCCAAGGAAATGCATGATGCCTTTAATCATGGAAGAACTCTTCCTAGAGATGTTAGTGAAGAAAATGATGAAGAAGGCAGTATAAGGCAACATTTTGTCACAGTGTTGCTGCTCAGCTGTGTGTGTTATTGCTGTTAAATCAGTGATTTTTATGTGCCAACCCCAGGAAGGACTTTCCACGTGTCCAGATCACAAAGGCAAGGCTCATATTATGCGCAAAATAAATGGAGACTGCTTACAGCAGCATATATTAAATACAGCAAGTTTCCAAAAAGGTCAAAGACACATAGAACAGGAATAAAAATTTTCATTCTGTCTTAAAGAAAAACGTTTCTGTTGATTAAAGACTTTAGAATGTCAACAGGTGTCAGGAATTAGACCATAAAAGTACTCTCTGTGGAGGTAAAGCATGTGCCCCAGTTTCTATTTGTAACATTGTTCCTTTTTGAAATCTTGCTCACATGGTTTTACGAGGTGGATATTGTTCTTTTATGGTTCAATGTGTATATGTTTTATATTCGAATTGTAGTATTTTTTGTGCTTTAGATTAATACCTGTAAAGGTTTTTACAGCATTGAGTTTATACTCATGTATTACGCAATAATTTGAAATGTTGATGTTTCCTTCATAAAGGAAGTGATGTTCTCCTTGTACATCTTCCTTTGTGAAGGATAAAGTTTCTCAACATTTGGATCCTAGAGGTGATTAGATATGTAGTGGTAACCTGTTGTAACTTTTGATGGTTCCCATCAAAAGACGGGACGGTTGACCATCGCGAGAATTCCTACATCACGGGCTTTGGGCTGGGGACTCATAGATGCCAGTCATCCTAAGCCATGTTTTCTGTTTCATCTGTTTCTTAATCAATACAATTTTTTTTTGTTCAAATCTACTTCATTTGTCATCTATTTTTTTCTTAGATCTTCATTTTTCTGACTACAATTCTGCTTACATCTTTCTTTCACGAAGCTTCATTGTTATACCTGGAAAGTTATACTTAAAAAAAGTTTGGGTGCCAACAAAATGTTCTTCCATTTTTTTATGTTTCTATACTAAGTGATCATTTCAAAACATCACCGATGTCTTTTAAATTATTTTTCCCCAGAATAATATGACCAGGCTTTAGATTTTAGTGGTTTTGATTATTTGGGATTATGGTTTTCCAAACTGTGGCTCAGAGCTTTGAAGACCAAGGAAGTAAGAGGACATGTTAGCATGGTGGCATGGGTTGGTCTTTTCCTCTCATTTTAATATAAAGAGTGAATAGGGCCAGCCAGATTGCTCAGTGGGTAAAGGAGCTTACGGCCAAGCCTGATGATTGAATTTGATTCCTGAGACTCACTTGGTATAAGGAGAACATTGACTCCTCCAACTTGTTCTCTGGCCTCGGTGTATGCCATGGCACACACATGGGTATTTGAATACACACTCAAATGGAAAAAAAAAATAGATGTATTTTTTAAAAAAGAAATAGGTTCAAATGTGGTGGTGCACAGCTGCAATTCTGGCACCTAGGAGATAAAAGTGGGATTGGATTTCAAGGCCAGGCTTAGCTACATGATGAGTTTGAGGCTAGAATGTGCTGTATAGAACACACACACACACACACACACACACACACACACACACACACACAAATGAATGCATAAAAATTACTCAAACAAAAAAAAGAGCATAGGGTTGGAATATGCTGACAACCCCACCACCTTATTTTGTCATACATTAAAGCAGAATCCTTGGAAATCCTTCCACTGATGAGTGGAAACTGAAAACATACCTCGCAGAAGTAGGGAAGAGAATTGAGTCTATAGAATCTCGGAGTATAGGGAAGAAGGATAGAAAAAGGATGGGTGTAGAGTATGGAGACCTTGTGGGGAAGAAGTTCTCGTTTTCTGTAGCACTTGTGGCTGCACTGAACAGTTTAGTAAGCATTTCAAAATAGCTGGGTACAAGAGGATTTTGAAGGTTCCAACCTGAGGTTCAAAGTGATGAAAAAGATAAATACTGATCATTATACATTATATTCATACATTGAAATATCACATTATACCCCAAATTGTGCAGTTATTGTATGTCAGTTAAACATAAAAGCACACAGGGATTGGTGGCCTTGAATCTAAGCACAGGGGCAGAGGCAGATTGATCTCTGAGTTCCAGGCCAGCCTGATCCACAAAGTGAGTTCCATGACAGCTGGGACAGCATAGAGAGACCCTGTCTCAAATAAATAAAATAATAAATAAAAAGAATAAAAGCACACAACTTTAACCTCAGCGGTTTAGAGACAGAGGAAAGTGGATCTCTGTGAGTTCAAGGCCACTGTGGCCATCCAGGACTCCCTAGTAAAACCTTGTCTCAAAAATAAATTTTAAAAAAGTTGGGAGACCTGCAAGTTTTCATAAGATATATGGTTAGTTTAATAGAGCTTTTTAGGCTAAGCATGAAGAGCTTTTAAAATTCAGCCATGGGAACTGTTCCCTGAGACAGAGTTCTCCAGCACCCAATTGGACTAAGAGGTGAGTCTTTATCCTCATACCAGAACTCCCCAGCCCCTAGGCTTTAGGCCCTGGGGCACAACCCTGTGCCCCCACACCAGCACCCATTTTAGTCCCCATTACAGGCCAGTAGGAAGGCAGACCTCCTGCAGATAGGTCAGACTACCACCATCCCCTATCAGACCCTGAAACCCAAAAGCCTCACCTCCCCCAAATCCCTCCCACCTTCCAAAACTTCTACTGTTTCATGACACAGAGCCTGCCAGCACCCCATTGGACTAAGAGGTGAGTCTTGTCTAGGTGGGACACAGGGCCACAACCCTGCACCCCCACACCACCACCCATTGCAGTCCCAGTCTCAAGCCAATAGGCATGCCTCCTTCAGACAGGTTGGACTACCACCATCCCCCACCAGACCTGTAACCTAAAAGCCCCACCTCCCCCAAATCCCACCCACCCTCCAAGAGACTGCAACTGTTCCCTGAGACAGAACCTGCCAGGACCCAATTGGATTAAGAGATGAGTCTTTATCCTCATACCAGAACACTCTAGCCTCTAGGCTATGGCCCCAGTGCCACAATCCTGTGCCCCCACACCACCACCCGTTGCAGTCCCAGTCAGCAGGCAGACCTCCTGCAGACAGGTCAGACTACCACCATTCCCACAAGCCCCACCCCTCCCAACCCATCCATGCACCAAGATTGCAGCTACTCCCTGAGACAGAGCCCACAAGCACCAATTGGACTAAGATCTGCTCCCTGAGACAAAGAGTCCATCAGCACCAATTAGACCAAAAGCTCCCACTGGACCAAGAGTATCAATCAGGCCAAGAGTGACTCCCTCAGACACAGAAACTGCTTGCACCACGTGGAGAAAGAGATGGGTGGACACCAGTGGAAACAATAAAGAAGACACAAACTGAGGGAATACTGGAAGTGGAAAATCTGAGTAAATGAACAGAAACTACAGATGCAAGCATAACCAACAAAATGCAAGAGATGGAAGAGAGAATCTCTGGCATTGAAGATACAGTAGAGGAAATAGATTCAGCAGTCAAAGAAAACACTAAAGCAAACAAAGTCATGACCCAAAAAGTCCAGGAAATTTGGGACAACATGAAAAGACCAAACCTAAGAATAATAGGGATAGAAGAAGGAGGAGAATACCAACTCAAAGGCACAGAAAATATATTCAACAAAATCAGAGAAGAAAACTTTCCCAATCTAAAGAAGGAAATGCGTATAAAGACACAGAAGGTTACAGAACACCAAATAGACTGGATTAAAAAAAAAAGTCCCCTTGCCACATAATAATCAAACCACAAAACATACAGAATAAAGAAAAAATATTAAGAGCTACAAAGGGAAAAGGCCAAGTAACATATAAAGGCAGACCCATAAGAATAATACCTGACTTCTCAATGGGGACTCTAAAAGCCAGATGGTCCTGGACAGATGTTATGCGGACACTAAGAGACCATGGATGCCAACCCAGACTATTATACCCAGCAAAATTCTCAATCAACATAGACGGAGTAAACAAAATATTCCATGATAACACCAGATTTAAACAGTATCTTTACATGAACCCAGCCCTATAGAAAGCACTAGAAGGAAAAAATCCATCCTAAGGAAGTACACCCATGAAAACACAGGCAATAGATAGTCCGACACCAACAAATACCAAAGAAGGGAAACATACAACACTACCACCAAAAAATAACAGGAATTAACAATCACTTATCATTAATATCCATTAATATCAATGATCTCAATTCACCTATAAAAAGATACAGGCTAACGGAATGGATACAAAAACAAGATTCATGTTTCCGCTGAATACAAGAAACACACCTCAACTTCAAAGACAGACACTACCTCAGAATAAAAGACTTGGAAAAGACTTTCCAATCAAATGTATTTAGGAAGCAAGCTCGTGTTGCTGTCCTAATATCTAATAAAATAGACTTCAAACTAAAATCAATCGAAAGAAATCGGGAAGGACATTACATATTAATCACAGGGAAAATATGACAAGATGAAGTCTCAATTCTGAATATTTATGCCCAAATAAAAGGGCACCTACATTTG
Source organism: Peromyscus maniculatus bairdii (assembly GCF_049852395.1). Taxonomy (NCBI): domain Eukaryota; kingdom Metazoa; phylum Chordata; class Mammalia; order Rodentia; family Cricetidae; genus Peromyscus; species Peromyscus maniculatus. Next base: position 69,298,881 of record NC_134859.1, on the reverse strand, counting down.
CAAAAGAAACATTACTAAAGCTTAAATCACACATTAAACCCCATACACTAGTAGTGGGAGACTTCAACACCCTGCTATCACCAATGGACAGGTCTGCCAGACAGAAACTTAACAGAGGAATAAGGGAACTAACAAACATTATGACTCAAATGGACTTAATAGATATCTACATAATATTCTACCCTAACACAAAAGAATATACGTTTTTCTCAGCACTCCATGGAACCTTCTCCAAAATTGACCACATGCTTGGTCACAAAACAATTCTCAACAGACACAAAAAATATTGAAATACCCTCCTGTATCTTGATCAGACCACCATGGCTTAAAGTTAGATTTCAACAACAAGAAAAAGTACAGAAAGCCTACAGTCTCATGGAAACTGAATAATGCCCAATTGAATCACCAATCGGTCAAGGAAGAAATAAAGAAAGTAGTTAAAGTCTTCCTAATTCAGTGAAAATGAATGTACAACATACCCAAACTAATGGAACACTATGAAAGCAGTGCCAAGAGGAAAATTCATAGCACTAAATGCCCACAAAAAGAAGTTGGAGAAATATCACACTAGAGACTTAACAGCACAACTGAAAGCTCTAGAACAAGAAGAAGCAAACTCACCCAGGAGAAACAGACACCAGGAAATAATCAAATTGAGGGCTGAAATCAATAAAATAGAAACAAAGAGAACAATACAAAGAATCAATGAAACAAAGAGTTGGTTCTTTGAGAAAATCAACAAGATAGACAAGCCCTTATTCAAATTAACCAAAAAGCTGAGAGAGCATCCAAATTAACAAAATCAGAAATGAAAAGGGAGACATAACAACAGACAATGAAGAAATCCAGAGAATCATCAAGTTATACTTCAAAAACCTGTACTCCACAAAATTGGAAAATCTGAAAGAAATGGATGATTTTCTTGATAGTTACCACACACCAAAGTTAAATCAAGACCAGATAAACTATCCAAATAAACCAATAAACCCTAAGGAAATAGAAAAGGTCATTAAAAGTCTCCCAACCAAAGAAAGCCCAGGACCAGATGGTCTCAGTGCAAAATTTAACCAGATTTTTAAAGAAGAGCTAATACCAATACTCTTGAAATTGTTCCACACCATAGAAACAGAAGGAACATTACCAAACTCTTTTTATGAGGCTACAGTTACCCTGATACCCAAACCACACAAAGATGCAACAAAGAGAATTACAGACCAGTCTCCTTCATGAACATCGATGCAAAAATACTCAACAGAATACTGGCTAACCGAATTCAGGAACACATCAAAAAAATAATCCACCATGACCAAGTAGGCTTCTCCCAGGGACGCATGAATGGTTCAACATATGAATATCTGTCAATGTAATACACCATATAAACAAACTGAAAGAAGAAAAACCAACATGATCATCTCATTAGATGCTGAAAAAGCCTTTGACAAAATCCAACACCCCTTCATGATAAAGGTTCTAGAGAGATCAGGAATACAAGGAACATACTTAAATATAATAAAGGCAATTTGCAGCAAGCCAACAGCAAACATCAAATTAAATAGAGAGAAACTCAAACCAATTCCACTAAAATCAGGCACAAGACAAAGCTTTCCACCCTCTTCATACTTATTCAACATAGTACTTGAAGTTCTACCTAGAGCAATAAGACAACATAAGGAGATCAAGGGGATACAAACTGGAAAGGAAGAAGTCAAACTGTCACCATTTGCAGATGATATGATGGTAGACATAAGAGACGCCCAAAATTCTACCAGGGAACTCCTACAGCTGACAAAGCCCTTCAGTAAGGTATCAGGATACAAGATTAACTCAAAAAAAATCAGTAGCCCTCCTATATAAAATAATTAATGGGCTGAGAAAGAAATCAGAGAAACATCGCCCTTTATAATAGCCACAAATAATATAAAATACCTTGGGGCAACTCTAACTAAGCAAGTGAAAGACCTGTATGATAAGAATTTTAAGTCTTTGAAGAAAGAATTTGAAGATGTCAGAAAATGGAAAGATCTCCCATGCTGGTGCATAGGTAGAATTAACATAGTAAAATGGCAACCTTACCAAAAGCAATCTACAGATTCAATGCAATCCCCATCAAAATCCCAATACAATTCTTCACAGAACTGGAAAGAACAATACTCAACTTCATATGGAAAAACAAAAATGCTAGGATAGCTGAAAGAATCCTGTATAACAAAGCAACCTCTGGAGGCATCACCATCCCTGACCTCAAGCTCTACTATAGAGCTATGGTAACAAAAACAGTTTGGTACTGGCATAAAAACTGACACTTGGAACAATGGAATAGAATTGAAGACCCTGCCATTAATCCACACACCTATGAACATATGATTTTCAACAAAGAAGCCAAAACTGTACCATGGTAAAAAGAAAGCATCTTCAGCAAATAGTGCTGGCATAACTGGATGTCAACATGCAGAAGATTGCAAAGAGATTCTTATCTGTCGCCATGCACAAAACTCAAGTCCAAGTGCATCAAAACCTCAACATGAATCCAGTTAAACTGAATTTGATAGAAGAGAAAGTAGGAAGTAGTCTTGAACACATTGGCATAGGAGACCACTTCCTAAATAAAAACCAGTAGCACAGACACTGAGAGCAACAACTGATAAATGGGATCTCCTGAAACTTAGAAGCTTTTGTAGAGCAAAGGACACAATCAATAAGACCAAACAGCAGCATACAGAATGGGGAAAGAAATTCACCAAGCCCACATCTGACAGAGTGCTGATCTCTAAAATATATAAAGAACTCAAAAAGCTTGACTTCAAAATACTGAACAATCTAATTTTAAAAATGGGCTACAGAGTTTAACAGAGAATTCTCAACAGAAGAATCTCAAACGGCTGAAAGACATTTAAGGAATTACTCAACATCCTTAGTCATCAGGGAAATGCAAATCAAAACAACTCTGAGATACCATCTTACACTTGTCAGAATGGCTATGATAAAAACACTGAAGACAGCTTATGTTGAAGAGGTTGTGGAGCAAGGGGAACACTTCTGCTCTGCTGGTGGGAATGCAAACTGGTACAGCCACTCTGGAAATCAGGATGGAGGTTTCTCAGAAAATTGAGAAAAAGTCTGTAGTTGAGAGTTTCTGGAGAGTTTCTCTCCAGCTCCCGTCAAGGCCCGGGCAGTCTTGCAGTCCACTTATAAAATAAACACACAGACACTTATATTATTTAAACTGTTTGGCCTAATGGCTCAGGCTTCTTGTTATCTAGTTCTATATCTCAAATTAACCCATATCTATTATTCTATAAGTTGCCACGTGGCTCGTGGCCTACTGGTACCTTACATCTCTCTTTCCATGGTGGCGGCTGGCAGCGTCTCTCTGCCTCAGCCTTCCACCTCCCAGAATTCTTCTCCTCCCTTTCCCGCCTACCCTATCCTTCCTGCCTGGCTACTGGCCAATCAGTATTTTATTTATCAATGAATCAGAGAAACATATATTTACAGCATACAGGACATCCCACAGCAGAAGTCTTCTTCAAGACATATACCAAAGGAATGCTCAATCTTACCACAAGTACACATGATCAACTATGTTCATATCAGCATTATTGGTAATAGCAAGAACCTGGAAACAACCTAGATGCCCCTCAACACAAGAATGGATAAAGAAAATGTGGCACATATACACAATGGAGTACTACTCAGCAGTAAAAAAAAATGATATCATGAAATTTGCAGGCAAATGATTGGAACTAGAAAATATCATCCTGAGTGATGTCACCCAGACTCAGAAGGACAAACATAGTATGTACTCACTCATAAGTGGATACTAGATGTGAGGGAAGGGTTGGCAATACTGAAACCCACAGCTCCAGAGAGGGTAGCTAACAGGGAAAGACTCTAGAAGGGACAAATGGATGGCCCAGTGAAGGAGAAGTGGATGAGATCTACATGAGTGGACTAGGAGTGGGGGTGTGGCAGAGAGGAGGAGTGGGGGATGAGAACATAGGGAAATGGGAGGGTCGAGCTGGAACAGGGACAGAGTGGGAGGGCAGGGAGGGAGATACCATGATAGATGAGGACATCATGGGAATAGAAAGAGGTAGGGTGCTATGGAGCTCTCAGGAATCCACAAGGACAACCCCAACTTTGATTGCAGGCAGTGGTCTAGACGGTGCCTGGACTGGTCTGCTCTGGTGACCAGTCTAGTGAATACCTTTGTCCAGTGACTGATGGAGGCAGATGCAGAGATCCATGGCCAGGAGCCAGGCTGAGCTCTGGGAATCCAATTGATGAGAGAGAGGAGGGATTCTGCAGGTGGGGAACGTCGAAATCATGATGGGAGGACGTGCAGAGATGATTGGCCACACTAGTGGAAGCCCATGAACTGTGGACTAGTGGCCGTGGAGCCCCCATGGGACTGGACTAGGCCATCTGGATATAGAAGATGGTTGTTTGGCTCAAACTGTTTGGGGGGCACCCAGACAGGGGGATCTGGATTTGTCCTGGTGCATGGGCAGGCTTTTGGGAGCCCGGTGCTTGTGGTCTGATGCCTTGTGCAGCCTTGGTGCAGTGGGGGAGGGGTGTGGACCTCCCTAACTAGGCACAGTGTGCCTGGCTCTGCTGACTCCCCAAGGGAGATCTTGATTTGGGGAATGTGGGGATGTGCTGTGGTTTGGGAGGGAGGGCTAGGGGTGGAAGGAGGGAGGAGATAGGATCTGTGGATGGTATGTAGAGTAAGTAGAAATTTTCTTAATAAAGAAAAATGAAAATAAAATAAAATTCAGCCATGAAAGGCAGAATGAAGACAAATGCTTAGAGTCAGATGAGACTCCTAGAACCTCAAATCCTGACAGTTTAGTTATTAAAAAATATTTTTTTAAAAAGAGCCATATGTCGCCCTGACTGGCCTCTAATGCCTATGTAGCTGAGGATGACTGTAGTGATATTTTGTTTGAGCTCTAACAAACAAAGTTTGCTTGAAGATTAGAAGGCAGAGCCAGCTACTTGTTAACTATAGAGGCCTGGCAGTGGTGACTCACACATTTAATCCCAGCACCTTGGAGGAGGAAGCAAGAAGATGAGGAGGGTGGAGAAAGTATCTCAGCCATTCCTTGAGAGGATTCATAGAGATAAGGACTCCCCTATTTAGTTGAGGAGTTGGCTAAGTGAGAGGTGGCTGGGGCTTGCTCCTTTGTGTCTCTGATCTTCCAGCATTTATCATGATATCTAGCTCTGGGTTTCTCCTATTAAAATCAATTAGAATTTGAGCTACAGTTTACCTTGCCAAAGTTAAAAGTGAGGGTGTATCAAAGCTCTCGCTATCTATCTAGGTTTATTCCTTTTTCTCTCTCTTAATTTCTTTCTATTAAAGTTAAGGGGAAAATGTAAGGTAGAATACGGGAATATAGTGTAAGAAGAAATTTAGAGTAAGAGTAGAATTAGGAGTATTGGGTAAATAGAAACTTAGGGTAAGGAAGAATAAGATGAGCAACAAGACAGAGGAGCTATATCCTTCATTTTCCAACTATGGGACTATGAGCTCAAACTGAGAAGAATCAGTACCATGAAAAAATATTATGAAAGAAAACGAGCAGAAAAAAATTGCTATGAAAACTTTTGGCCTGTGGATAGTTTAGCTTTAAGTTTTGAGCTGCAGGGAAAAAATTTTCCCTGAGGTGAAATAAAACCCAAGTGAAATAAAACTCTTCACTCCACGGACATTGCTACTGTGTGAAAACATTGTACCATCAGAATTAGTTTCCTCTTCATCATGAAGCCAGACTTTAGGGAACAGAAGTTTTGGGAAAAACCTAGCAATCTCTCTCTCTCAAAAATTGAAAGCTTTTCAGATCTTTCCTTCTCAGATTTTTTTTCTTTTTCTGTAAGAGCATCCTCTCTGCTTGTCCTATCTCCCCTTCAAGCCAATATTTCCCAGGGGCAAAGCCTATGTCTGAGAAAGCGCAGGTGGAAAACTGAGCAGGGACAGCTTCCCCCCGGGGTAGAGCTGCTGCAGAGGAGGTACAGGCCCTGGGGAGTGGCTGCTGGTGTGGAGTAAGCAGTGAAGGCTCTGAGATCCTTCCAGCAATGAAAAAAGCAGGGTCTCAGTTCCTAGTAGTAGCTGCAACATGGGAAAAAGCTGAGGCAAAATTTGGCCATACAGAACTGGAGACTCAAGCCCCTACCCCCAGAACAGAAAGTCGTTAGCAGAGAAACTGAGCCTTGCCTCAGACATCAGGGACTCTGCATCTTTAGGAAGGAGACAAGTGGGAGCAAGCAGAGGATCTATCTGGGGAAAAACCTTACTGAAAAAGCTTCCATTTCAAGTACTTTCATTTTCTCTCACTGACCCAGTAAGGTGGGAGACAAGTGCACACCCGCAAGTGTGGCTCACTCTGGGGAAAATGTCAGATAAGGAAATACACTTGTCAGCTGCAGCTTAAGGAGAACAGACACCTCCCTGGACAATAAAGCTCACTTGATCTTGATTTTCAGTATGAACACAAACCATGTAAATGGAAACCGTGGAGGACCTAAAAGGCAGCATGGGAAATGTAGTTCCTTTGTAACAGCATGACAATATAGAGAAGGGCAGCTTGGCAAATGTAGTGCTTAAAAGTGAGGCAGCATAGTCAAGGAGGCCTGGAGAAAAGGCAGATAGACTGGAACAGACATTTTCAAGTCAGGTAAAGGAAGAAGTCTGGTCTCCCAGGAGATGAACAGCAAGGAAGCCAGACGGGTGTGATCACTCAAGTTTAAAATGAAAGCTTAATCATGGTGTTAATGTGATGTAACTCTGCAGAAAACATCCAGGAAGGTGTGTTCCCACCTTGATGAGCATTTTGCTTCATGGGAGGGGAATTAGTGTTGAGTTACTGCCAATTTCTACACAGGAGGGCTGCTCCAGATATGAGCCCACTTTCCCTAAAGCTCTGCCAGAGATCTTCATCTCCACCCAAAAGGCTGCAAGGAGCCAATTATGGTGTTGGCCTTTGGAGCCTGATGTGGGCATTGTGAGCTTGAGGCATGCAGAACACACTCAGTGACCTGCAGGCCAGCCTGGGGTACACATTAAGACCCTGTCTGCCTCTCCCTGACTCTAAAATACTAAAGCAAAACCACAACCAAAGTAATCTGGAGCTAAAGCATCCAGAAGGGACCAGTTTCCTTTCTGCCCAGTTAAAAGCTGTGTAAGGTGTATTACATTTATTTCTGCTGCCTTAGTTAATGATGTAAAGATGTGTTACATTTGTTTATGCTGCATTTGTTTAATTATGTAAAGATGTGTTGCTGTACACCTTGCCTGCCTGAGGCACATGATTGGTCTAATAAAAAGCTGAATGGCCAATAGCTAGGCAGGAGAGTGACAGGCAGGGTGGGCAGGCAGAGAGAATAAGTAGGAGGAGGAATCTAGGCATGAAAGGGAAGAAGAAAAGGGAGAGAATGAGGGAGACAAAGGGCCACACCTGGGTCCAGAAGCCAGGCAGCCGCCAGTCAGCCACACAGGAGAAGCATTGAAAGTAAGGTGTACACAGAGGGAAAGAAAGGTAAAGCCCTGAGGCAAACGTAGATGAAGAGAAACTGGTTTACGTATAAGAGCTAGTGGGACACATATAAGCTAAGGCCAAGCATTCATAACTAGTAATTCTCTGTCTTGATTTGGGAGCTGGTGGGTGGTCCAAAACAAAAAACCTGCACAAACATTTAGATGGGCTAAGGACTAGCCTGGGACACAGATCATTCAGTTCAAGATCTCAGCTATGAAAACTGTCTATGGTTCATACCCACTACCTTCAGGCACACAGCCCTGACACAGTCCTTAAAAAATCAGGCAGACACCCGAGCTCACCAAATTCCAAGACTGAAGAAAGCTCACTAAAGTCTTGGAGCCTTGCTTCCAATTTACCAGCTAGTTCCTGCTTCTCAAATTGTTTCTCTGACTTGGGGGAAATTCTGTAACAAAGGAACTGGGGCATCAGGGTGTCTAGTCAGCTATTTTTGGTGGGAGAGAATATGACATTCAAATGTCCTTAGTTTGTCACAATTGCAGGTTGGAGAGAAAGCACAGAAGGAGGGGACAGGAGAGGAAGGACCTGCTTTCTGTGGAACAAAAGCAAATCAACCCAAGCCTAGACCACTCCTTCTCTCCTGGGTTGGAAATTGGCATCTCTCATGGGAAAGCAAAGTTCTCATCTTCTAAATTACAAACTTCTCTAGAGGCTGAATTCCTTCTGGCTCTAGAGTGCAGTTCCTCCCATTCCAGGAGCCATGTTTTCTTACCAGGCAACATGGTCAGGTCTCCTAGAGAATAGGGAACCCTCAAGAGACTCTGCAGATTCCCACAAGCCTGCCACACATACCCCTCCATGACCTCCTTCTTGCTGCCTCACTAGCCAGTCACAGAGCAAGCATAATGGACTCTCCCCCAGCAACTTTAAGCCCTCCCTCCATCTCAGAGAGGAAGGCATTTGCTCTGACCACAGATCCAGTGAGTCCCAAGTCCTCAGCAGCCTGTGCTTTGATAGAAGAAGCTCTGAAGACGCCAAGGAGCCAAGATTAGCTTTACTTGAGAGGGATGGTTTGTGCTGGCAACTCCTCCACCACACATCCCCCCAGTATCAGGAAGTAGACAGGCCCAGACATTAGGTGGGGACAGAAAGAGACAGACAATGGGGTCGAGGATGCTGCAATGGACCTGGCTCACTTACTCTGTGTCTTGGAAGCTGATTTCCTTGAAACTCAGGGCACTGGCAGGCTTCCTGTTGTTTCCCTTGTCCAGAGAGTCAGGAAGTGTGATCTGGACTGGGCACACACCTGTCCAGGCAAGCCTTGGAGAGAAACTGGCTTTGAGGAATCAATATATAGCCAGTGTGAATGCTTGAAAGATGTACTATACTAACAACATGTACTGTTACACTTTCTGAAGTAAGATGAAGTGTGCCAAAAACCTCTACTGTAACACTTTCTGAAGTAAGGTGAAGTGTAGGAAACACCTCTACTGTAACACTTTCAGAAGTAAGGTGAAGTATCCAAAACAGCACTACTGTAATGCTTCCTGAAGTAAAGTGAACTATATTAAAAACCTCTACTGTAACACTTTCTGAAGTAAGGTGAACTATACTAAAATCCTCTACCGTAACACTTTTTGAAGTAGACTGAAACTTCACTCAGAAAGTGGGACTCCAGATTAGGCATAAATCACAGCCAAACACACCTGTTTTCACTCAAAGATCCTTTTTTAAGTGGGGGTGGAAAAATTAGGTTACAGTGGCTGTTTTCTGACTCAGGCAGAAAAGTGCAGCAAATCACCTTGCAGGAGTCATTTTTTGTTTTGAGATAGAGTTTCGACTTGCAGTTTCAGTGCCTGTCCTGGATCTCCCTCTGTAGACCAGGCTGGCCTTGAACTCACAGAGATCTGCCTAGCTCTGCCTCTCGAGTGCTGGGATTAAAGGCGTGAGTCACCACCACCCAGCATTCATGGGAAACTTTTTGGAGGAGGAAAAGGGAGATTTAGATTTAGATCTGTATTAGAATGGGCTAGGATGCACTGGTGAAGGAGATAGGGGACAATGGAGAATAAAGGAAGGAGAAAAGGAAAAAGTGGAGGGGTATTTGTCCAGGAGGAACAAGGGACATCCTCTGGATAGAGGGCAGACACACATGGCATATAGGGTAATGGTTTATAAAGGTGAAGGGGGGAACCCCGGGTTAGGAGGAGGTGTTTAATTTTATTTCTTCTTCTTTTTTATTAAAAAATATTTTTATTCATTTAAGGACCTAGAAAGAAGCTGCCCCAACACCCATTGCCCCTGTGATTCCCTTTTTTAAAATTACACATCTAGAGTTGGAGGCCAGTCTGGTATACATAGCAAGTTCCAGGTTAGCCAGAAATACATCAGAGAGAAAACTAAAAAAAATTCCCTAGGATCAAATGAAAATAAAAATATTATTTATCAGAACCTCTGGGTCTGACCAAGGTACATTTAAGGGGAAAGTTTATAGCTGTGAATGCTCATGTCAAAAATCTAAAACCTCAAAAAAAAAACCTTAAGGTGTACCTCAAGAAAAACTAGAATATTCAAAATGAGAAGCAGTCGGTAGTGAGAAATAAGGAAGAACAGGGTGGACTTTTATGAATGGATACCAAAAGAACGTTACAAAGAATCGACCAAGCAATGAATTGGTTCTTTGAAAGAAATAAACAGAAAACCTAAAGACCTCAACCCTACATAAAGGACTATAGGCAACTATTGAATTTGGAGTAGGAGAAAGAGTGTTTTCCAGGGACAAACACATCCATTAGTTACCTAATACAAAATGGTCAGCCCTGAAAACACACATACAAGTAACATTATACAGATTGAACAGAGATATTTAGGAATATGTATGTATGTACACATATGCATGTAACAACAATTAATGAAGAAAGAGGCCATGAATTTGAAAGAGAGTGAGGAGGAGTATGTGGGAGGGTTTGGAGGGAGGAAAGGGAAGGGAAAAATGATGTAAGTATAATCTAAAATGTATAATAAAAATAAAAAACAGAATTGATCAATAACTATCCAATCTAACTGAAACACTCAGAGAAGAAACAAAAATTTAAAAAATAAGAAGTTAAAAGGGAGGTAAAAGTCAGGCATAGTGATGGAGGCCAGCACTCAGGAGGCAAAAATAGGTGGATCTCAGTGAGTTCAAGGCATGCCTGCTCTATATAGTGAGTTCCAGGACAACCAGAGCTACATAGTGAGACCCTGTCTAAAGAACAACAACAAAAAAAAAAAAGAAACAAACAAAAAACAAAGAAAAAGGGTGACCACAGAGTCCAGTGAAAGGTCCAGTAATGCAGAGTCACTGAAAACTTCTATTTTGTAAACTGGGAAATCTAGAAGCAGGTAAATTCCTCAACACATGAGACCTGCCAAAATTAAACCAAGAGGATGCAAACATCTTAAATAGACCCACCACAAGCAATAAAATTCAAGTAATAAGAGTATAAAAGTTGAAAAATAACCCAACAGAGAAAAGCCCTGGACTAGGTAGAGTCATTTTCAAATTCTACCAAACATTTAAAAAGAGACAAAACTGTAGCATGAATCTTAATAGTTCTTATTAATAAAATCAAACCTGAGGCCAGTTATTGGAGTGAACACTGGAAGATCAGAGAGACAGAACAAGCCACAGCTAACCTCACCTGGGCAACTTCTCAGCTGATCTTGTTTCTGCAGACTGGAAGCCTCCGTGTCCTCATATCCGAATGGTTCTCAGCTGAACTGTGCTGCTCAAAACCTAAAAACTTAACAAGCCAAGTGCTTCTAGTTTCTGGTTCTCACACCTTATATACCTTTCTGTTTTCTACCATCACTCCCTGGGATTAAAGGCTTGCTTTCTGGGATTAAAGGTGAGAGTCACCAAGCTTGTCTGTGTCCTCGAACAGATGGATTTATGCCTCTGGAATGCTAGAATTAAAGGCTTGTGCTACCACTGCCTATCCTAAGTATCTAGTGGCTTTTCTGTTCTCTGACCTCAGATAAGTTTATTAGGGTACACAATATTTTGGGTAACACAATACCACCACATAACACTGATGCTCATCAAATAGCATCATGAAATGGAAGGAAATTAGAAATTTACTCCATGAAGTCAGCATTATCCTGATACGTAAACAGGATAAGGACACACTGAAGAAGGGTAACTAAAGACCAGTTTCTCCATTGAAGACAGGTGAGCAGTCTAGTAAAATTCTTAGAAATCAAATTCAGTAACACACTAAGATCATACGCCACGACCAAATGGTTTCTGTCCAGGGATTTGAGCTTGTTCCAACAAGCTCTATTCACAATAGCCACAGTATTCATAAGAGCTAGGAAATGAAACCAGCCTGAAGTCTTTCATAAATAAGCAGATAACAAAAATGTACACATAACAAGTACAATTTTATGCCATTGTAAAGAAGAATGAAATAATATTCATAGGAAACGGATAGAATTGTAATTTACTATGTCAGGGAAAACAAGCCAAACTCACAGAAATACAAGTTTTCTATTCTATGTAGAAATTAGACATAAAAAACCATATATTTGTATGTGTGTATGTATATATGTTTGTCTCTTCCTCTCTCTCTCTGTCTATCTCAGTAGGACATTGAACTGAATAAAAGACCGTGGGAGGAGAGGAAGAGAGCCTAGAGGAGGGAGGAAATGGAGCTGCAGTGCTGTGCCTGGAATAAGAAAGCAGAGGGTGACAAAAGAGAAGGAGCTGTGGTGGTGCGGGTGGCACCCATGGGAACAGTGGGGGAAGGGAACAAATGAGGACACACTGACATGTACATGAAGACCCATGAGGAAAACCACTGTTCTGCATGCTAACAAGACATTGCATTTGACAAGAGGTACAATGGCTCAGCACTTGTCACACAAACCTGATGACCTGAGCTGGGTCCCTAAACCTACAAAAACCTGGCTGTAGTGGTTTGCATCTGCAGTCAAAGCCTCCTCCTGTGAGGTGCCAGAGAGAGGGAGAAACAGGAGCCCTGCCTGGAAGTTCAGGAGTCAGCTGGCCCTGAGTAATGAACACAGCTGGAAAAAAACCAAACCAAACTAAACCCAAGAGACCATGGGGAGGTGGAACTGCTTTAATCCTGTCGCATCACTGTGGAGGCAGAGGCAGGCAAATCACAGTGAGTTTGAGGCCAGCCTGATCTACATGAGTTCCAGGCCAGCAGGGCTAAACACAGAGAAATCTTGTCTGAAAACAAACAAAAATCAAGAAAGAACCTGTCCAAAACAAGGTGGATGGGGAGTAAAAGTCTTGGAAGTTGTCTTCTGACATCTACATGTGTTCTTGACATGTGCGTGCCCTCATACAATAATAATAATAAAAAGTAAGTACAACATTAAATAATAAAAAATAAAAAGTAAGGTGAAAAACTAAGACCACGAAATCTAAAAGACAGTTCACAGCCCTTTGAAGGCATTGCAGGAGTCTGTCAAATCTGCATTTATAGACCATTAATTAAATAACATAAGAATAAAGAAATACACCTAGCGAAAACGTTTACAAAATCTGACAGTATTTCTATAGGAAACTTTCTTATAAGACAGTAGAAAATGTTAATGTTCACTAGAGGAACTCATAAAGATATCAGTTTACTTTGGTAAATCTACCTAAGTTTGCAACAAAATTAGATAAACACCAATAAATAATTGGCAACCCAGGACAAGTAAACTAAACCTTAAATGTCCTTAAAAACTTAAAACGTGGGCTGGAGAGATGGCTCAGAGGTTAAGAGCACTGACTGCTCTTCCGAGGTCCTGAGTTCAATTCCCAGCAACCACATGGTGGCTCACAACCATCTGTAATGAGATCTGGCGCCCTCTTCTGTGTACATAATAAATAAATAAATCTAAAAAAAAAAACAAAACAAAAAAAACCTTAAAACGCTGAAACTGTGAAGTGTTGGAAAGTCAATCCAGCAGGTGCACTTGTGGACCTGTGGACCGGTCACAAGTTTGGGTTTGGTAGATCAAGTAAGGTCAAGGCCTTAGGCACCATTTTTACTGAGGACTGAGCAATTCAGGAACATAATATTGATGGAAAATACTAGAAGACAACAGGATGCAAGGGGCATTCCTTCAGTGAGTTCACGAATTGTAGTATTGTTTGTGCTGTAGATGAACACCTGTAAAAGTATTTACAGCATTGATTTTATATTCGAGTATTGTGCATTAATTTGAAATGTTGGTGTTTCCTTCATAGAAGCGATGTTCTCATTGTACATCTTCCTTTGTGAAGGATAAAATTTCTCAACATTTGAACCCTAGTGGAGATTAGATATGTAGTGGTAACCTGTTGTAACGATTGATGGAGCTCATCAAAAGATGGGTTGACCATCACAAGAATTCCTATGCCGAGGGCTTTGGGCTGGGGACTCATAGATGCAAGTCATCTTAAGCCATGTTTTCTGTTTTCATCTGTTTCTTAATCAATATATTTCTTTTTCAAATCTTCTTCATTTGTCATCTTTTTTTTTTCTTAGATCTGGGTCTTTCTGAGTACAATTCTGCTTGCATCTTTCTTTGATGAAGCTTCATTGTTATATCTCGAAAGTTATACTTACCAAAATTTGGATGCCAACAAAATGTTCTGACATTTTGTTATGTTTCCAAAATAAAAGATCATTTCAAAACATCACCAATGTCTTTTAAATATTTTTTTCCCAGAATAATATGCCCAGGCTTATTTTTCAGATGTTTTGATTACTTGGGATTGTGGTTTTCAGAATTGTGGCTCAGCGCTTTGAAGACCAAGAAAGTAAGAGGACAAGGCAGCATGGCAGCATGAGCTCCGCCCTTGAGACACTGTGATTGCATGTGAAAACAAGATGTACAAAGAAAGAAATGAACGAAAGGGGTGGGGGAAAGGGAAAAAAAAAACAATACAGAGCAATAGTTACAGCAAAGGAGCTGAAATTCCAATGGCCCATCTTCCAAGGCTCAGTCCACCCCTTGAGCAGAGCTGAAGGTGTTTTCTTCAGGTTTACACTCGGGGAGTGCTCAGGGCCTCCTCCCCTCAGTCATGGATGTCATCTCAAAGAGAGAAGCTATGCAGAATGGACTACATATAAGAACAGGAGTGTGTGGGTGGAGGAGGGAACCTCTTTGTGGTGTGTGTTGTCAGGTCTTTGTCTGAAAGATTGTGAAGAAGAACCTGGGAGAACTCTGGGCATCAGTCTGCAGGTCCATCAGCCATCTGGCAGCTTTCTGCAACTGGAAGACTGAAAGCGTGCTGGGCGGGACATGCAAATGAGGACATGGGCCAGTTTTCTCTGAATTCTGGGAATGAAAAAAGCACAACGAAAAATTCTCTCTCCTTTGGATCTCACAGACTCTCTAGAGTATACGTCGTGGACACGATAGAATGAGGGAGTCGATGTCGTGGGGGTGTTCATCAGCGCGAACATATTTGTGACCATGATGTTGAGATGTATGTGGGTGCTACTGGTGCTGGAGTGTATAGTGTATTGTCATTAGTTAAGTGTCTTGTATGTTCTCTATCTGGGAGTAGTTTACTAACTGGGGTTTTAGAACTAGGAGCTTGTCCTATTCCCTCCACACTTCAACCTGGTCTTGTAGTACCAATAGCCATGATGCAATCCCCAAGTGGGTTAATCTTATAGTTTAGTAAATTCAGGCTCTCTAGCAACCTTCGTCTCTTAACTTATCTCCTCTTTTCATTTTCTTTTTTCAGCTACTCTTTTTTGTAATGTTTAAAAATATAAAGGAGTTATTCTTAATCTGGTCTTGAGACTTCTTTGTTTTTGTTACTGTATTTCTCCACCGGTTACACCTTTCTGTGCCACAGCCCGATTTAACCTGTTTGCTTTTGAGTTCCTCTTTTCGGAGCTATCATCGTGGAGTGTTGGCCCTCAATCAGCTGATTAAATATTTGCCCATTTTCATTTGAATCATTTAATCTTTTTTAGTTTATTCCTGTTTTTATTTGGTACAGGGTCTCACTATGTAGTTATGGTTTTCCAGACTTTCTGCAATAGTTAGTGATCTTCACCACTGATCCTCTCCAGCCCCCGCAAGACAATCATTGCTAAAACTAGCCACTTGACAGAGCACTAAAAACAGTTTTGAAATCCACAGACAAACAAATGTAAGTAATTTAAAAGAAACCATGTAAACCCGGTGTGGTGGCTTATGACAGAGGCAAGTGGGTCATCCTGGTCTATAGAGTGAGTTCCAGGACAACCAGGGAGGGCCACACAGAGAAATCCTGTCTTGAAAAACTTAAAAAGCTTTAAAATAATCAATACAACATCCCACAAGAGAGAAGGAAGCAAAAAAAAAAAATCAAGCCTCTTTTTATTGCTCCATGAGTTTCACCTCCTGGGCTCATTGGATGAGTTAGCTGTTTGAAACCTGGGACTTATGCAGGGACGCTTGGCTCAATCTGGGAGGAGGGGACTGGACCTGCCTGGAATGAGTCTATCAGGTCCATCTCAGTCCTTGGGGGAGGCCTTGCTCTGGAGGAGATGGGAATGGGGGTCAGGTGGGGGGAAGGGGAGAGGGGCAGGAAGGGGGAGAACAAGGGAATCTGTGGTTGTTATGTAGAACTGAATAGTATTGAAAAATAAAATAAAATAATAATAAAAAACCTGTGATTTCTGTATTTGTTTTGATTTGGTTTTGTAAGAGGATCTCAAAACATTTCTGGGTAAGGAAAGGACTTTAAGTATTCAAAGGACAGATTCTGTACAACTGTGCTCACTGTGGCACTACGCACAGTGGCCAAGATGTGAATGTGTTCTCTCTTCCATCATCTGATGAACCGACAAAGAAAATGTACACAATGGCATTTTACTTGGCCTTAATAAAAATGAAATGATACCTTTGGCAAGGAAAAGACTGTGATTAGTGAAAAAAAGCAGGATCTGGGTTGGCAAATATGGAGCATTTTCTCTAATTTGCAAAATCTATATTTATTTGGAAAGAAGAAAGGAGCTGAAGGGAGAGGGACGAGAAAAAAGAATAGTGAGGAGGAGAAAATGGGGGGATGGGGAAGAGCATAGAAGGGAAGGGGCAGAGGGAGAAGGGAGGGAGGGTATAAAAAAAAGCCTATAGAATTCTCTTCCCTGGGATTCCCACGGAAGCATGTTTCTTTCCTACAAGTAGGGCATCTTGCACATGGGAGTTTTCCTCTCCTGTTTCCAGGAGGAGAAAGAATGAATGACATTGTCTCTCTTGCATCTGCAGTTTTCATTTGCCTTAAATAAAACAGCACATAGTGAGGTAGCATCTGCTACCACTGTCTAGTAAACTTTTGGGCAAGCAGAGATCTGCTTACAGACTTCCTGGGTTCTGTGCCTGGCAACTGCCACTCATCACAGAGGACACAAATGCCACCTGTGCCATCTTCCCACAGTGGGGAGATGAGGGCAGAAGAATGCTTCTGTCTTGTGTTGCTCTGTGGTCATGTCTCCTGGAGTGTTGGAGCCCCACCCCACCCCTTGCCGTGGACTTTAAGATCTTCATGAACTGAAATGTTAACCCACCACCCTCTTCCTCTATCACAGACCTGACTGAGCTCAGGCTGCAGGACACCAGCATTGCCAGCCCGTCCCTGCTCAAAGGCATCAAGGACCTGCTGTGCCTAGGCTGTGACCTGGGAGATGCTTTGTCAGCCATGTGGGAGACTGCAGAGTGGGAAGGAGCCGTGGAGCATCAACCTAAATGTGCACAAGAGGAGTGTGCCTGTCATTACAACTCAGCAAAAGCACATCTGCCGGTGTGCCAGCCCTGGAAATGACAGAGCAAAACTGGGAAACAGCTGGGGGCCTTGTGAAAAGAAGGATGAGGTTTGCATTTGGGTTTGTGTGTGTGTGTGTGTGTGTGTGTGTGTGTGTGTGTGTGTGTGTGTGTGTGTGTTTTCTGCTATACTACTACATGTTTATAGAAAATATACTACTTATACCTTTCCTAAATCATTTGAACAAAATTTAGAATAAGGTAGGGCTGGTGGTGTAGGCCTGTTATCCTAGCTACTCCCCAGGGTGAGGCAGGAAGATCACAAGTTGAAGCTCAGCCTAAGCAACTTACTGAAACCTTCTCTCAAAATAAAAATAAAATAAAATAAAAAACCAATCTGGAGCTATCGCTTAATGATAGAGTGAATAGCATATGAGAGGCTGGAATTAAAGTTGTATGCCACCATGCTTGGCTAAAATTTATTTTTAAAAGTCTCATTCATGAACAGGGTCATCTTTTCTTTTCTCCGAAACTATACTTATGCAACCTCAAGGTTAAATGATCCATGCTCCTACCCACAATTCTCCAAGTACTTTCTTTGAGGCTCTGGATTGGAGTGATTAGGCAGGGCTCTACCATATGTGCTCCTTTGCAGAGTCAACTATGTCTGAGACATGGGTTCTCATCTTTTGTAGTCAGATGCTGATTTCAGCCTTTCCCCCTTATTTAAATAAAAAAAATTCTGTATGTCAGTTAGGCTAATGGTACATGCATGCAATCCCAGCCCTTGGTAGTTACCTAACAAGACTTTGACTCAAATTTGGGGGGATGGGACAGCATTGAAGAGATGGTTCAGTAGTACTAACTGCTCTTCCAGAGGTCCTGAGTTCAGTTCCCAGAAACCACATGATGGCTCAAATCCATTTATAATGGGGGTCTGATGCCCTCTTCTGGCATAAAGCCATACATACAGATAGAACACTCATATGCATAAAATAAATCTTAAAAAAAAAAAAAAGAATGACACATGGTGAACAATGCCTTGAGGAACCATGAGAGAGGCTCCAGGAAAAAAGGCAGTGGGCCTTTTACCTCAGATGCATTTGTTCCCTGGATTGTTCTTGTACATGATTTTGTGTCTCCTATATTAAACATTACATTCAATTTAGGAGGTATATTTATTCTTGTTGGAAGGCAGAAAATAGGTACAGAACCCAATCTGGTCAGTGTACCCTGAGTCTGGATATGGCCTTCTGTCTTGGTTCCCTGTATTCTCAGATATAATCTATATATAGAGAGAGGCAATTGTGTTTAAATTGGTATGTCCTGAGAAAGTTCTGGGAAAGGGCTACTCTCTTCATGTGCTTACTAGCATTTATTTACATGTTTTTCTCATGTAAAACTCAAACAACATTCCTTGTATCATTGCTTTCTTTGTTACATTTGTGTTTAAAACTACGCTAAAACTGAGGTATGATTGTCTACAGCATTAGATTTTCTGCTTCATCCTCTCAGGTCCTCAGATCCCAGATCCAGCTGACAAGATCTGCATAGGTCAGCCCAAGAGTCGACAGATGGAGAGTGGCCTGCAACTGTCAGTTCTGGTACAAAACGACCTTGAAATCTCAGTTGTAAATGATAAATATTTATTTCTCATCTATATATTTACTATCTGTCGGGATCCAGCTGATCGAGTGATAATTACTTGCACTTGGCTCTGAGCTGAGTTCAAGCTGGTTTCCTAGGTTTCTCATTCATTTGTGACTGCCGGGTCATCTAGGGTGTGCTCTTTGCATGTCATTAGCATAAATCCAAAAGAGCAAACATGCTGAAAGCACACAGTCAGCCTCTGTGCACATCACAGTTATTAAAACGTCATTGGACAGCGCAAGTGACTGACCAAGCCCATGTCACAGGGCCAGCAAAATATCTCTAGTTCTCTTTTTAAACTAGTTCTAGTTTTAAAATTACCATGCATCTACATCATTCCTACCCTCCCAAATTCATGATGATCATCTTTCTAAAAAGTATTACTATTATTTGTATACACATATGTGTATGTATATATACACACACATGTATGTATAACATGCTGAGTCCTTTTAGCTTTGTTTGTATGTGCATGTGTTCTGGGCTGACCTTGTGATTAGACACCCTATAGGAGTTGGTCTATGAAAGCAACCAATTCTCCCTGTCTCAGCAGTCATTGACCTCCTGCAGCTTTCTGTCTAGGGGTGGGACCATGCCGACTTTACCATCCCCACTAACATGTCAACTGGAGGTGTCATTGTGCTGGTCATGTGGAGAGCTCATGGGTGCAGCTTCCCTGTTGTGTCTAGGAGATGCCACCTAGCAGCAGGGATCATGGTCCTATGGTTCTCACAAAATTCCCCCCCCCACACACACACTTTTCCATGGTTTTCCCTGATCCTTAGATTTAGGGGTTGTAGAGATGTAACGAACCATCTTATTAAATAGGAAACACAGAACCAATGCAAAGAAGAAAGCCATGAGGTTAGAGCTAAGAGCTAAAACCTTACCCTTCCTCCTGCAGTGGTCCTACCTCTCTGAACCAGGGCTACTTCCTGTGTTAAAGTCTTTATATAGAGTTTCTGTTCTGCATTCTCATTGGTTGTAAACCCAACCACATGACCACCTCATCACGGCCTGTCTGTGTAGACCTCCAGGTCTTCTATGGTTGGTATTGAGATTAAAGGCGTGTGTATCCAATGCTGGCTGTATCCCTGAACACACAGAGACTTACCTAGCTCTACCTACCAAATGCTGGGATTACAAGCGTATGCCATCACTGCCCAGCTTTCTTATGGCTTGCTAATAGCTCTGACCCCTGGGCAACTTTATTTATTAACATACAAATAACATTTTAATACAAATAAAATATCACCATATTTCCCCTTTTCTATTTTAATAAAAAGAAAAAAGGAAAAAGCTTATAACTAACATAAGAAAAACTATATACAAAAGTACAATAACGTGCCGGGCATTGGTGGCGCACGCCTTTAATCCCAGCACTCGGGAGGCAGAGCCAGGCGGATCTCTGTGAGTTCGAGGCCAGCCTGGGCTACCAAGTGAGCTCCAGGAAAGGCGCAAAACTACACAGAGAAACCCTGTCTCGAAAAAACAAACAAAAAAGTACAATAACTATATACAATATATACAAGTAATAAATACCTAAACAATGTCTAGTTGACTTGTATTTGACAAATTCAGAGAAAATAATTCCATTATCTATCCTATTGTATCTAATTCACTTTCTATCCTAATTAATCTTCAACTATAACTAATCTTCAACTCCCTCAGAGACCCAAGAAGGAAATAATATTAGCTAACAAAAATAAAAACAGGAAGTACATGCAAGCAACTTCCAAAAAATTGTGAGTTGACAGAAACAGCCAGCTGCTTGGACAGTCACCTGAGGTTTCCGCAGTGTTGGGGCATTATCTTCAGCCTATAGGTTTAGCATATCTGACAGACTCATTTGTGAAGTAGGATGTACACAAGGTCAACAGTTCAACCTCACATTGGGTGAGAGCAGTCCAAATACCAGAAACACCTGAATTCCACTAGTGTCATGTCATGATGCAGGATTTCAAATTCTGGAAATTGTTGATGTTTTTTTAATTCAGCTGTCCATTCTTCTTCGCTATGTGTGTATGTGGCTTCATCTCAGCATCCCGTTCTTCTCCACATCCCTCTATTAAATGCCATTCTACTATTGAGAGGCTTAGTTACTCTTCAAGAATACCTGTTTCAGTTGTTTTTCCATTGCACATCAGAAGCCATCGGCCCACTGCCTGTTCAGCTGTCTTTGAAGAAAAAGGCACTGGACCTTTTCCGGATTTCGAAGGCCACTTCAGGGATAGTGCCATATTGTCCTGGCCTCAGAAGATGCCTTTTGATAAAGCCATAACCACACTTGTTTTGGCAAGAATCAGTAGTCCTTTGTTTTGGGTCCTGTCTGTCCTGTTTGTCAGCAGTTGATTCAAGGATACTTTGTTGTCCAGTGGCTAACTTTTGCTACAATGAAAGTTAACTCCAATTGCAGTTTTTTCAATGCCCATATTTTCTCTGAAGTAGATTGGTACTGCCAGGAGCCAACATGTCTCATAGTCATAACAAAAAAGAAAAATTTTCTAAGTTATTAAAATATTTTAAATGCCATATTCTGTAGATCTCTGAAAGGTTTGAAGATGACCTGTCTATCTAAAATATATCTGCTCAATCTTGAAAACATACCTAATATGACTACAAGTTCTATTATAATGTCTAACTACTAACTTTCATTTCTTTATATCCTAATAGTTGGTAATAACAACATTCAAGGATCAGAAAATTGCATTACATTGTTAAATGAATGGTATAAGTACAATTAGAAATATATGTATAGCATTGTCTAACAATATCAATTTCAATATAAATAATTTGTATACAATATAAAACAATCCAATCAAATGTAAAGTATTTACATTTTTCTTTTCTTTCCTTCTTTTTTTTTTTAAAAAAACAAGAACCTTAAATCTAATCTCCTTTGCTTAGCCCTTTTCCTAACCCTTGACAACAACTTGTAACCAACCCTCCTAATCAATGAAAATTATCCCAGACCCAAAACACATTAAAAGACCAAAAAACCACCTGCCCCATACCACCTCTTTGGGAATGTGGGCGTCATATTCTTGAAATTGCTTCCTGCTGGGTATGGACGAAGGTATCTTTATTCTGAAAAGAAAAATTTTAGGTTAATTGTCACATTCTAGGAAAGGTAACTATATCCTTCATTATCCAGTCTGTGTATAATGCCAAAATTCAGGGTTTATCTCAAATCCTTATTCAAATAGTCTTTGAGATGGCATCATCTCAGCTAGGCCTCTCAAAATTGCTCTGAGCACTTTATAGTTCAAAGCTGATCTGTAGATGATGTTTGTCAGCTTAGTGATGTTATTATTGTCCACGTGGAATTGTAGTTGTTGTGGGGCCCCATCTTCTTCCTGGAGACTTCAGGCCTGGCCATGATTTCCTGCAGAAAACTGATAAGAGACTCGAACACAAAGACATATATATACAGCTAATTGAAGCCTTTTTTATTTTTAGAATTAGTTAGTACTCTACATGACCATTCATATCTTAACAAAGTTTAAAATGTATACATATATATATATTAATCTTGTAAATTTTGATATAAAATTCATACTTTAAGAAAAGTTTAAAGAATCAGAATAGAATCAAAGAGTTGAGATTAGTAATAGAATAGTCCCTTAATTAATTTGGCTTTTCTCTTGTCCCATAGCAGAAGATGGCTCTTTTCTTCTGGCATGATACAGGGAGTTTGCATTTTCCTTTTAACAACATGCTTGAGTTTAAAGAAGGAGAGAGCCATTCTCCAACTCCAAAGTCAGCTTTAAATTTTAATTGAACTGGGACTATTAGAAGACCAATAATGTTAAATCTTTAGAGAAAAGCAGAAACAAACATTTAGGAAGACATAAAATTTTTTAGATAATATATACCCATACACCATTTCACTCTGTTTCCTGGGATAGATGATTTGTCCCTTTTCTTCAGTTGTCTCATTTGTCCAGTGTTCTTCAAATTCCTTAACCTTCGTTCTCCTAAAAGACAAAAACAAAAACCTTTCCCCAAGGTTTTTGGGGGATGTTCCTTTTTGGCACGTTATTATCTGATTAAATGGAAAGGCATGTTTTACTGGTATAAGTTAGTTTAAATTGGATGTTCATGCTGGTTGATGAACTATCACCTCCTCTAATTAAGAGGTCTCTCTTGTTCAAATCGAACCTTTATCAATTTTGATAGTATTCACAGCTTATCTTCTCCTGTAGAAACAAAAGCAAAACCTCGTCCCCAATGTAACACATATCCTGGTTTCCATTCTGAGGTTAGCACATCCTTAAAGTATATAGGCTGATTTAATTCTGTAGTTTTTCCTATTATCCAATGTCTCTCTGCAGCTGTTGTTCCTTTCTCATTGGCATTGAGAAAATACAAAGTTAATAGAGCTTTATGTAGTCTATTTCTGGGGGGTTTTGTTACCCCTTTCTGTTTATTTAGCATATCCTTTAGAGTTCTGTTTGATTTTTCTATAACTGCTGGACATGTGGGACTATGTGGTATATCTGTAATATGGTTTATATTATAATAAGCAAAAAACTGTTTCATTTTAACAGAGACATATGATGGAGCATTGTCAGTTTTGATCTGTGCAGGTATACCCATGATGGCCATAACTTCTAGCAAATGAGTGATTACAGGTAATCAGCTTTTTCAGAACTCAAAGCAGTTGCCCATTGAAATCCTGAATAAGTATCGATGGTGTGGTGTACATATTTCGATTTTCCAAATTCTGCAAAGTGAAACACGTCCATCTGTCAGATTTCATTCCTCTGAGTACCCTTTGGGTTACATCCTTCTGATAATGGCATTTGATTGTAGAAGGAACAAGTAGGACTTTTCTTTACTATTTCTTTGGCTTGTTGCCAGCTTATGGAAAAATCCTTTTTTAAACCTTTACTATTGACATGATGTTTTTTTATGAAATTCTGAGGCCTCCAGCACATTTCTTATCAATAATTTATCAATCTCATCATTGCTTTGTGCTAGAGGTCCTTCCTGGCAGACCAGTATAGGATCGAATGTGAGTTATATATAAAGGATGACTCCTTTTCCTGATTGTATCTTGTAATTGAATGAATAGTGAATTTAATTCTGAAGCATCAGGGATAAATTCTGCAGTCTCAATATATAATCCCACTCTTTCAGCATACTGAGAGTCAGTTACTATGTTGAGAGGTTCTGAAAAATCCATTAATACCAACAGAATAGCATATAATTCTGATTTTTGAACTGAATTATAAGGACTTTGAACCACTTTACTTAAAATTTCTGATTTGTAACCTGCCTTTCCTTGTTTGTTGGTATTTGTATAAAATGTACAAACTCCAGATGTGGGTTTTTCTGTACAATTTGAGGCAAGATCCAATCAGCTCTCTTTATAAGATCAATTCTATTGCTTTTGGGATATTCGCTGTTAATTTCTCCCAAAAAATTACTGCAAGCTCTTTGCCAAGGTTCACTTTCTATCCATAATATTTCAATGTCCTCCTTAGTTAAAGGTACGACAATTTCTGCTGGGTCTATTCCTGCTAATTGACGAAGTCTCAATTTTCCTTTCCAAATCAAGTCAGAGATTTTTTCCACATAAGTTTTTATTTTTTTATTTGGTTTATTTGGTAAAAATATCCATTCCAATATAATATCTTCCCTCTGCATTAATATTCCTGTTGGAGAATGCCTAGAAGGTAAAATAACCAAAATGCAATCCAGCTTTGGATCAATACAATCTACATGTCCTTCATGTACTTTCTTTTCTACTAAGGCCAATTCTTTCTCAGCTTCAGGTGATAATTCTTTTGGCTATTTAAGTCCTTGTCACCTTCTAAGGTTTTGAACAAATTATTCAGTTCATCATTTTTTACCCCAACAATAGTTCTTAGATGAGAAATGTCTCCAAATAATCTTTGAAAGTCATTAAGAGTCTGTAGTCAATCTCTCCTAATTTGCATCTTTTGGGGTCTAATTTTTTGTAGCCCTATTTCATATCCTAAATAATTAATAGAATCTCCTCTTTGTATCTTTTCAGGAGCAATTTGTAATCCCCAGCAAGGCAAAATTGTCTTTACTTCTTTAAACATTCTTTCTAAAGTATCTGCATTTGAGTCAGCTAATAAAATATCATCCATATAATGATAAATTATAGATTTAGGAAATTTTTTTACATACCACTTCCAATGGATGTTGTACAAAATATTGGCACAGAGTTGGGCTATTCAACATTCCTGTGGGAGGACCCTCCATTGAAATCTTTTAACCGTTTGAGAATTATTATAAGTAGGCACTGTGAAAGCAAATCTTTCTCTGTCTTTTTCTTGTAAGGGTATTGAAAAGAAACAGTCTTCTAAATCAATAACTATGAGAAGCCATCCTTTTGGTAACACAGTAGGCAAAGGAATTCCAGATTGTAGAGAGCCCATTGGCTGAATTACTTTGTTAATTGCTCTAAGGTCTGTTACCATTCTCCATTTACCAGATTTCTTTTTAATAACAAATACAGGAGAATTCCAAGGGCTGGTTGATTCTTCAATATGCTGAGCATTTAAATGTTCTTCTACCAGCTCTTCTAAAGCCTGGAGTTTCTCTGTTGTTAAAGGCTATTGCTGAATCCATACAGGCTTGTCTGTTAACCATTTTAAAGGTAGAGCTGTTGGTGTTTTTGGAAGATTATCAGTTGTTTTCCCCTGTTCTTGTATGACATGGATGGCTGGTGAGCACTCATTAGAATAATATCTTCTAATATTTCTCTCAGAAACATGTACAAGTTTATGATTTGTTTCTGAGATTAAAGGAATGTTAATCTGAATATTCCATTGTTGCAACAAGTCTCGACCCCACAGGTTCATAGCTATGCTAGCCACATATGGTTTTAATTTTCCTTTCTGTCTTTCTGGACCTATGCATTCGAGCCATCTTGCACTCTATTTCACTTGAGATAATATAGGGATGCATGCCATAAGATGCTATTGCCTCCTTAAATCTTCATAAGTCTAACATTACAATTGGAATCCAAGTATTTTGTCCATTCTCTTCACCAGGTAGCTGCTGTATGGCTACCGGATAAATTAAGGGTGATTGCGTGAAAACAGGCTTTCTTTCTGTAACCTTATGATCCAATTTTGAAACAACTTCACTGTTAATTTCTCCTGTCTGAATTTGAATTTCTCTATAAGTCATTTTTACAGGTTTAACAGGTTTTTCTAAGACTGTTATCCTGGCACTTAAATTGACTCTCTTTTTAAATAGTAAAATGAGGATAAGAAAAGTAATAAACTGAATAATTCGATTAATATTAATCTTCTCATATAGTTGTTCCATTGTCAGAGTGCCTAAAATTTCAAACAAAGCCCAATTTTTTCCCAATGTACACATAAAGCCCATTTTTTTAATGTAGAAAAAAATTCTGTTTTAAATAGATATCTTAATTGACTTACTAAATCTGCATAGAACAGTAGAAATCTGAGGGAATTTCAAAACACCCACCTGGTGTTCGAGGTGTGAATCCAGAGAGAGAGAAAGAGAGAGAGAGAGAGAGAGAGAGAGAGAGAGAGAGAGAGAGAGAGAGAGAGAGAGAAGCCGTTTGAGCCAAGTCAAGCCTTGGCTTTACAGGCACGGGCCCTGTTCGGCAGGGCAGGCCTGAGTTGTTTGTAGCAGCAGCTTTAAGCAAGTAGCTCCAGCTGTGGGTCAGTCAGACCTGGGCCTGAGCTAGGAAGCCGGACCAAGCCAAGCCAGGTGGTTTTTAGTGGATTCTTGTCACTTTGGGTGCCAAATGTAGATGTAACCAACCGTCTTATTAAATAGGAAACACAGAACCAATGTAAAGAAGAAAACGAAGAGGTCAGAGTCATGAGCTAAAACCTTACCCTTCCTCCTGCAGTGGTCCTACCTCTCTGAACCAGAGCTACTTCCTGTGTTAAAGTCTTTATATAGTTTCTGTTCTGCCTTCTCATTGGTTGTAAACCTAACCACATGACCGCCTCATCATGGCCTGTCTGTGTAGACCTCCAGGTCTTCTATGGTTGGTATTGAGATTAAAGGCATGTATATCCAATGCTGGCTGTATCCCTGAACACACAGAGACTTACCTAGCTCTGCCTACCAAGTGCTGGGATTACATGCACACACCACCACCACCCTGCTTTCCTATGGCTTGCTAATAGCTCTGACCCCTGGGCAACTTTATTTATTAACATACAAATAACATTTTAATACAAATAAAATATCACCATAGGGTTGTGTTGCAGATATATCAGATAGGGTTGGCACCCCCAGTCACTTACCATCTACATTTGGATCAGTTGTGGGGCTCTATAACTGTCTTCATCTGTTGCAAAAAGAAGCGTCTTGGATGAGGGGTGAGAGCCCCACGTATCTGTGTAAGGATAGTTACTGAGAAAACAAATCCTGTTGGTTTAAGAAGTAGGAGTAGTAAGCTCTCCTCCTGGGTTTATGTTCTCTCTAGCCATGGGTAGTTAGCTAGGGTTACAGTACTAGATATGAATCCCTCCTGTTGAGCAGGCCTTAAGTCCAATCAGACAGTTGATGGTAACCAAAATAAAGGTGCCAGTATTGCATCACTGTGGATATCTTGCCAGGCCAGTCACTGTTGTGTACATAGGTTTACAGTGGGGTAGGACTAGCAAATGCACCTATCCCTTGGCAGCTTCCGTAGAATCTTCTGATTCTCTGAGAGCCAGTCATCAGGGAGAGGACTTTGGAGTCAGTTCCTGTACATTTCCTCCAAGTCCAGTGTTTGAAGAGCATGACTTCTCCAGCAACAGGGCCTTGCCTTCAAATTCTGGAGGCAAACAAGGGCAACAGCAATAGCCTATGTTGTTTTGTTTGGGGGTATCCCTTGGACTACCCTTGCAACAACTCAAGAGAACTCATGTCTCTCATACATGGTACTGGGGGCTTCATTACATAGTTCATGGCTCTTGCAGGGAGCATTATTACCCGGTGTCATAACTTCCTTAAACTATACATCTATGTATACACCTATATATTACATGTAATTTTAGGTAAGCATGAAATCACATGGTCTATATGTTTCATGAAACATTCTTAGTGTTATTTATTAACCTCTCTGTATTGCTCACTTTTGCCACTGCCTACTTAAAGCTCAACTCCAATTTCCCCATTTTCTGATTCATGGCGCCTTGACCTCCCATCGCCCAATCTAGAGCCCCCCTGACTTGGTCTCTTTTTACTTTTCTGATTACTGTGGTGACTTATGTGAAGATAATGAGCTAAGCACTGCAGATACAAGAAAACACATTTGTTTTTCTGGGTATGGATTCCTTCTCTCAGTATATACTCTAGTTCCACCTATTCACCTGCAAAATACATGGTTTCAACCTTTTTTACAACGCAGTAGAGTTCCTTAGTATACAAATACCTTTTCATTATCCATTCAGTTTTGAAGGTCATTTAGGCTGTTTCCATTTCCTAGTTATTGTGAATACAGTGGCAATGAATATGGCTGAGCAAGTATCTCTGGATGATGTCAAGTCCTTTGAGCATTTGGCCCAGGAGAGTTTAGATGGTGGATTTATTTTAGCTATTTCAGGATTTCCAGAGTGGCTGTACCAGTTTTCAATAGGTAGCTCTACTGCTAGGATACACAAGGGGTAGAACTAAAGGCAGATGTGACGAATTAGGCACAATACCACTGTGGCAATGCTTTGCAAAAAGTTAAATGGAAGAAGTAGCCCCATAGGATATAAAGTTGACTGCACAACTTGCCATGTGTGTAAAGTATCAGAAAGGAGTGGAAAAAAGCAAAACTGAAAACACAAACAAACAAACAAAACACTGGGGTCATGAGATGTTTAGGAGCTTTTTATTTTTTCTTTGTTCATAATGAGTGCACAAATTAACAAAACACACCTACCCCACTGGTTAATACAGTTCACACTCTAAACTAACAAAGTGACATTTTCACTCATATGTTTGTCTTCTGTGTGCTGGCTTAGCAGAATGTCAACCCCAAGAGACAAATCTAGACATTGTAGAAAAAGGAAATCGAGTTTGAACCTGTGAAGCTTGAGCCCCATAGACAGATTCAGATGCTAGTCTTTTTCTCTCTTGTCCTTCTCAGACACTGGTTTGAAAGTGATGGATTCTGCCTCCGTCAGTTCATCCTCAATAGGTATAGCATCGTCTCTCCTTAGGAGGACAAATGGTGTATCTGCCTTAGTGTTATCAACACCCGACGACTCCCTGCATTTGCTGGATGTCTCTAACAGCTCGGAACTCAGGAAGCTCTCACTCTCCTCCTCCCAATTTCTTTGTTTTCCGTGTCCTTTGTGCTTGTTTCCATCATGGTTTCATGGACTGTTCCCACTCTCCTTCTCTTTTGATTTTGTGTCATCTTTCAAATTGTCACTATATCTTGTTGAAAGCTTTTCTGGATAGTTGCCACCTGGATTTCTATTTCTATGACTTTGTCCAGCAGCATAGTCTTCTCGGCACCCTCTTGTGAAGGGTGAATTTCTGATATAAAGAGGTGAAAGTCTCTATGGAGAGAAGTCGTGCCTGGTAGCTGAGATTCTAGACAGTGCCCCACAACATACCCTTTGTTGTACTTGTTGTACCACTTTCGGTAGGTATTTCCTCTCCGGTGTGGTACCCCTGTTTCTCAAATGGGTCTCTGAAGTGGAGGCTTGGCCCTTAATAGGAGTTGATGTCATAGCGGGGTGGACCTTCTCTGAGGAGATCTTGACCGAGAATGATAACGTCTATATTCAGGCGACCTTGACATGGATCGGTGGCATCCTCCAGATCTAGATCCTGAACAGTGATGACGGCTCTCGCCTCTGCCTCTCCTGGGGTACGAAGATGATGATGGACAGAAGCGAGAGTGTGAGTGGCTGGATGGAGGATCCAGAGTCAGATCTTGACTTTGAGTAAGTGTGTGAACCTCTTGAATCCGATCAACCAGTACAGGGAGATTTAGACCTTGAGAAAGAGCGCCTATGCTTCTTCGGAATTTTTTTTTCTGTCAGCTCCTTAGGAAAATCATTTGTAAACTCATCTAGCATGGACTGTTTCTTCTCCTCTTCCCTCAGTCGTCGTTGCTCTCTATAGAATTCTTCCCTAGACAAAAGGCGTGTTTGCGTTGTAGGCATGGAGTTTAAATGAGCAGTCTGCACTCCTGACGACCATACCCAAGGTTTCGATATACTGGCAGGAGCTGGTGGAAACCTTGGAGGAGGGACACTGTATCCTGAAGGCTGGGGCTGGTGAGGAGGAAACCCAGGCGAGAACTGCAGGGGAGCGGCACCTGGAGGAACCGGGAGCATACAGGGATAAAAAGGAGGTGGAGGAACAGGCACACAGACTGGAGATCCTGGGAGGGATGGGCCTTGAGCCCGCTCGGATCTTTGACTGTGGTGTCGCCCACGCTCTGTGCTCCTGTGACTTCTTTCCCCTCTTCTGACTTGCTGTGGTGGAGAAACCAGGTAGCCATGCTTGCTGAAATGTCCCCAACCTGATCGACGAGCAGCACTTTTTCTTACCGGACCAGTTGTGGGGACCCACTGTCCCTGCAATGAGGACTGTGCCAACCGAGACGCAGTTCCAAGGACAGGCACTTCGTGACCCTTTTCCTGAGTAAGAGCCCCAGTTGCAATTGAGGAGGCTCCCTGAGAATGTTCTGTTTCCAGCGCTGCGGCTGGTAATACTTTATCACCCGAACCCCGAAAAGGACCATCTGACTTTTCCAAATGGACTGGTATAGACATTGTCTCAGTCAAATCCGGTACCGGAGCTGGGGCAGAAGATGGAGTTCCAGGCACAGAGGGAGCCAAGGGAGCCGGACTTGAAGTTAACGAAGATACAGAGGGAGTTGGGAGAGCTGGGGAAGACGTCACTGGGATCCTCAGAGGATCCAGCTGTCTCCGTACCAAAGTTCGCGCCAGAGGCTGGGGGCTCCTCTGAAGGAGCAGTCTTGGTGGTGGTATTGGGGGTAGGGGTGGAGGGAACTGTTGGCGAGGTCCTTTGGTATAGCCAGTTCCATTTTTGAAGTTATTAACAGCCTGTCGTAAACACTTGTTGGCAGTTAAAGCATCCGGAGAAACATGGTTCTGATGACATGTTGGACATGTATGTTCATCTGATTCCAGGAGTGCTGTCCTAATGCATTCATCACAGTAACTGTTTCCACAACAGGGGATGATAGCAGCATCCACCAGGATGTCCTTGCAGATGAGGCACAGGAGCTCCTCCGGGATAGGTGTTTTTTCTTCTTCTTCTGAAGATGATGACGACAAGGACGGTTTCTCTGGGAAGAAGGGTGGCTTCTCTTTCTTCCCGATCGCATAGGCCTCTGCATCTAGGGTCGGTATTGCGTATTTTCCAGTGTTGGTGAGCATCGCACCCTTCGTGTTAGGATCTTTCACCTCAGTCAGAAAACTGGTAGGAATTCCAGTGCTCCTCTTGATTCTCTGGCCGGATTCAAAGTTCTTATTCCCGTTTGTTGGGCAATTCTTAACACGATGACCAGGGACACCACAACGAAAACAGGTATAAGATGGAGGTGGTGGACCCAGAGGTTTCTTCACGGAACTGACTGGGTCGTATTCTCGGCCACATTGCCACATCATCGCTTTGATTTTATCTTCCTCCGAAGCATTGGCTTCAGCCAGATTGGCAGTCTCTGTAAGCTGGGCCAGAGAAATGGATGCAGAAGAGTCTTTGGTTGCCCGTGTAGTCCCAATCACTGGTTCAGTTCGACTT
The DNA here is from genome assembly GCF_049852395.1 of Peromyscus maniculatus bairdii. NCBI lineage: Eukaryota > Metazoa > Chordata > Mammalia > Rodentia > Cricetidae > Peromyscus > Peromyscus maniculatus. The sequence goes on along the minus strand of NC_134859.1, from coordinate 69,267,256 downwards.
AGAGCTTGTGTCTTCCTTGCCGACTTAACGCCCCCACTAGGAATTCTTCTGACAATCACAGATGAGTTTTTAGGAATCGACGCATTGTCATCTGTATATTCTTCTTGCGTCTCTGCGTTGAAGATGCGCAGGTCGCTAATGGCAGCTTTCAGCTTTTCTCTGCCCATAATCTGCTTCTTTAAGTCGCAGAGGGAGATATGGAGCCCATCAAAGATGATCGTGTCATAGTTGAGTTTAGAGGAAAATTTATAGTGCACACAGGGCATGGTGGCAGAGGATTCTGTGGGCTAGGCACCCCTCTGAACCCTGTCGTTTTGTAGCCCTGGCACCAAGTTGTGTGGGCCTGAAGTCCTGCACTTTGACTTAACTCCTGTCTTCAGAGATGCTGTCTCAGAGTAAAGCTAGCTCTGTGGGGTAGAGCTTAAATGGCTTACTCTCAGGGTAGTTGGTTCTTGCCCCACATTGGGCACCAGCTATACCACCAATTCTAATTTGTTTGAATAATAAAAACCCAGGATCAGATATCACGGTAAATGCTGAAAGAATAGTTTGACCAAGAGACAACCCACAGCCCCCTCTTACCTTTTATACTCCTCAGCTGACAGGGGGAGATGCCCTCTCTAGAAATCCTCAGACAGAATGACCTGAAATCCTGTATCCACTGGCTTTATATTACTGTCCCCTCCTCCCTGCTCCTGGGATTAAAGGTGTGACCCATCCCCACCCCTTGGCTGTTTTAGACTGATTCAATCATATGGAGCCCAGGGTGGCCCTGAACTTCTGATCTTCTTGCTTTCTCCTCCAGAGTGCTGGGATTAAAGGTGTGTGCCACCATTTCCTGGCCTGTGTGTTTGACTAGTGGCTGGATCTGCCCTGTGATCTTCAGGCCACCTTTATTTGGTAGGGCACAAACAAAATATCACCACAGCCATACTCAGCTACATATGAATTAGAGACCAGGCTATGTAAGACTTTAAAAAAAAATAAACAAACAAACCATCAAGATTTGAGGGTCTATGGGTCCCATCTGGCATCAAGCATTTTTCTTCATGTTGTCTTCCATGGCTGAATTTTAAATGCTCTTAATACTTAGCCTAAAATATTCAATAAAACTATCCATATTTCTTAGGGAAACTTCCAGGTCTCCCAACTTTTTAAATGCCCATTTCCATCAGAGAGCTGATCAGCAGAGCCTTTCATGGACACTGTCCTTTTTGCATCATGAGCTTCTGCGCATCCACCCAGAGTTGCCTATCCTCTTTCCAGACTATGTCTAGCTTGCTTGTCCAATTCTCTCCTACTGCAAAGGCTTCTGTAGCCCATCCCAGGTACCCACGGCACTGATCTCATTTCTCATTGTCAAGTTTCTCTGTCAATCATCTTTCACTAACAGTGACAAACACATTAGAAAATCAAGTGATGAAAAGGGAATGTTCCTTTGCTGGTACATTTCGATGTATGAACCCACCCACCATGTATTATCTCCATTGCTTTGGAGCCTGTGGTAACCTGTGTTTATTTCAGAAACCCCACCATCTAGTCTGCTCCTTTGTCCTTCTTTACCTCTTTATTCCCATTACCCCCTCTGCCTTAAAACCTCCTGCTTCATCTCACATTTTATACAAAACAGAACCCTAAATTTTTTTCAAAAGGAAAGAAATATGCTGGCATTTTATCTCCTTTAGTATAAAAATACCTCAGTTGAAATGAGCACCAGAAATTAAAACAAACTCTGAAAATGTGATCTTCCTCATCTCTTCACAAACTCACTTCTTTACCAGCCATTGTCCCTTCTGTAATTAACTACTTTTAAAAGAAACCAAACCTGGGGAGTTTTCTCAGGTGATGGAGTGCTTGCCTAGCAACCAACAAGCCCTGGCTTCAATCGCCTCTCTTTTGTAAAATCATAAAACTGGGCATGGCAATGCACTTGTGGCCCTTGATCCACATAGTGGGTATATTGGCAGCATGGTCTATGTGAATCCCTGTCTCAATTTTAAAAGAACAACGGAAGACAGACCTACTTAGTTGTTAATACATTCAATTACTATTAGTGCAGTTTTTGCTGTTAGGTTTTCTGTAAGTGTATGCCACACCAACTCCAGTGTCGTTCGTGTGACATGAACAATTATGTCAATAATAGCGGACGGGAGATACGTGTCCCACGGGACTAAGCTCCCTGGAGGTCCCTGGCAGAGTGCCCGTGTTATGCCTCCTTCTCAAAGGAGACGTGCTTCACAGATCATGAGCTCTCTGGGCTATGGGTTCTGTATAACTGCTTTTCTGATAATGTTCTAATTAATCTATAAAACACAGCCAAAATTAATGAATGCTTGGGTTGTGAACTGTGGAGGAAAGGGGAAGCTGGACATGGACCTTATTTAGATATAGCAGAATGAACTATTCCTTAAAGACCTCAAGCCTCAAGCTGCTAGATAATAGAAAGTATAATAGTTCAGGCATTTCTAGGGAATGAACACTCACCCACTAGGAACCCCAACTAAAGTGATTTATGGAAGAAAACATTATCTCATAGGAGGCAGATAGTGGGCCCCTCTGTTGAGGAAGTTCAGCATAGAAAACTTAAGGACTACAGCAGAACCCTTTCCCCTTACAAGTGTAAAAGTACAAATGTCCATATTCCAGCAGGTAAAAAGGTTTTATATTAGAGGAGATATATGGTAAAGAACTGAAGAAATACTTAGGGAGGATCTGCAGCATCAAAATTGGCTAAATGGGTCATGAGAACCAGAAAAGTAAAAATACATAATAAACTAGCGAGCGGCTGAGATAAAGATGAAGGACACAGCTGCAAGAAGCCTACACAAGTCTAGGAACTGTACTAAGTTTAAAAAACACAGACTGCTCTTTGGGTCATAAAGTTCTTGTGAGTGAAAGGATATGTCTAGCGCCGATTAATAACTGTGTGCTTGATGTTTTTTAAAGATGATGTAATTGAATTATTGCCAAGCTCTTGTTGTTCCCTGTATGACTTGATAGTTTTCTTTTCTGTATATAAACTACTGATTTGCAGAAGTAAAGTTGCAGCAGATTCAAACCACTTTCGAGTGTGTTTGTTGTCTGTCTGTCAGTCGCCGAATCCTTGCCTTCCTGACTACCCAAGCCCTGATTCTCCTACGGTCGTGGTACTCCCGGTGGGCCAGTCCGTGGCAAGTGTAGTGTAGAGCAATTCAGTACCATCAAAGCTTACTTTTGCGAGTTGTATTGACCCCAATATCTAACCATATTTTCTCTTAGGAAATCACAGTTCAACTGAGACCTTTAATACATTTGCACTAGTTAGTGAACAGTATGGCCTGTGGGAAATTGACAATCACCTTTAGTCTTCTCAAGTTTTTCCAGGCAAAAAGATAAATGGACTCTTCAATCAAGCACCCCACCCCTCCATCCCTGTAGCTGGTGTGCTGATGGCATTCCAGAATCTCAGCAACAGAGTGAAACTCCCAGTTGTTTCACTGTGGCTCCCTGGGTTGGTTGCTTTGACTATGTCTATGCCCCCTTGCCTTAACAGAGCTCTGTGTTGAAATCTGTCTCCAGGCTTCCTGCACTGGGATTGGTACTTATTTTCAGGTCCCTAGAGTAACCTTGTCTCAAACAGAAACCAATCCACACCATGATGCCAGCCCACAAGCACACACACAAGATCATACCTGTGTGGTGATATATTGTGTACCCCAATAAGTTTGCCTGAGGATCAGAGGACAAAGCCAGCCACTTAATAAGTCATAGAGGTCAAGCAGTGGTGGCACACACCTCTAATCCTATCACTCAGGAGGCTGAGATGTGTCTGGATCTCTATGAGTTCAAGGCCACACTGGGCTACATGAGAGAAACAGAGCCAGACAGTGGTGACACACACCTTTAATCCCAGGAAGTAGATGCAGGACACAGAAAGTTATATAAGGTATGAGGAAACAGGAAATCACTCGCTTTAGACTGAGGATGTTGTAGAGGTAAGAATTAGTGGCTGACTGTTGTGCTTCTCTGATTTTTCAGCTTTCACCCCAATATCTGGCTGGAGGTTTTCTGTTATTAGACCATTTAAGATTTGAATAACATCTGGTGTCCATCTTGAGGGGCACAAATTCACCGAAAACTGCTTGCCTGTGGCATTGCAGGCTCTGGCTCGGGTCTGAGCTGCATGCAGCCAGAGTCTCCACCCCACATGGGCTAGAGTCCCTAACCCACTGGCCAATTTGTTGTTGCAGCCTCTCTGCTTCTTCTCTGCTGGTGGGTTGTGGGCTCTCATCCCCATCTTGGGCTGCTACCACACTAGGTAGCTGCTTTGAAACCCACTAGGGCTTCTACTGTTCTACGCTGAAGCAGTCAGTCTCACATCTGAATCATCATTGTCGGCAGATTTAAAAAGTTGGTTAATATGAGTGCCAAGATAAAAGTTTTAGGTAAACTTGTTAAAATAGATCATAGAGATAGTCAGACCCAGACATAGGAATTTAAAGGTGAACCAATCTCAGCATTGCATTATATAGTTACAGAAAAACAGCCTAAGGCTTTCAAACAGCCAACCTTAATCTATCCAATAACCTGACAGGAACTGCCAAATGCTGAAGGCTCTATGAGAGCTGACTGGACTCCTGTGCAAATGTTAGATTTAAGGAGATTCAAAGATGCTATAGTCTCAGATGGTATGTATCCCCCATTTGTGAAGCAGACATAAAACTCATGGTCAATGTGAATTATCCCTCAAGACTGGAAGGATTTGGTTACAGCTGTCTTTGTAGCTGGTCCCCAATGACAATGGTGGGTGGATGGGGCTGAGACCATTGAATAACAAAGTAGGACTAGAGGTATGGAAATCTCCCAAGATCAAATTCTTGGAGAGGGAGATTATGCTAATGTAGAAAGACAATCTCTATATGATGACCACACCCTGGCTTTATGCCAAATAGCAGCCTTGAATGCTTGGGACAGAACTGAAGAAGTAGGAAAGAAAATTGAGTCATTTACAAAAGTTATACAGGGCAAAAAGAAACCTTCACTAATTTCTTACAAAGATTGTCTTCAGCAGTAAATAGAATGTTACCAATTCAGAAGCTAGACAGATAATAATTGAATCTCTGGCTTTTGAAAATGCTAATGCACAATGCAAATGGGTAAATAGGTCATTAAAGGCAAGATCATTACCCTTGGAGGAATGGATCTGAGATACAGTAAATATTGAATCTCATGACCATGATGATACTTGGGTAGGAACGGTGATTTCTAGAGGTTTAAAAAAAATATTAATGCCAGGTATTTCAATTGCAGTAAACAATGTCACCTAAAGAGGGGCTAGAAACAGGGCATTCCTAGAAATAATGTTTTTTCAAGGAACAATGGCAACAGAATGCCCCTCCCTTCTGGAATATGCAGAAGGTATGGTAAAGGTAGTCATTGGACTAATGAATGTAGATCAACAAGGTACAACCAGGTAATCCTTTGCCTTTGCCATTGGGATACTCCCTGAGGGACCTCTCATAGGCCCACATGTCAAATTCAGTGCAGTCCTTTCGTGTCATCATCAAAAGAAACCCCTTCCTAGAGCAATTAAAGAATCTAATTCCTATTGTAAAAAAAATCATTCTGCTCTGGGTGATAGAACAGCTATAGAAGAGAGAACAAAAAATTTGGGAGAAACCATGAAGTGAATTTTTTTGTCAAACTTCCATAAATGAACAAACACCAAAATTAAAAATACAAATGAATAATGTTCTCATTGAAGGTCTTGTAGACACAGGGGCAGAAGTAACAATAATTGCACCAGAATCCTGACATCCAAATTGGCCTCTTCAGGAGGTAAATGTTCAGATGTTATGGATTGGAACAATATATCAAGTGAAACAGAGTGCTAGATAGGTCAAATGTATAGGGCCAGAAGGACAGAGAGGAAAATTAAAGCCATATGTGGCTAATACAGCAATGAATTTATGGGGACATGATTTATTACAACAATGGAATACTCAGATTAACAACCTCAGAAACAAACCATAAACTAACACAGATTTTTGAGAAAAATATTAGAAGGTATTATAAACATCAGTTACCAATCATCCAGCTAGTACAAGAACAGGGCACAACACCTGCTGATCTTTCAAAGACACCCACAGCCCTACCTTTAAAATGGTAAACAGACAAGCCTGTATGGTTTTAGCAATGACCTTTAAAAACAGAGAAAGTATAGGCCTTAGAACAGCTGGTACATGATCAGTTAAATGCTTGGCATATTTAAGAATCAACCAGCCCTTGGAATTCCCCTGGATTTGTTATTAAAAAGAAATCTGGTAAGTGGAGAATGGTGACAGATCTAAGAACTATTAGCAAGGTAATTCAGCCAATGGGCTCTCTACAATCTGGAATTCCTTTGCCTACTACATTACCTAAAAGATGGCTTTTTATACTTATCAGTTTAAAAGAATATTTCTTCTCAATACCCTTACAAGAAAAGACAGAGAAAAATTTGCCTTCATGGTACCTACTTACAATAATTCTCAGCCTGTTCAGAGCTATCAATGCAAGATTCTCCCACAGGGAATGTTAAATAACCCAACCTTGTGCCAATATTTTGTATGACAGCTGTTAGAAATAACAACACGTAAACAATTTCTCTAACTGGCAGAGAAAAGGAACCCAAAAATGTCCTAAACTGTAATACAAGTAGAGGTGTAGTGATATTTGCTCCACCCATGACCTTGGGCTACAGGGACTGAAAAAGGCAGTGCTTTCTGCCATTGTATGTGATATCTTATAAGGGATATCTCCCTGTTCCTGCCTGTGAGTTGGTTTTGGTCCCAGTCAGATCAGAGAATGACTTCAGTTGTCTACTACATTCTGTATTCATGAGTGTATTTTCTCAATTTACCTTAGTAAATTACACTAATACTTCTTAAACAGACTCCTATGGATTCATCACTTTTTCTGGCACCCAAACTTGTGGATTTGAAACCCACATGCCTCTCCTGGGGCTACTGGCATGACCAAATCCTAATGCCCATGAGTGGCTGCAGATGAATTTTGTCACCTTGCAGAGCCCTCAAGCAGTACAAACCCCCTGAGACTGCCTGACCCTACAGCCATGTGGGGAGCCTGTAGGTCATGAACCTCACTAGGCCGGTGAGCCAGGGACTCCTAGACCAGGCAGCTCTCATGGCAGCAGTTCTTGTAACCACTGCCAGAAACATGCACATTCTGTGGCAGATAGACCATCATGTCAGAGAGAAAGGTATCCATACTAGATGCCTCTCTAGTTCCATGCTTGTAGCAGCTGGACAAGTCACAGACCCCTGCCTGGTTAGAGATCACCAGCAGAATGTTCCCTTACTTTTAAAAAGTGTTCAGTGTAGCTGCTGCCAATTCCAGGACACCCTAAGCCACTGCCTTGGCCATGACCACTACCTCCATCTTGTGTGCAGCACACATGCATGGCCAGCCCCATAGTACCAGCCAGACAGTTGGCTCCTGCCAGGCTCGTGACAACTTCCATTTCATTGGTGTATTGCCTTGATGTTGTATATAATCTGTTGTGGTCCCAGCAACCCTACCTAGTGATTAGGGGTTGCCCTGGTGAGAGCTTAATTCACAGGAACCATTCAGGGAGCCTGAGTCAGCATGCAACACACCTTTTTTGGTGCTACACCTGTGAACCATACTGGCCAAACAATGATACTACACACAAAAATTACCATACGAATCAGCCATTTGCCTAACCTGATTAATTATACCTGGAATTGGACACATAGGGCAATCTTTTGAGGATTTTATCTGAGATAAATTACTTGATAATTTTACACTTTAAACTGATTAATAAATAATCAAATTAATAAAATTTTTCTTTACTAATTTTGAATATTTCTCAAAAAAAATGACAATTTCACCACTCAGGAATTTAAGATCTTTTTTGTTTGTACTATGAACGAAATATTGTAGGACATATACGATTTTCCTGGGACATATATAATGTCCACCATATTAGCAATTAGCATTGTAATTCATCTCATCTCATTGAAAAATTTACTTAATAATAACAGCAATAATTAGACATTAATGGAACTGATACAGGACTTAAATAGAAGGATTCTTTCATTGGAATCCAATAATTTTCCACAAGAACTTCAGTCCATTCATAATAACTGGACAACCAGATTTAATTCTATTGATAACAAATGTGAATACTTAATGAATAAAACAATAACTCTTCAGAATAATCTTAATCCCGTTGAGAAAAATTCTAAGGAGGAAAGATCATCACTAATTGATAGAATAAAGTCTGTGAAACAATACATTTCTAAAGAACATAAAAAAAATTGTATGATTCCAAAAAAATCTCTAGATTCCATTACAAGAGAAGAAGTTCAAGCACTTCAGAAAACAGTAGTTAATCCATTTCAAGCTCTAGAGGAGTCTCTCAGTAAGGATGATAAAAAAAAAAAAAACAGCTGAGAAGCAGAAGGTCAGAGCCATACAAGTAATAAGATTGCAGATGGTTCTTATAAAATAGCTTATCCTGTCACCATCCATGAGAAGCCAACAGTTGATATGCATGCTGAAGAATATATAGAATATACCTGGCAACCTATTCATATGAGAGATTTTTTAAAATATTAAGAAGGCAATAGTCACCAATGGAATACATTCAACATATGTTAAACAGATGTTAAATACGAGCTTTTCTAGAAACAGAATCATACTAGATGACTGGAATCAGTTAATTTCAGCTGTATTAGAGTACAGCCAGCAGTTACAATGGAAAAGCTGGTTAAGACAAGAGGCTAAGGACCTTGAACAGCAAGGTAAAATGAGAGGTTTTGAGATCTCCCAAGATCAAATTCTTGTTGAGGGCCCTTTTGCTGATTTAAATGTACAAACTACCTTGGATAAGCATATATTATCCCAATGCCAAACAGCAGCTTTAAGTACTTAGAAAAAAAATCCAGAACCAAGGAAACCAACTAAGCTATATACAAAATTTTTCCAAGAGTCAAAAGAACCATTTACTGATTAAAAAACAAATAAAATGTTTGTATAAAAGGCAATATCATACCCACAATTAAGACAAATATTAACTCAGTCTTTGGGTTTTGATAATACTAATACCTACTGCAAAAGCATTATTGTACCTTTAAAGGTCAGGTAATCACCTTTGGGAGAATGGATTCAACATATAAACAGTGTTGAATCTCTTAACAATGGTAATAAGGGTTGGATAGGAGTGGCCATTTCCAAAGGTGGAAGTAGGCATCAAGGTAACAAATGTTTTAACTGTGGTGCAGTAGGTCCTATAAGAAGAAATTCTACACAGGGTGCTCCTAGAAGCAATGCTTCTTCTAGAAATTACCCTAATAAGAGTACCCAAACTTCTGGATTATGGATAAGATGTGATAAATGCCAACATTAGACCAATGAATGCAGATCAACAAGATACATACCAGGCAATCCTTTACCAAAGAAAAATGCCTGGGGGAGGCTCTCACAGTCCCCCAAATTAAATGTGGTCCAAACATTTCCAATCACTCTAGAGGAAAGTCCTCTCCAGGAAAATTAAATAACCCAGTGCATAATAGAAAGAATGATACTGTACTGCATGATAGAACAACTTTGATAGATGAATCAAAAATTCCATAAAATGAATATTTTGGCAGATTTTTATAAATGAACAAACAACAAAGATTAAACTGTTAATGAATAACATTGTTTGAAGGATTAGTGGAAACAAGTGCAGATGTGACTATAATGACACCAAAATCATGGCATCTGAATTGCCTTGTCAAGAAATAGATGCCCAATTTCTAGAGACTGGAATCCTATCTCAGGTAAAACAAAGTTCAAGATGGCCTGAATGCATAGGGCCAGAAGGAATAAGAGGAAGGCTGAAGCCATATGTGACAAATGTAGCAGTAAATCTTTGGAGCCAAGATCTGTTATAGCAATGGAGTACCCAGATTAAAACTCCTCCAATCTCAAGAGTGGAATATAGACCGATTTACATTTCTTAGAATAATATTATAAGATACTATAAAAATCAGCCACCAAACATTTAGGCTGTACTTAAACAGAGAACAATTGATGTTGAACTCTAGGAAGTATCAACAGCCCTAACTTTAAAATGGCTAACTGATAAACCTGTCAAGTTGAACAATGGCCTATGACACAAGAGAAACTACAAGCTTTAGAACAGCTGGTTCAGGAGCAGTTAAATGCTCAACACATTGAAGAATCTACCAGCCATTGGAATTCTCCTATATTTGTTATTAAAAAGAAATCTGGTAAATGAAGAGTGCTGACAGATCTGAGAGCCATAAATAAAGTATTTCAGCCTATGAACTCCCTACAGAATGTCATGCCTTTGCCCTCTCTGTTACCTAAAAAAATGGCCTATTAGAGTTATCAATTTAAAAGACTGTTTCTTCACCATACCTCTACAAGAAAAAGAGAAAACTTTGCCTTCACAGTACCTACTTACAATAATTCCCAGCCAGTCAAGCAGATCAATGGACCGTCCTCCCACAGGGAATGTTAAATAGCCCTATCCTGTGCCAATAATTTGTGCAAAAACCATTGGAAATAATTCATGCAGAATTTCCACAATCTATAATCTACCACTATATGGATGATATCGTAATAGGTACCTTAGAAAACATGTTTGAAGAAGTAAAGAAAATTTTGCCTTGCTGGGGACTACAAATTGTTTCTGAAAAAATAAAAATAGGAAATTCTATTAATTACTTACAATATAAGAAGGGTCTACAAAAAATTGAACCCCAAAAGGTAAAACTCAATAGAGATCAATTGCAGACTCTTAATGGTTTTCAAAAATAGTTAGGAAGCATTTCCAACTTATAAACTATCATTGGAATATACAAAGATGAACTAGAAAATTTGACCATACTCTGGAAGGGGACAAGGATTTGTAAAGTCCAAGAGAATTATCAGCTGAAGCTGAGAAGGAATTGGCTCTGGTAGAAAAGAAAATAGAAGAGGCACATGTGGATCATGTGAATCCAGAACTTAACTGCATTCTGGTCATACTCCCCTCCAGACACTCTCCCACAGGGATTTTGATGCAGAGGGGAGATAAAACATGGAATGGATATCTCTACCATGTAAACTGAGTGAGAAGTTAAAGACTTGTGTAGAAAAGGTCTCTGATTTGATTCTAAAAGGAAAATAAAGACTTTGTGAGCTGACAGGAATAGACCCAGTAGAAACTGTAGTACCTTTAACTAATGAGGAAATTTCCTCTTTATGGAAAGATAATGAATACTCGCAAAGAGCCTCCAATAACTTTTTTGGGAGAGATTAATTATTGCTATCCCAAAAGCAAGGGAATAGAATTCATAAAAAGAACTTAATGGGTCCTTCCTCATATTGTACAGCAAAAACCAGTCCCTATAGTCCCCACATTCTGTATTGATGCAAATAAATCTGGAAAGGCAGGATATAAATCAGAAGACTTAACTAAAGTGGTTTAAAGTCCCACAATTCTGTACAAAAGGCAGAATGTATGCCATTCTAATGGTACTAATAGACTTCCCAGAACTTCTCAATATAGTTACTGACTCAATATGCAGAGAGCGTTGTTTGATATATTGGAACTGCTACATTTATTCCTGATAATAGAGAATAAACTTCACTATTTATACAATTACAGGATATCATCAGAAATAAGGAACATCCTATATCTACAACACACATCAGCTCTCATATGGGTCTGCCAGTTCCTCTAGCACACGGTAATAATGAGATTGATCAGTTATTGATACATAATATGCTAGAAGCCTCAAAATTTCATAAGAAGCACCATGTAAATAGCAAAGGTTTGCAAAAGGACTTTTGCATCTCTTGACAATAAGCCAAGGAAATTGTAAAAAAAAAAATGTCCTATTTGTTCCTTCTACAACCTAAGTTCATTACTCTCAGGAAATAATCCCAAAGGTATACAAAGAAATAAAATTTGGCTAATGGATATGTTTCATTTTGAAGAATTTGGAAGATTTAAATATGTACACCATACCATTGACACCTACTCAGGATTTCAATCAGCAACTCCTTTGAGTTCTGAAATGGCAGACTCTGTAATTACACACCTTTTAGAAGTTGTGGTCATCATGGGAATACCTGTACAAATTAAGACTGACAATACTCCAGCATATGTGTCAAATAAAATAAAACAGTTTTTTGGTTATTACCATATAAAAGATGTTACAGGTATACCACATAATCCCACAGGCCAAGCAGTCATAGAAAGATCCAATCAAACTTTAAAGGATATGCTAAATAAACAGCAACAGGTAACAATGTCTCCTAGAAATAAGTTACATAATGCTTTATAAACCTTGAATTGTCTTGATGTTGATGAGAAAGGTACAACAGCTGTGGAGAGACATTGGACAACAGAAAATCTCCTGAGCTAAACTGACCGGTTTACTTCAAAGATATGTTGACCTCGGAATGAAAACCAGGATACACCCTATGTTGGGGAAAGGGTTTTGCTTTTGTTTCTGCAGAAGAGAAAAAGCCATGGATACCAATAAAATTAATAAAAACTTGCTTCAAATAGGAGAAACCCCTTGATGAGAAGAAGTAATAGCTCTTGCCCTTCCTCAACTGAATGTACCAGGCTCTGCTGAATGCCCATGGGAGCCTTACTTTTTTAAAAAATTTATTTATTAAATTTATTTTTACATATCAGCCACGGATTCCCTTGTTCTCTCCCCTCCCCCACACCTTTCCCCCAGTCCACCCCCCATTCCCATCTCCTCCAGGGCAAAGACTCCCCCTAGGACTGAGTTCAACCTGGTAGATTCAGTCCAGGCAGGTCCAGTCCCCTCCTCCCAGGCTGAGCCAAGTGTCCCTGTATAAGCCCCAGGTTCCAAACTGCCAGTTCATGCACTGAGGACAGGACCCGGTCCCACTGTCTGGATGCCTCCCAAGCAGATCAAGCTAATCAACTGTCTTATTTATCCAGAAGGCCTGATCCAGTTGGGGGGCTCCTCTCCTCTGTACCAAGGCTGTGCAAGGTATCTCATCAGAGGTAATGAGCTCCAAACAGCCGGCACAGGCACCAAATATAGATCCTGATCCCACAATTATGTTTCTTCTTAGAGTTGATAAATTGCTTCTAAAATTGCTCATTTGAATTATTTCAACACTCTTCAAGGTAAACTTAATATTGTCTTGGGTTTTAGTTAAGCAGTGATACGGGTTGTTTTTTTTTTAATTGTGCTCATCAATAAAACAGACTTAGAATTCAAAAAAAATAAAAAGAAGTAATAGCTCATCCACCAATGAGACAACTCTACAAGTTTTAAGAAAACCTCAACAAACAAGGGTGGGTCAGGGCAGGGTTCTGTTTTTGTCTTTACAGGATGATAGGAATATCCATATTCAAAAAATCATAAGGCCTTGGACAACCAGATGTTTACAGCAGAAGGGAAGAACATATTGGTACCAATATACTCTATAGGGTAATATCTCGTTGCCTAACATCAATATCTCTTTAACTCTAGAATAGTTGTGGTCCTGATACAATTATAAATCAAGCTGGCTTTGGAGTTGGAATGTGGCTCTCTCCTTCTCTAAACCCAAGGATATCACTAAAAGAAAAAATTAGGAGATTCCATCTCATATTGGAAGAGCCAACTGGTGTGAGACAGAAGAAAACCAATAATCTAGGGACCATTGTTGTCAAGATTCTATTTCTTTCCATGCTTGTCCTTGCTTTCTGGGAATCTCTTCTTGTTCCAGTGCAAATACAAACTTTACATTTTGATATTAATAATGTTCAAGTTTTCCACAGTGAAAATAAGTCTCCCCAATAGCAATCTCTGAAGTTTCCAGAAGGATGATGGGGCCCCTCATCAATGACTCTACTTGGTCCAGAAGGATGCCACCACACCTAAGAACATTACTCAGTGATGAACTTTGGACTGAAAACTCTTCAGGGCAGTTCTAAAATGAGGTGATACATCATACTACACTTCTATCCTTAATCTCAGACAATCTTATCCATTACTCTGAGGCTGGTAAGAGACTCTACAGCTAGCCCTATTTAGGTCTAACTATCTAAGTTTTCTTACAGGACCCCACAGAGATACCATCACCCCCTAACAGCAGGAAGCAATTCTAAGAAAATGATGCCCCTCTACCAAAGGTTTCATTTTTCTCAGGGTTATGGATGGATGGTTATAGAGTTGGGGGTGGAATAAAAAAATTTAGACTCAGTATTCTCCTTTATAAAAGAAAAGGGGGAATGGATAGGTAAGTATATTAAGGTAGATTATTGTATCTATTAGTATAATTATTTAGCAAACTATGAGCCTTTGGATAATTTCTTCTCTTGTTTAAGGTATTATGTTTATGCAACTCATTTAAATTGTAATGTATAATTAAGAAATACAGATTAATAATCTTCTATGATAATCAATTTGTAGTCATGTTAGTTACTTTCTTAGATATACAAAGATATATTTCAGTTAGATAGGTAATCTTCAAAAACTTAAAGACCTACAGAATACAGCAATTAAAATGTTTTAAGAACTTAGACTTTTCTGGACAGTAACACACATCTGCTCCTGGCAGTACCAATTACTTCAAAGAGGATGGTGGGCATTGAAGAAACTCATTATGGAGTTTGCTTTCTTTGTGGCAAAAGTTAGCTACTGGACAAAAAAAACATGCCCTTGCCTGGACTGCTTGTATAAACTGGATGTTGTATTAACTAGACATGCAGGACCCATAGGAAAATGACCACTGAATTATGCCAAAACAAGGCAAAATAGTCCTTCAGGTTCCTGCTTTGCAGAGGAGACTACAAGACATTCTACAGGACAGAGTGAGAAGTGATTGAAAAACTTTAGGCCTATAAGCTGAACATGGATGCATCATCACTGCAGAAGAACTTCGGGTGACTGTCCAGGCAGTCAAATGTCTCTGTCATTCTAGATTTTTGGAAGTTGCTTACAATGCACTGCCTGTTTTCTTAGGTAATATTATATCCTTCTAGGGTTTTTGATGGAGTTGAAGACCAGATAGTTATAATTATAGCTTTCCTTAGTCATGATAAAAGATAAATTAGATATAAAATTTTAGACTCACAAAATAGGATATATAGTAGAATATTTCCTAATTTTGCCAAATATAAATAGATTAGATATTATAAATGTGATTCTTGCTTGAAAACTGCTTTGTTATATATGATTTTACTATGTTAAAGTTAAAACCTTCCTTTTTGATTAAATAACAAAAAGGAAAGTACTAAGGGATGTCTTTCTGTATGCTGTGAATATATGCTGTTCCCATTGGTTAGTAAATAAATCTGTTTTGGCCTAAAGCTAGAAAGCTTTTAGCCAGGCAGGAAATCCAAGTAGAGATACAGAGAGGAGAAAGGCAGAGTGAGAGAAATGGCAGCTGATGGCCAAAGAGCAGCAAGATGCTGCAGACCAGTAACACCATGGCCACATGGCAACTTATAGATTAGTAGAAATGGGGTAAGTTATAAGAGCTAACTAGCAAGAAGATTGAGCCATAAGCCTTCTGGTTTGTAATTAAAATAAACCTCTGAGTGATTATTTTATAAGTGGCTATGGAACATTAGGTGGGAGAGATTTGTCCAGACTGAAGAAAATTCCCATCACATTGATACAAATATAAGTTATTCTTAAATTCCTATTTAGGATAATTTGTATGTTGATACAAATACAAAACTATATTTGTCATATTGTACACATATTCCTACTCCTGTTTGAAATATTTTCTATATTGATACAAATGTAATAATATATTTATCATACTATATGTATGTTCTACCTCTGTTTATGATATCTTGCATATTGATACACATTAAGGATATTGTTGTCATATTGCATATTGCACTATACATTTCTACCTCTGTTTAAGATATTTTGTGTATTGTCACAATTTTAAGATCATTGTCCTTATACAGTACATCTGTTTACAGACTGTTTACCTAGTTAATGTGAAGCCTTAGTTGTAGTGGGTAGCCATTCCAGCTTGGATCTGGAAGTTCCAACCCCTGTTGAGACTCTGGCAACTGTCATGCCTACGAGGTGGGGCCAGGGGAGGCGCCTGGAGACTCGAGATCTGGATGGGCAAGTGCGTGCTTGGTGCCGGGACCCTGAACGGTGGAGATGGACTGAGCAGAGCTCCAGAGAACACCGCTGGACTGCGATACACCTTCCCCAGACCCTGTGACCTACCTATGCCTTAATTTGTGAGTGACACCATTAAATAAATATCCTTTTAACTACGTGGAGTGGCCTTAATAATTTCACCAATACTTAGTCTTCAAATTATTTAGGTAGATAAGACTTACAAAGCTATAGTCACCCAAGCTTGTCATTTCTATAGTTATGTTAGCCAGGTTCTCCAGATTTATAAAAACATATGTCAAATGGATAAGTAATCTTCAAACACTTCGTAGATCTAAAGACTATGTCATTTAAATGTTTTGATAACTTAGAATTCTGTTGACATGAGACACAATTTCTCCTGGCAGCACTGGTCTGATCCCAAGAGAATGTTGAACTTCTAAGACATATCTGTTTGGAAGTTTGTCTTCTTAGCAACAAATGGCTTGCTGGGCAAAGAACTGCCCTTGCCTCAACTGCTGACAGTATGAACTCTGTCCTTTCCAGATGAGCAGGATACAAGAAAAAACAACTACTGAACTCTGCCAAAACAGGGTAAGATGGTCTTGCAAAATTCCTGCTTCTGAAAATGGCCTGTCAGATATTCTAGGCCTGTAGCCAAATTGGATGCCACAACGATGCTGAGAAACTTTAGGTGACTATCCAGGCTGCCAGCTGTTTCTGTCTATTCTCACAGAATTTTCAGAAATTGCTTGCTTGCATTTACATTTTCTCAGGTATTATATTGTTCCTTCTCAGGTCTTCAATGGAGTTTGAAGACAAGATAGTTACAGTTACAATCTTCTTGTATCTTAGCTAGAACATATTAGTACTAGAGTTAGAAACTTCAAAATAGGACAGCTATTGGATCAATCTAAATTATTTACCATTCACCTATGTTCTGGACATATCTAGACATGTAGCATGTCTCTCTTGTTTGATGTTATTCTTGTTGGTTGTAGTTCCATTTTTGTTTATGTTATTACCCTTTGTTTTTCCTGGATGATACTAGATAATCATTCTTATTGTATATAGTTTACATTAAGTTTAGAACCTTCTTATTTAGACAAAAAAAGGGGAAAGTCCATGACCTTGGGCAAAAAGCCTGAAGGAGGCGGTGCTTCCTGCCATTGTATGTGACTTCTTAGAAGGGAAGGGAGGAGGGTCACATGTCCCTTCTCCCTGCTCCTGCCTATGAGGTGGATTTGCTTCCAGTCAGATCAGAGGACGACTTCACCTGTCTACTCCGTTCTGTATTTGTGAGTGTAAACAGAGTACAATAGGAGTTTGTTGTGTGGTCTCCCAAGACCTTGAAGGGACTCAGGGGACTCTGGCCCCTTCATCTCTTCATCATTGGCCATGAAACAGAGAGCCTTGTTCTCCCACAGGCTCACTGCCCAACAAGCTGCCTCCAAACGCACCAATGTGTGGTAATATTTTAATTGTGCTGAAATGTGATTTTATTTGTATGTTAATAAAGTTTGTCTGGAGACCAGAGGTCACATAGCAAGGTCACATAGCAAGCCATAAGCAGAAGTCATGGTGGTAGCACACATCTTTAATCCGATCATATGGCAGGCAGAGTCTCTGTGTGGTCAAGGACACAGCCAAGCATCGTGACATGAGCCTTTAATCCCGGATACCATAGAGACTGGAGGTCTGTATAGACAGGTAGTGATGAGGAAGTCATGTGGCTGGGCTTAGAGCCAATGAGAAAGCAGAAAAGAAAGACAATAAAAACACAAATCAGACAGGAAGATAAGGTAGTCGTGGCCCTCTGATCTCTTTTGCTATCACCTCTGTATTTGGCTCTGTGTTTCTTATTTACTAAGATTGTTTAGAATTTTGTCTACACCAGTGTCTGTTGCTCACAGACATGGAACTCTGAAGCTATAGGCCTACACAACTGTGTCTTCCTCTATGTTCACAATCTCAGAGACTTGCCACTGTGACAGAGCGCTGAGGATCACACACAGGGCTACTAAGAGGAGCTCAGATGCTTGCTGTGTGGCATCTTCTGAGTGAGGAGAAGACAAGAGGTCATGAACTCTTGATTGCAACCATTGGTGATCACAACTGAGTAAAATCAGGACTAATGATCTTGACCCAAATCCCAAGGAGCAACACTTCCAACTGATACCAGAAGGGGGTCTATTTAGGTGGAAGAAACTGGCCAGTATGAAAGGAATAGCACACCAGGGGCCCCTGAGAGCAATAGAAAAGGAATACAGAAAATAACCATGAGGTCTGAGCAATGTCCTGGAATATATGTGACTTTCACCACATTCTTGCTGCATCCTCCTCCTGTACTCAGCAACACTTCCTGGAGGCTGTTGGGAAAGGATGAAGAGACCCCCCCATGTGGTTTAGTCTCCAAAATGCTCACATGAGTTCTTGCTATATCTTCCAATAGACCTTCCCTTCCTCCATACCCAAGCTATCTTTAAAACCCAACCTCAAAATTTTTAAATAGCCAGTTAGAGTTCTAGCACATGCCCTTAATCCCGTGGCATATCCTATCACTGAGGAGCCTGGAACAACCTGGAACACAGGGTCCTCTTATGGATCAGCCTATGGAGTTGACTACAGGTCTGTGTCATAAAGCCCAACCCAAAGTGAGGTTTGGTCTGGTTTTTTTTTTTTTTTTTTTTGGAACTATGCTGGGTAGGTGGCCCACACCTTTAGAGTGATAGGGTCAGGAACATCTCTGAGTTTGAGGCCAACCTGGTTGACATTGCAAATTTTGGAATAGCAATAGCTACACAGAGAGAACCTGTCTCAAAATATAAAAGAAAGGAACCCGGCTGTTGGGCTAGGCTGTGATGGGAGGATCACCAAAAATTTTGGGTCAGTCTGAGCTAGAGATTGCACGTTAAAATAAGATGTACAAGGAAAGAAATGAACAAAAGTGATGGAGGGAAAGAAAAAAAAACCCTAAAAACTAAAAACCGAATAACAGTTGCCGAAAAGGAGTTGAAATTCCAAGGGCTCAAGTTCCAAGGCTCATTCTGCCCCATGAGTGGATCAGACTGTGTCTTCCCTGGGTCCACACTCAGGGAGGGCTTTGGTCCCCTCCCCTCAGTCATGGATGTTATCTCAGGGAAAGAGGTGATGCAGAATGGACTACATATAAGAACAGGAGTGTGTGGATGGGGAAGGGAACCTATTTATGGTGGGTGTTGTCAAGTCTGTGTCTGAAAGATTGTGAAGGAGAACCTGGGAGAGAACTGCGAGAATCAGTCTGCAAGTCCATCAGCCATCTGGCCACTTCTCACAACTTGAAGATCAAAAGCACGCTGGGCGGTGCATGCAAATAACAATATGGCCCCAGTCTCCTCAGAATTCTGGGAATGAAAAGTGCAACTAAAAATTTCATCCTCTGTTGGATCTCACAGACTTTCTCTAGAGTATAGGTTGTGGGCACAAGAGACCTAGGGAGTCCATGCAGGGCGCATGATTGTTGGTGTGAGTGTATTTATGACCATGCTGTGGAGGTTATGTGCATGTTAGTAGTGTTGGTGTGGGTGGAAATGCAGTTATCAGGTCTCAGTCTTTTGGCTAAGATCAAATGTAGTATCTGTGCTTATCAGTTTAATATCTAATCTGTCCTCTATCCCAGGACAATATATTAAATGGATTTTTGACACTAGGAGTTGTACTAGGAGCTTGCTCCATCCACTCCCAGCATTGACCCGGTATTGCAGTATCTCCACAAACAGTGAACTCCCATGGGGATTAATCTTGTAGCTTAAAATAAGATCAGTCTCTCAGCAGTTTCATTACCACTGCTGGAGCTGACCTGTTCACTTCTGAGCTTCTCTTTTCTGAGCCATCATCATATAACAATGGCCCTCAACCAGCTGATTAAATATTTGCCCGTTCCCATTTTGTGTCATTTAATCTTTTTGATTTTTTTTTAATTTGTACAATGTGCACACCTGATGTTGTGGCACAGGCCAGAGGCAGGCATGCTAGCATAGTCTACAGAGTGAGTTCCAGGACAACCAGGGAGGGCTGCACAGAGAAACCCTGTCTTGAAAATCCTAAAATTGAAACGTTTTAAAATAATGAATATAACATCCCATATATAGGAGAGAAAGAAAAAAAAATCAAGGCCTGTTTTATCGCTCCATGAGTTTGACCTAGACTTCTATCATAATTAAAACATGGGATCTTGTGTTTGTTTTGGTTTCTTTGTAAGAGAATCTCAAAACATTTCTGGGTAAGGAAAAGACTTTAAGTATTCAAAGGACAGATTCTGTACAACTGTGCTCACTGTGGCACTACGCACAGTAGCCAAGATGTGAATGTGTTCTCTCTTCCATCAGCTGATGAACCGACAAAGAAAATGTACAAGATGGCATTTTACTTGGCCTTAATAAAAATGAAATGATACCTTTGTCAGGGAAGAGACAGTGATTAGTGAAAAAAGTGGGGCCTGGAATGGGAGATATGAAGTATTTTCTCTAATTTGCAAAATTTATTATTTCTTTGTAAACAGGGAGCTGAAGGGAGAGGGAGGAGAAGAAAGGATAGTGGGGAGGAGGAAATGGGGAACGGGTGATGGGGGAATGTGGGAGCCCGTTTTCAGGTTCCTCATGGCTTTACTCAGCAGATCTGCATAGAGAGGATGATTAGGACCACAGGCCTGAGTGCAGGTGTCTGAGATGGTCTGCACTATGCTGTGCTGGGGGGAGGGCTTTTGTTCTACCCCTTGGCATCTCTATAAATACCCTGGGGGCAGAGACAGTCAGGGCCCATTGGAGTAGGCTTCAGGCCCTCTTGGGGCTATCTTTTATTTTCTATCTGTTTATCTCCACAATCTAAATCCTTCTATCTAATATTTCTGCTGTCACACTCAAGAAAACTCTGGGAAACTGTGGGGTTGGTGGGTAAATGCCCCACAGATGGCACCATGAACAGGGACTAAAGAAAGAAAAAAAAGAAGAAAAAAAAAGGTAGAGAACTAAAGATAAATGAACAGGAACTAAGGACAAAGCAATAGAGACTAAAGAAAAAGGAAAATAATAGTTTTATTACAGAGTTTTAGGCGAAAGTGCTGAGTCAGTCCTGCCAGTGGAAAGGGGAATGCCTGGTGTTGTTATGGAATATATATATATATAAGAGGCAGGGGATTTTATCCTCAAGAGCAAAAGAAAAATGGACTGGAAGGATGTCTGATACTACTGCGCAAAAATCTCCTGTAAAAATTTTCTATCGTGTATCTCTTTCTCAATTTCTATCAGTGAAAAATAAGTATAAGGTATAGTGTAGTAATATAGTGTAGGAAAAACTTAGAAGTGTAAGATGGTGTAGCAAAAATTTAAGATAAGTAAGGCAACTAGACAGAAAAACACTTCAATTTTCTAACTTTGGGGGCTATGAAGGCAAACTAGGGGAAAAAACTTTTAGCTTTACAGGTAGTAAAAAAAAAAAAAAAAAGCTCTTCTTTGAGCTTATGGGGAAGAAAAAGTTTCCTATGGAAGCTTTTGTCCTGGGGACAGCTGAAATGCTAAGTCCAAGTGGCAGGAGAAAGTGATTTCTCCCTGAGGCAAAAATGCAGGTATAAGAAGCCAAAAAAATTAAAGTTCTGAAGTTTTGGGAAAAGTTGGTCTCTCTCTTGGGAAAAAAATCTTGCTCTTAAACTAAAAGCTTTTCTTGGAAAATTTGGGGGGGGGGGAAACTCTCAAAAGCCTTAATCTTTCTTTCTCAAACTAAAGCTCTCTTAAAAAACTTAAAAGCTAAAGCCTTTAACTTTCTCCCTCAGAAAGACAAAAATTAGAACCACCTGAAGCTATTAATATGGGAAAAACCTGTGATTAGCTCTAAGGGAAAACAACAAACCTCTTAAGACAGCAAAACCTCTCTAAGTTCTGTCTTTCAAGCTTTAAAAAAAAAATCCTCCCTGCAAAGCAGAAGGCAGGGATGAGTTCCTAAAAAACCTCTTCTAAGCTCTGTCTCTTCAAGCTAGTAAAAGACAGTGGGTCAGAGGACCCTGAGGGAAACGCTTGGGAGAGTGTGGGTGAAGAGCCATAAAGAACCCAATAGGGCAGGAAATTGTTTACCTGGAAAAAGCAAAAAAGCCAAGCTTTTCAGTTACAGCTGAGCTGAGGCATCAAGGGTTATGTTTCTGAGTGAGCATTTCAGAATGAAAAGGTGCTCCTAATCATCCTAACACCAAGGCCAAGATCCTCTGAAACAATGCAAACTCTGTTAAGCATTGTATCCTAGCTTCTAACCAACAACTGAGAAGCAGTTTCTGGAACTTAGAACTGAGGCGGGAAGGTGCAGGACCACCAGGGAAAATTGCTAATGAACAAACAAAGCTAAAGCCAGTGGGAACAGCACAGTTGTCTGCTTTCCTATAAGTCCTGGGTTGATAGGTCCACAACTTCAAAAAGAAATCTGAGAAAAGCTTTCCTATCAGAGAAACGACATTTCTGGGAAAACAGTAAAGCTGAACTGTGTCTGAAGCACTTGTGCAGCTGAGTCAGAATGCTGTCTGGGAAAGAGCCCAGCCAGGGCAGAACAGAGAACTATCCAGGAGTAAAGCTTTCTTTTCTATCAGAAAGCATATTTTTGAGAAAAGCTTTGTTTCCACTGACTCCCGGTGAGATGAGGGAGTGTAGCCCTAAGGGGTGATTGCTTCTGGCATACGCTCTGTCCTTGAGCATCTGGACAAATGCAACCCACTGGGAAACCTGGCCAGGTGAAGGCCTGATGAGGCAAAATACTTGTTGTAAATGCCAGTTTAAGGGGAACAAAAACCTCCCTTATTAAAAAAAATAAAAATAAAATAAAAAATAAAAAAAAACAGAAGCTTGATTTTTTTAACACAAACCTCACAGACCCTGAAAACAGAAACAGACAAAAAAAAAAACCACTACCTTTAGGACAGGAAAAGTCAGCACTTTAGTGTCAGAAACTGTTTCTGGGGCAGAGGGAATGAACTGAGACCAAACTGGGAACTGTGAGGGAGAAAGACTCTCTGAAGAAATGGAGAAGGGACAGATTCCTCCCCAGAAAGTGCATGATCTGAGAAAAGCTGCTAGAGTTTGAGTCAGATTTGGGGAAAGCCTCTACCTCCAAAGACAGACAGCAGAGGTACAGAGCCACAGACAGATACCTGAAGCTCTGCATCTGGAGGGAAAGGAACAAGCAAAATGAGAATAAGAACAGTGGAGGAAAAAAATCTCTCTGAAGGAGCTGTGGGAAAGCTCTGTTGTGAATGCTTTTGTTTTTTACTGACTGGCTAAGCCAAACACAAGGAAAGTTGCTATCAGGAATGCCAGCCTCAAATGTGCTCTAACCAGGCAGGTGCAGTTCTGATTTAGGGCGTGTCAAATGAAGGACAGACACCTGTTGAGGCCACCTCAGAGAGAGCAGAAATATCCCAGTCTCTGGTAGTTGAAAACTTAAAACACTTTGTTCAAATCTCCCGTTGCAAAAGCAAAAAACTTGGTTCAAACCTCCCAGGTAAAAACTTCAGAAGTAAACTGGTAAGAGAGCTGCAAGTTGACTTTCAGACCCAAAAAGAACTTTGGGGAATGAAGTCCGAAAGCTAGCTTGCAACAAGGGGCTGATATAAGAGAAATGCATTCTGGGAAAGGTAGTTTTTCCACTAAAGATGGCGACAGTGCCTGGAAGAACTTTTCAGCTCAAAAAGATTTTCATAGTAAACTTAAAGTACAGCTTTTAAAAGAAAGAGGAAAATCATCTCAGAGTTTGTTGAATGTCAGTTCCAAAGAAAAATTAAAAGGATATGGAACTCGGAGGGTCGTCGTTTTTGGCACCTTTGCGAAAATGACTTATTTTCCCTAATAGCTGTGCAAGCAATTTTTGGTAGGAGCTTTATAGTGGTTCAAGGGGAATTTTACTCTCATCCTGAAGTAATGAATTTGGGTAAAGAGACAGCCTCTAACTAGAAACCGTTTGTCAACAAGCCATTTTAAAATCCTTAACAAGGAAAAACAGTCTATATACTGAACATTGTTTTATAAGAAACGTATGGGAAATTTAAAAAGTTCTTTTCCTTAAACAAACAGGTTGCAATAGGTGATTCCTTTGCAAATTTAATAAGGAGACAAAGAAACAGGCATTCAAAAAGAAATGACTGCTTTATAGATGGGAACTAACTTTAGAAAATCTAGCTGTTTTACAAAATATAGCTGCTTCACCTGAAAGTTCCTTATATAAAATCAACGCTAAATATCACTGCTGCTAATAATAACATCAGGAGTTAAAGCTAATGAAGTGAAAATACTAAATCATGAAAATGCTTTTCCTCTGAGTAAGCTAATGAAGGATATGTTTTGTAACAGAACATCTATGTTCTTGACTTCTTTAAATAGCAGCAGTTTTGCTGAAAATATTGGGCTAATAAAAATCTATCAGAAACAAGCATTGTTAAAGAACTCATGGCACATAAAGCTTTAAAAAATGAAGAAGGGGAAAATTGTATCAGAGTTTGAGTATGAAAGGCAGCTAAATTAGTTTTCTTGGTATTGAGGCTCCATCTTGCAGTCTGGGGATAGTAAGAGTATTAGGAGGCTTCCAGACTGCTGAGGAGTTTGAGACAACTGTAACAAAGTTTCAGCAATGTTTTCAGACCTGTTGAAAAATGCAGATCTGGAACCTCCCTCCAATTTAGACAACTATCTTCTCTTGGGAAATTGACTGTTATGGAATGACTAGCTAAGCAATTCAGAAACAGAATATTCCTTACAAGGTTTTCTTTTCTCTTTTCCTTTTTGGGTTTGCTGTAAACTGACGTGCTCTTAATAGAGTTGTTATAAAACATCTGAAATGCATAGCCACAGAAGTCACCAAGTCCCAGAGTTAAGAGAAAGCTATTAAAGAATTACACTCTTGTTTCAATCTATCAAGAACTTTTAGAATAGCAAAGCTGATAAGCTCTGAACTTTAGAAATTATTTGTATACTTTATGTCTAGTTAAGAGAATCTTTCTATTAGAGATAGTGATGATAATTAAGAGTAAGAAGTAGAAAATTATTCTGTCTTGTTAGAAAATGTTAACTCTCTAAGTGTTAAATCTTTAGGTGTTTGCTAAGTTAGATATACGCTAAGAAATAAAGATCTAAGTTAGCAAGAAGTATCTAAGGTAGTTCTAAGATATGTAGTAATAAGCTTGTAAGAAGTAAAGATACTAGTTATAAACGTAAGTTTTTTTTTTTTTTTGGTTTTTAGAGACAGGGTTTCTCTTGTGTAGCTTTGCGCCTCTCCTGGAGCTCACTTGGTAGCCCAGGCTGGCCTCGAACTCACAGAGATCTGCCTGGCTCTGCCTCCCGAGTGCTGGGATTAAAGGCGTGCGCCACCACCGCCCGGCTAAACGTAAGTTTTAAATAAGAATATAAGAAGTAAATAAGTAAATGCAGTTGTAAGAGATGAATATATGAAGTAAATAAATATATTTGCTAAAATAATCCTAGAGTTTCCTTAAGGAGTGTAAGTAAATAGATGTTGATGTTATATGTGAGTTTGTAAAAAAGTGTAAATGTTGAGTGAGTTTATGCTTAAGCATATGTTATATGAGTTTGTAAAAAAGTGTAAATGTTAAGTTGAGTCTATGCTTAATGTATATGGTGAAGAAACCTGAGACCCAGAAGACAGTGTCATAGTAGACTGCAAAGCAGGCAGTCTGAGCAGTTTTCTAAAGCTCCAGAAGCCGCTAAGAAGCTAAGAATGGCGGACACCAGGACCAGCACAACAAGGCATCCGCAGCTGAGATCTGTGGAAAATCAATGCAATACAGAAAAACCTGAGCTAACAGCAAAAACAGTGCAGTTTAAATGTTACTATAACTAAAAATGTCTCCAGCTTGAGAATAAAAGTTGCAGAGATGTTTGCTTAAACTAAAATTGTTAATTGCAAAAAGTTTTGGTTGTAAAACTTCTCTTCAAATTCGAAAGTGAAAGCCTGATACCAGAATTTACTTTCTTTTTTAACTTTTTTAACTTAAAAAAAAAATGAGATAAAACTACAAAAAGATTTTTGTTATGATTTCTTCATATTTGGAAGGTTCGTACCAGAATTTATTATTTGAATTTTGGGACTTTAGAAATGAAATGAACAATAGTGATTTCATGGCAATGGGATAATTTTGAATTTACTTATGGTAATGACCTAGGAACTATTTTCTGGAATTGTGTTAAAAATGGAACTGTTTAAATGAAGAAAATTATGGTTTCTACCTAGAGTCAAGATGCAGTTTTGTGTATGCATATGTTTTATTAACTGGTGATTCATGAACTGTTTTATGGGACTGTGTATGTAAAAAAAATGGAATTACTTATGAAACTGGTTTTGTGTTACAAATAAAACTGTTTAAATGGAAAAGTTTGGCCTTTCTAACTAGATTTGAGACTTTGCTTTAAAAATTATAAAGAAAAGGGAGAGTTAATATTCCTTAGTCTATTTAATTTAAAAAATATTTTCTTATTTGAGTAGATTAATGTTATGTTTTGTTAGTAAAAATGCAAATGGGTATACTAAGAGATTACTTTAAAGTGTAAAGAGTTTTATTAAGAAACTGCTTTTGGAGCCGGGCGGTGGTGGCGCACGCCTTTAATCCCAGCACTCGGGAGGCAGAGCCAGGCGGATCTCTGTGAGTTCGAGGCCAGCCTGGGCTACCAAGTGAGCTCCAGGAAAGGCGCAAAGCTACGCAGAGAAACCCTGTCTCGAAAAACCAAAAAAAAAAAAAAAAAAAAAAAAAAAAAAAAAAAAAAAAAAAAAAAAAAAAAAAAGAAACTGCTTTTGGATGTTTTGCTAAAGGGTTTCAAAGTGTTAATGGTTAGATTGAAAATATTGCTTTTAAATATGGGTTTGTAGGAATTGTGTGAGTTTGGGTTTTTTCTAACTAGGTTTGAGATTTTGTTTTAAAAAATTATAAAGAAAAGGAGGAGTTATGAGTGAATTAAGGTTGAATGTATGTTTGCAAGAATTATGTTTAACCTATTGATATTAATGCACCCTGGTTTTGTGGAGTTAAGGAAATACTTGTTTGATGTGAGTACATCAGAAGTTTTCCCTATGTTCTGTTAGCAAGAAATTAAAATAATTTTATTGAGTTAAAGGTGTAAGATTGAGATAATTGTAATTATGGACAGCAATATTTATGTTAACTTGTTACTGGTAATAATGACATAAGGGATTCATTAAGATTGCAATGAAGAGTTTTTGGTTTAGAAAGAGCTGGATGCAGCTAAAGAATGCTGTGGTCACCTTGGACCTAATCCAAAAGAGAAATGCCATCTTAATTACACTCTACTCCCATACTGGAAGGTATAACAGCTATGCAGATTTCTGTATGCTATTAATAACGAGTTATTTTCTATATATTAAGAAAGGGGAGCCGGGCAGTGGTGGCACACTCCTTTAATCCCAGCACTCGGGAGGCAGAGGTAGGCGGATCTCTGTGAGTTCGAGGCCAGCTTGGGCTACAGAGTAAGATCCAGGAAAGGTGCAAAGCTACACAGAGAAATCCTGTCTCAAAAAACCAAAAAAAAAAAAAAAGAAAGAAAGAAAGAAAGAAAGAAAGAAAGAAAGAAAGGAAGGAAGAAAGAAACAAAGAAAAGAAATGAAAGGGGGACCTATGCGAGCCCGTTTTGAGGTTTCTCATGGCTTTACTCAGCAGATCTGGATAGAGAGGATGATTAGGACCACGGGCCTGAGTGCAGGTGTCAGAGATGGTCTGCACTTGGCTGTGCTGGGGGGAGGTCCTTTGCTCCACTCCTTGGCCTCTCTGTAAATACCATGGAGCAGAGACAGTCAGGGCCCATTGGAATAGGCTCCAGGCCCTCTTGAGGCTATCCTTTATTTTCTATCTAGGCCCTCTTGAGGCTATCCTTTATTTTCTATCTGTTTATCTGCACAATCTAAATTTTTCTATCTAATATTTCCTGCTGCTCACACTCAAGAAAACTCTGCGAAACTGTGGGGTTGGTGGGTAAATGCCCTGAAGGGGAAGAGCATAGACAGGAAGGGGCAGAGGGAAAAGGGAGGGAGGGTACATAAAAAAAACAAAACCTATAGAGGGAAGATATTTTTTTAAAAAGCCTATAGATTCTCTTCCCTGAGAGTCCCACAGAAGCATATTTCTTTCCTACAAGGAGGGCATCTTGCACATGGGAGTTTTCCTCTCCTGTTTCCAGGAGGAGAAAGAATGACATTGTCTCTCTTGCATCTGCAGTTTTCATTTGCCTTAAAGAAAACAGCATATAGTGAGGTGGCATCTGCTACCACTGTCATGTAACCTTTTGGGCAAGCAGGGATCTGCTTACAGACCTCCTGGGTTCTGTGCCTGGCAACTGCCACTCCTCACAGAGGACACAAATGCCACCTGTGCCTCATCTTCCCACAGTGGGGAGATGAGGGGAGAAGATGCTTCTGTCTTGTGTTGCTCTGTGGTCATGTCTCCTGGAGTGTTGGAGCCCCACCCCACCCCTTGCCCTGGGTTTTAAGATCTTCATGAACTGAAACATTAACCCACCACCCTCTTCCTCTATCACAGGCCTAAGCTCAGGCTGCAGGAAACTAGCATTGCCAGCCCGTCCCTGCTCAAAGGCATCGAGGACCTGCTGTGCCTAGACTGTGACCTGGGAGATGCTTTGTCTGCCATGTGGGAGACTGCAGAGTGGGAAGGAGCTGTGGAGCATCAACCTAAATGTGCACAAGAGGAATGTACCTGTCATTACAACTCAGCAAAAGCACATCTGCCGGTGTGCCAGCCCTGGAAATGAAAGAGCAAAACTGGGAAACAGCTGGGGGCCTTGTGAAAAGAAGGATGAGGTTTGCATTTGGGTTTGTGTGTGTGTGTGTGTGTGTGTGTGTGTGTGTGTGTGTGTGTGTGTGTGTGTGTGTTCTTCTATACTACTACATGTTTATGGAAAATATACTACTTACATCTTTCCTAAATCATTTGAACAAAATTTAGAATAAGGTAGGGCTGGTGGTGTAGGCCTGTTATCCTAGCTACTGCCCAGGCTGAGGCAGGAAGATCACAAGTTGAAGGTCAGCCTGGGCAACTTATTGAGACCTTGTCTTAAAATAATGATAAACACCAGTCTGGGGCTATCGCTTAATGATAAAGTCCATAGCATATGAGAGGCTGGAATTGAAGGTGTATGCCACCATGCTTGGCTAAAAATTATTTTTAAAAGTCTCGTTCATGAACAGGGTCATCTTTTCTTTTCTCCAAAACTGTACTTATGCAACCTCAAGGTTAAATGATCCATGCTCCTACCCACAATTCTCCAAGTACTTTCTTTGAGGCTCTGGATGGGAGTGATTAGGCAGGGCTCTACCATATGTGCTCCTTTGCAGAGTCAACTATGTCTGAGACATGGGTTCTCATCTTTTGTAGTCAGATGCTGATTTCAGCCTTTTCCCCTTATTTAAATAAAAAAATTCTGTATGTCTGTTAGGCTAATGGTACATGCATGCAATCCCAGACCCTGGCAGTTACCTAACAAGACTTTGTCTCAAAGCTGGGGGGAGGGGACAGCATTGAAGAGATGGCTCCGTGGTTAAGAGCACTGGCTGCCCTTCCAGACGTACTGAGTTCAATTCCCAGCAACCACATGATGGCTCAAAACCATTTATAGTGTGGTCCGATGCCCTCTTCTGGCATAAAGCTATACATACAGATAGAACACTCATATGCATGAAATAAATCTTAAAAAAAAGAATGACACACGGTGAACAATGCCTTCAGGAACAGTGAGAGAGGCTCCAGGAAAAAAGGCAGAGGGCCTTTTACCTCAGGTGCATTTGTTCCCTGGATTGTTCTTGTGCGTGATTTTATGCCTCCTGTATTAAACATTTACATTCAACTTAGGAGACATATTTATACTTCTTGGATGTCAGAACATAGCTACAGAACCCAATCTGGTCAGTGTACCCTGAGTCTTGGTTCCATGCATTCCCAGATATAATCTATAGAGCGCGCCAGACAATTCTGTTTAAATCGGACTGTCCTGAGAAAGTTCTGGGAAATGGCAGCTCTGTTCATGTTTAGTATGTGCTTACTGGCATTTATTTACATGTTTTTCTGAACTCAAACAACGTCCCTTGTATCATTGCTTTCTTTGTTACATTCATGTATAAAAGCACACTAAAACTGAGCTAAGCAGCAAGGCTGCAGATTCCCTCTACAGTACACAGAGGTGTCTCCAAGCCGCACTGTGTAGTGCATGGTGGATTTAGCCTTTGCTAGTACAGAACAACAACAACAAAAGGTTTCTGGGCTACACACTGCTTTAATGGAGGCATAGACCCATTGCCTCCAAGAGATGGTGGTGCATATGGTTCCTAGAGCCAGAGCTGGTGGTAAACATACCACCGCCATGTTGGAAGGCAGCTATGCTTGCTACTATACCACCAATGCCACAGGGCCATAAACTGTGGTGTCCAGCAGTGGTTTTTTTGTTTTTTGTGTGTTTTTTGTCTTTTGTGGGTTTTTTTGTTTTGTTTTGTTTTGTTTTGGTTTGCTTTTGGTTTTGGTTTGGTTTGGTTTTTCAAGACAGGGTTTTCTCCATAGGGTGCCTGTCCAAGAGCTTGCCCTGTAGACCAGGCTGGCCTCGAACTCACAAAGATCCACCTGGTTCTGCCTCCTGAGTGCTGGGACTAAAGGAGTGTGCCACCACTGCCTCCACTGCCATGTTGGAAAACTGAGGTGGGCAGAGCCAGCAGCCAAACCTGACATTTCTGTCCTAGTAATGCTGCAGTTTAAAGCAATAGATTCACCAGAGCCTGCCAGCACCTAACTGGACTAAGAGGTGAGTCTTTATCCTCAAACCTGAACACTCCAGCCCCCAGGGTTTGGGCCCAGGGGCACAGCCCTGCCCCCCCCCCCCCCCCCGACACCACTACCCATTGCAGTCCCAGTTTTAGGCCAGTCAGGCAGGTAGACCTCCTGCAGACAGTTCAGACTACCACCATCCCCCACCAGACCTTGTAACCCACAAGACCCCCCCAACCCACCCATGTGCCAAGATTACAACTACTTTCTGAGATAGAGCCCACAAGGGCCAATGGGACTAAGAGCTTCTCCCTTAGACAAACAGTCCATCAGCACCGAGTAGACCAAGAGCTCCCACTGGACCAAGAGTATCAATTAGACCAAGAGAGCCACCCTCAGACACAGACATCACTTGCACCAAGGGGAGAAAAAGATGGGTAGCCGCCAGTGCAAAAATACCGTCAACAACAAAAAACCCACCATGATTCCCTCAGAACCTGCTTCAGCAAGACCTGAACATCCCAACACAGAAGAAGCAGAAGAAATCAGCCTTAAAAATGACCTTAAGAAGATGATAGTGATCTTTAAAGAGGAAATGAAAAATTCCCTTAAAGAATTTGAGGAAGCCAGGTGGTGGCGGCGGCGGCGGCGGCGGCGGCGGCGGCGGCGGCGGCGGCGGCGGCGGCGGCGGCGGCGGCGCACGCCTTTAATCCCAGCACTCGGGAGGCAGAGCCAGGTGGATCTCTGTGAGTTCGAGGCCATCCTGGGCTACCAAGTGAGCTCCAGGAAAGGTGCAAAGCTACGCAGAGAAACCCTGTCTCGAAAAACGGAAAAAAAAAAAAAAGAAAAAGAAAAAAAAAGAAAGAATTTGAGGAAAAGTCAAACAAAAAATGAGAAGAAATCAGTAAATCCCTTGAAAGCCAAGAGAAAGCAATTAAACAAGTGAGGGAAACAGTTCAAGATTTGAAATCTGAAATCGAGACAATAAAGAAGACACAAACTAAAGGAAAGCTAGAAGTGGAGAATCTGAGTAAATGAACAAGAACTACAGATGCAGATCTCGGGCATTGAAGCTATGATAGAGAAAATAGATTCATCAGTCAAAGAAAACACTAAAGACAAGAAAGTCGTGACCCAAAATGTCCAGAAAATTTGGGACACCATGAAAAGACCAAACCTAAGAATAATAGGGATAGAAGAAGGAGAAAAATACCAACTCAAAGGTACAGAAAATATGTTCAACAAAATCATAGAAGAAAACTTTCCCAACCTAAAGAAGGAAATGCCTATAAAGATACAAGAAGTCTACAGAACACCAAATAGACTGGATCCAAAACAACAACAACAACAACAACAACAACAACTCCCCTCACCACATAATAATCAAACCACTAAACATACAGAATATAGAAAAAAATATTAAGAGCTGCAAAGGAAAAAGTCCAAGTAACATATAAAGGCACACCCATAAGAATAGCACCTGACTTCTCAATGAAGACTCTAGAAGCCAGAAGATCCTGGACAGACATTGTGCGGACACAAAGAGACCAAGGATGCCAACTCAGACTATTATACCCAGCAAAACTCTCAATCAACATAGACAGAGTAAACAAAATATTCCATGATAAAACCAGATTTTAAAAATATCTTTCCATGAATCCAGCTCTACAGAAAGCACTGGAAGGAAAAATCCAACTTAAGGAAGTTAGATACACCCATGAAAACACAGGCAATAGATAGTCCCACACCAACAAATACCAAAGAAGGGAAACATACAACACAGCACAACCACCAGAAAAATACAGGAATTAGCAATCACTGGTCATTAAAATCCATTAATATCAATGGTGTCAATTCAACAAGACACAGGATAACAGAATAGATATGAAAACAAGATCCATCCATTTGCTACACACAGGTACTGATAATGAGGGTGCTGGACAGGAGTGACTGGGAGAGAACTGAGACTAATCAGCAATGCATAGAACAGGGTAGGGCTGTAGCTTCTGACTGGACAGAGCTCAAACTGCTCCTTTCCTGGCGCTACAGGCTGCTTTAGATCCAGATTACTTTGGTTGTAGTTTTGCTTTAGTATTTTAGAGGCAGGGTGTGGCAGACAGTGTCTGGATGTGTACCCCAGGCTGCCCTGCAATTCACTGTGTGTGTTCTGCATGCCTCAAGCTCACAATGCCCACATCAGGCTCCAAAGGCCAACACCATGCTTGGCTCCTTGCAGCTTTTTGGATGGAGATGAAGATCTCTGGCAGGGCCTTAGGGAAAGTGGACTCACATCTGGGGCAGCCCTCGTGTGTAGAAATAAATAGTGATTGGCACTAACACATACTAATTCCCCTCCCATGAAGCAGAATGCTCATCAAGGTGGAAACACACACCTTCCTGGATGTTTTCTGTAGAGTTACAACACATTATCACATGATTAAGTTTTCAGTTTAAACTTGAGTGATGACACCTGTCTGGCTTCCTTGCCATTCATCACCTGCGAGTGTAGCAGGAATCTTAAAAGTTCTTATTAATAAAATCAAACCCGAGGCAAGTTATTGGGGTCCATGCTGGTTGATCAGAGAGACAGAACAAGCCACAGCTATCTCACCTTGCCGGATCCTCAGCTGGTCTTGTCTCCTCAGACTGGAGGCCTCTGAGTCCTCATCCGGAATGGGTCTCAGCTGAATTACTGCTCAAAAGCCTGAATGCTTAACCAGCCAAAATCTTCCAGTTTCTGGTCCTCACGCCTTATATATCTTTTTGCTTTCTACCACCACTCCCTGGGATTAAAGGCTGGCTTTCTGGGATTAAAGGCGTGTCACCATGCTTGGCTATTTCCAATGTGGCCTTGAACTCACAGAGATCCAGAGGGATTTCTATCTCTGGAATGCTAGGATTAAAGGTGTGAGTGCCACCCTTTTCTAGCCTTTGTATCTAGTGGCTGTCTGTTCTCTGACCCCAGATAAATTTATTAGAGTACACAATATTTTGGGGAACACAATACCACCACATCTCCTCTCTTTTTGTCTAAAATTAAAGAAAGCTTATAACTAATACAAGAAAAACTATCTAATAAGTATATACAATATATACAGACAAAAATTACATTAATGATGTCTAGTCCATTAACATTTGACAGATTCAAAAAACTCCATTATATATATTAACAATGTCCAGTCCAGTAACATCTGATAAACTCAGACCAAAAAAATTTTCATTACTTATCTTATTTAAAACAAGTAGTTCCTTTTTAAAAGTAGATTCCATAATCTCCCTTTTTATCTTATCATATCCATATTCTTTCTCTTTTCTTTTCATAATAGATTCATTAGTCTATCTTTTGTCCTTTTTTATATCTTCCCCTTTTTCTTCAGTGTAGATTCAGTGATCTACCTATTTATCCTATTATTTCTTTATCTTTTTTCTCAGAGTAGATTCGATGATCTATCTCATATCTATATTCTCTTTTTCTTTTTGCTTTCTAGGGGTGAAGATATCTTTAGGGAATCTTGAAAAGAAAATTTTGGGGTTAATCATCAAGTCCTGTATCGTTTCTCCAGTCTCTGCATAATAGGAAAGTTCAGGGCTTGTTTCAAGTCCTTGTTTGAGTAGTCTGTCAGGCTGGATCATCTCAACTAGTCTTCTCGAAATTGTTCTGACCAGTTTGTAGTCCAAAGTCGATTTTTCCATGGTGTTAATCGGCTTAATGGCTTTATCATAGTCCATGTGGAATCATCGTTGTAGGATCCTGTCATCTTTTTGAAGATTTCAAAGTCAGTTAGGCATGGTCATGGTTTCCTGCAGACTTTTTTTTTTTGTGCCTCCTCTGTGGTTTGGAGCAATCATAGTCTGATAAATGTCTGTCTCTCGGAACCATGAACATTCTTCCCTAGAACAGAAAATCTTCACAACAATTTCTCCCCACCATTTGTCTTGCCAAACTTTTCCAAACTGACCTTTGCCGATGCTTTCTTGTAACACGGTGGTCCTGGCAATTCTTCTCGGAACCAGCAGCAGTAAACCCTTTGTCCCAGGTAGCAGCATCACCGCAGTCACCAACACGATGAGAAGGAGCTGGAAATGTGGAGCAGTAGCCACTGCTTCCATGGTCCCACCACTGTTTGTGGTTCAGTCCGGGCCAAAGCTTCTCCCAAGCCTCCTAGGCCGGCCTCAAACTTGGGATCCTCCTGCCTCTGTCTCCTTCAGCAAATCCTACCGGCGTGTGCCACCACCACCGGCTGAGTGTAGCTTGGGCCTGAGCTGGGGCTCACAAGGCCACAGGCAAACAGCTTTTTCATGAATTTGTAACACGAACGTTGGGTGCCAGATGTAGCAGGAATCTTAAAAGTTCTTATTAATAAAATCAAACCCGAGGCAAGTTATTGGGGTCCATGCTGGTAGATCAGAGAGATAGAACAAGCCATAGCTATCTCACCTTGCCGGATCCTCAGCTGGTCTTGTCTCCTCAGACTGGAGGCCTCTGAGTTGGGAGACCAGACTTTTTCCTTTAACTGACTAGCTGGGACTTATTTGAACACTTGGCCAGTCTGAATTGATCTCGGCACAGTCCCTATTGACCTAGAACTCACTTTGTAGACCAGGCTGGCTTTGAACTCACAAGATCCACCTGCTTCCGCATTCCAATTGCTAGGATCAAAGGAGTGTGCTACCTTTGCACAGCACAATTAAGTTTCTTAATTGCAAACAATTAAAAACAAATTATATACAGTCATGACAAAACAATTGAAATTTTTCTACTCTCACAATTTAGTGTATTCTGTTGCAAATGTGTCCAAGAGTCCCTAAAGAGAACATCAAGTCTGACCTTCAGACTTATTCAGAGCAGCTCAGTGGTGGTGCTGTGTGTAATGTAGAGTTGGATCTGACTGGGGAGGTGCTACTGTAATGGCTCTGTCTGTTTTACAGGAAAGAATATCTTCTGGGATGCAGAGGCAATGCTTTGAAAATGAGTATCGTCATTGATCAGGAGATGGACTATGCTGAACTGGTTCTCTCTGCAGGAGAAATCACACTTGGAGAGAAGAATAGGAAGTCAATGAAAGGTCCTCAACTGAGAAAAAGAGAGGTCCAAAATATCTCACAGGCTGTGTGTACTCAGATGAATTCTGGAGGGTGGTGTGGTCAAGGCTCACATTAAGAATTCCAATTACAGCTTGACCAGAGATGGAATAGGGCTAGAATTGGAAAGTTCTTTTCTTAATATTCTTCCACTTCCTCATAAATACCTACAAAACAGGCAGAACAAATGCTATTTTTTAATTTTTGTGAGACCATGGATCCGGGATATCTCTGGTCAGCATGTCCTTACATTAAAATCCAATTTTTATGAGAGAAGTCTGTCATCCTCAATAGAACTGAAAGTGCCTGATGTACTTCAGTTCCTCAAAGCCATGAAGGATGCTGAACTGAGATCAAGTTGAAGACAGTATTTGCATGGATCGTTTGACGCTGAGGAATTAAAACTAGAACAACTTGACACATTTTTAACAAGGAAAAGTTGACCCTGGAGGAGCCATTCTGTCGATGTAACCAACCGTCTTATTAAATAAGAAACACAGAAACAATGTAAAAGAGAAAGCCGAGAGGTCAGAGCTCAGAGCTAAAATCTCACCCTTCCTCCTGCTGTCCCAGCTTCGCGAAAAAGAGACCTACTTCCTGTCTGTTCTTTTTTTTATAGTATGTTGTTCTGCCTTCTCATTGGTTATAAACCCAAACACATGACTGCCTCGTCACTGTCTGAATGTACAGCCCCCTAAGTCTTAAAGGCAT
Source organism: Peromyscus maniculatus bairdii (assembly GCF_049852395.1). Classification (NCBI taxonomy): domain Eukaryota; kingdom Metazoa; phylum Chordata; class Mammalia; order Rodentia; family Cricetidae; genus Peromyscus; species Peromyscus maniculatus. Next base: position 69,230,542 of record NC_134859.1, on the reverse strand, counting down.
ATGTCTCCAATGCTGGCTATATCCCTGAACACACAGATATCTATGGGATTAAAGGCGTGTGTCACCACCGCCACACTCTTGCTATGGCTCTAATAGCTCTGACCCCCGGACAACTTTATTTATTAACATACAATCAAAATAATATTTCAGTACAATTAGATTACCACCACACCATTCTATTTCCCTAAATCAAAACATGCAGAGGTTAAAATGTCCCCTAAAGAAAAGATTATAGAGATTCTCCCTAAAACTGTTTCTGCATTTGCAAACACTGACGGGGGATATTTTTTCATTGGTTTAGATGGAAAAAAAAAACCCAGCAAATCGTTGGTTTTGAAGCAGAGAGGAGCGATCTCGTGCATCTAGAGTGTGTAATAGAGAAGTGCATCCAACAGCTGCCTGTCACTCACTTCTGTGAGGAGCAGGAGAAGATAAAGTACACATGCAAATTCATCCCAGTCCACAGACCTGGAGCTGTGTGTTCCTAGGTCTGTGCACTCAGAGTGGAGAGATTCTGCTGTGCTGTGTTCTCTGCAGAGCCCGATTCCTGGTATGTGGAAGACAGCTGTGTGAAGAGGTTTACTGCAGAGGAATGGGTCAAGCTCCAGATGGACACCCCACCAGGTTGAGGAAGAGGGATTAACAATCATTTTACATTTGACTCAGGGTGTTGGAATGCTTTCTGGGATTTGGGCAACATCAAAACTCCTCATGTCAGGGTTTCTCTGTGTGTAGCCCTGGCTCTCCTAAAACTTTTGACCAGACTGGCCTTATACTCACAGAGATCTGCCTCCCTTGCCTCCCAAGTGCTAAGATTAAAGACATGAGACACTACCATTGTTTTTCTTTATATTGCTTTACATTGATAAAACATCATATTTGTAGCAAGCACTCAAATTTTGTATTGATGTCCCATCACTGAATGAATGGTTAAGGGAAGCAAAACTCAGTTTTTGTTTCCCCAATAAAGTGCATGGTTGCCAGGGCCATGGATGGACCACACAGGTGCTATTCCACTGCTCCACACCTCCACTCTTTCTGTTTTTATTTTCTGAGACACTGTCTAACTTCTTCAGACTGCCTTTGAACTTGTAATCTTCCTGCCTGTTGAAGCTGAGTGGCTCAGAATATAATCCTGTGGCACCAAGATGGCTGCATGAGTCCTTTTGGACAAGGGAGTCAGGTAATCTCCATTTTTAAATAAAAACTGCTATTGGAATTTTTAGTTTAAGATTTATTATTTGTTCATTTTTAATTGTGTGTGAGCCCATGTGGGTACAGTGCCCAGAGAGGACAGGGGTATCCAGTGCTCCTGAAGCTGTAGTTACAAAAGCTTGTAACCTGCCTGACATGGATGCTGGGAACCAAACTCAAGTCCTCTGCAGGAGCAGTACCCCCTTAAGCGCTGAGCCCTTTCCAGCCACAACCTGCTATTGGTTTTTTAGACAAGGTGAATCAAAGAGGACCCATGGTGTAATTGTTGGTGAAGCTTGAACTCATCTCTCTCTGATTTATATTATTACTACTACTACTACTTTGAGACTGTGATCCAGGGTCTCACTACCTAGCTCTAGCTGGCATGGAACAGGCTATCATTATGTAGATAAGGGTGGCCTCAAGTTCAAAGAGATCCACTTGCCTCTGCTTCCAAGTGCTGGGAATACATGCATGTGCAACCACACCCAGCAAATTCATCTCTCAGTTCATATTCATCTGTTGTTATTATTTAATGTGTCTGTGTGCACATGCATGCGTGTGCCTGTGTGTGGAGATGGTGGGAACCTTGTTATCATCATTGGAAATGCTGTCCACCACTTTTGAGACATGAGATTCCCATCAGCCTGAAGCTTACTAATTGTGCCAAGCTTTCTGGCTTGAGAGCCTCAGGGATAGTCCTGTCTCTACCTCCGAAGCACTGTGATTACAAGCTTACACTATCACACCCAGTTTTTATTGAGTACCTGGAGTCAAGCTAGATTCTCATGATTGCAATGTACTTTATGGACTGAGTCATCCCTCTCCCAAGATTTTATTTGTGGTTTTGAGACATAGTCTGTAGAGGAATCTTAAAAGTTCTTATTAATAAAATCAAACCCGAGGCCAGTTATCGGGGTCAATGCTGGTAGATCAGAGAGACAGAACAAGCCACAGCTATCTCACCTTGCCAATTCCTCAGCTGGTCCTGTTTCCTCAGACTGGAAGCTGCTGTGTCCTCATCCCAATAGCTCTCAGCTGAACTACTGCTTAAAAGCCTGAATGCTTAGTCAGCCACATGCTTAACCAGCCAAATGCTTAACCAGCCAAATGCCTCTAGTTTCTGGTCCTCACGCCTTATATATCTTTCTGCTTTCTACCACCACTCCCTGGGATTAAAGGCATGTGTCACCATGCTTGGCTGTTTCCAATGTGGCCTTGAACTCACAGAGATCCAGAGGGATTTCTATCTCTGGAATGCTAGGATTAAAGGTGTGAGTGCCACCCTTTTCTAGCCTTTGTATCTAGTGGCTGTCTGTTCTCTGACCCCAGATAAATTTATTAGAGTACACAATATTTTGGGGAACACAATACCACCACAATAGTCCATGTAGTTGAGGCTGACCTTGAACTTCCCATCTTCTTGCCTCTTCCTCCTGAGCGTTGATATCATAGGTGTGGACCCTCACACCCAGTTTACACAGTGCTGAAAATGAAGCAGAGTTCTGCAATCACTCTACCAAAGCTTCAATCTAGCCTTGGATTATTTTAGCTTTTCTATTGGTCTGTGTGTTTGTTTTTAGGATGGTTTCTCTAGCCCACACTAGACTGAATTCATATATGTGCCCAAGCTGGCCTAGAAGTCATAACTGGTATTCCTGTTTCAGGCTCCAAAGCACTGCGATTACAGACAAGAGTTTCCACACTTAGCTCATTTTACATCTTCCCTCTCAGATTTCTATATCTCTTGTTCCTTCTCTTCTCCTTCATTGCAAGAAGTATTTTTTACTTTCTTTTTATTTATTGTGTCTTTCACACCATTCATCTTGATCCCATTCATATCCCTATCCCTTTGTATCTGACCTCTGCCTTTGCAACCACCCCCAATAGGATAAAATAAAATTTAAGAGGCGAAAAAGAAAGAAAAAGGAAAAAATCTCATCATAGAATCTGGAAGCTGTAGTATGACATAGTAAATCATGTAGTAAACCCTTTTATCCATATATCTTTACTTGCATGTGTTCATTACAAAGAGTCCGGCTCAAGGCCTCTGGTTTCTGCTACACTAAGGATACTGGGCCCTCACTGGGATTCCTCTTGGATTCCTGTTGTCCTGTGTCATGGGGATATTGCAGCTTTGGATCTGCAGGACCAGCCCTTTTACATGCTTCAGTAGATCATATACATGGGACAGATGTTGGGGTGGACCAGCTCATAGCCCTGGTTCTGGCCTGGGAAGTTGCAGGGTTGCTCAGCCCGCCAGCTCTGCCATATCTTCTCCACCAGGGTGAGCTCTCCAGCACTGCCCTGGCTAGTTCACCCCTTGCAGCAATGAGCAAGGGGCAGGTCAGAGCTCCTGCTTTCAGGCACTCAGGGTCAGCTCACCTACACCTACACCATCCAGGCCACATCCACTGCATTGCTCAGATGAAGTGCAAGGGCCTGACGGTTGCAGCTGATGAGGGGTAGGGACAGCTCTCACATTCTTATAACCTCATCGCCAACTCTGCTACCAGCCACAGCTGAGGAAGGGGGGCAGGGCATCTTTTTCCACTACAACCTTTTTACAGATGAGGGGTGTGCAAGATCTCTCAGCATCACATTCTCCAGCTGCCTCACCTGCATCCAATCAACAGGGTTATTTCTACTGTGCTGCCCAGGGAAGGTGCAGGGCCCCCTTTCCCATGTGCTGCAGATAGTAAGGGGGAGGGTCAGCTCTGTTGCCCACCTCAGGTGGCAGGAGCAAGGGGAAGAGCAATATGTATTTGTTACAGATTTATTTGTCTCACTTTTTATTTAGGGGTGTGTGTGTGTGTGTGTGTGTGTGTGTGTGTGTGTGTGTGTGTGTGTGTGTTTGTATTTTTTGAGACATTACATCCATTTGTTTGTAATTGAGTCTTTCTCTGTAACTCAGACTGGCATGGAACTTACTATGAAGTTCAGGAGGCTGGCCTTGAATTTCTGACTATCCTCCTGCATCATTTCCCAAGTGCTGGAATTTCCAACACTTTTTCATCTCTTTCTCTTTTCCTTATTCAATAATCTGACCTGGGTTCTAGGAAATGTAGCCTTATGTGTACATTGGAATATGAGTTAAATAAATCTGTTCTCCCCCAACCTTCCTTCATTTGGTGCCACTTAGCAACAAGTGCTCTTTGGGGTGTAAGTTAGGGACTATCACTGGACTCCTGTGAGTTTGTGCCACCCAGTGGCTAGAACTCATCACTGCATCCTGAAAAGCTCAGGGCATTCATGAATAAATGCAACATGGGTATGCCACAACAAAAGCCAGGTGTATATTTCTGCCCAGTGGGAAAATAATTCCTAACAGGCAAAGACAGTACTACTTTAAGTCTCATTTTCTAAATGACTTTAATAGAAGGGGAGAGGGTATATTCTGAAGGTTACAGCCATGGACTCCAGGACTAGATGGTGTTCTGGAGATTTTCAAGGATCTTACTCAGGTCACCCCCGCCTCCGCAGTGTGCTGGAAATCAAGAATAAACAGTGCAGGACATAGGGTCCTCATTTACCTCTAGAAGAATACAACACCCTGCTGAGAGGCCATTGAAGTAGAGGTCTCATGAATCAGGCCTACAGGAATATTAGTAGTTTCTTGTAGGATAACTATGCTTGAGCATGCCTATGTCTAGGACTATGTCAAGAAGAAGTCATAGGTTTTAGAATTTATAGATTCAACTTTACTAGATTGAAAAAGCCTCTCCAGGCTGGTCAGTGGTAGCACACTCAGCGGGCAGAGGCAGTTGGATCTATGTGAGTTTGAGGCCAGCCTGTTCTACAGAGTTCCAGGACAGCCAGGGCTACACAGATAAACCATGTCTTGAACCCAAGCTCCCTGAGCGCAGAGAAAAATAAAAACAAAACAAAAAACAAACAAACAAACAAAAACTCAAAGAAATAAGAGTCTCACTATTTTGACCAGGGGGCCTTAACTCAGTGATCTGCATGCCTCTGCTTCCTGGGTGCTGGGACCAAAAAGTGTTTGTCACCAAGTCCAGACATCCCCTTTCTTCTCTCCTTCTTTTTCTTTTTTTTTGATGTATTTATTTATTACTTTTTTCGTAAGATGGCCCTGGGTTTAAAGGTGCCTGCCACCAAGCCCAAGACCTGAGTTCCATCCTTCTTTGGGACTTACATGGTAGAAACTTGTAATGTCTCTTACAAGTTGTCCTCTGAACTCCACAGCACATTGCATGTTCCCCAACCCTACACAAAATTAAAATTTTAAATATAATTTTTAAAAGATTGAAATTTTGTGTACATATGTCTTTGCCTACATGATATTGTGTGTACCATGTATACGCAGGAATCCCTGGGGACCAGAAGAGTGCCTCAGATACCCTGGAACTGGACTTAGAGATGGTTGTGAGACATCCAGTGGGTGCTGGAACCGAACCCAGGGCCTCTGTGAAAGCAGCAAGCACTGCTCACCACCCTCTAGCTCCTGGTCACTGTCTTATGTGCACTACACTTCTTTTGTTTGTGTGTGTGAGACAAGGTCTCATTTAGCCTGTGCCAGCCTCCAAATAACAATAGCCAAGGATGGGCTAGAACTCCTCATCCTCCTGCCTCCGCTTCTGGAGTACAAGTTCAAGGTCAACTGTAACTCGAATTCTAGTTGCTTGTAATAGTAAAAACCCAGAGCCAGATATCAGAGGAAATGCTGAAAGATCAGAGAGACCAAGGAGCAAGTCACAGCCACCTCTCACTTTGCCAACTCCTCAGCTGAAAGGGGAGATCCAGTTTCTATGAATACTCAGACTGACTGGACTGAGATCCTATCTCCACCCGCCGCATATTTCTTTCTACAGCTCCCTAGAGCTGGGATTAAAGGTGTGAGCCACCAACACTGCCTAGCTCTGTTTCTCATTTAGACTGGTTCAATCTCATATAGCCCAGGGTGGCCTCAAACCTCAAGCAAGCTTCATTTGTTAGAGTACAAACAAAATATCACATTTCTGCTTTTTGTCTAATAAAAAATAATTTATTTAGAACTAATATAAGAATATATACAGACTTTGCTTCTTCACGTAACCATTTGGTATCATAGGGGGCTTTATGATCATGACGCTTTTTGTCTCTTGGGGAACTAGAATTACTTTTTTTGGACTCTGTCCCCTTTTTAGGTAAATCTCTTTCTTTCTTTCTTTGGCTCAGTTTTCTGTCCAGATGAGGAATGTTTACTCCAAGAGGGAGAGTCCTTCCATCTTTCTAACTCACTTCTCTGATCTCTGCTCTGACAAGGAATACTCTCTGCTGTCACAGTCCATTTTCTTGTCTCTACTGGGAGTGAAGTCTTTCTTGGAGGAAGCATGAAGGGATTCATGCTTAGCTGAGGTCCTAGGGTCTTTAGAAGACTGAGACAGATTCTTAGAATTTCCCTGTTCACTCAGAAAATCCTCGGTGCTCTCCTTCTCTGGCAAGGTGCTGTTCTTTCTCTTCTCAGGTCTTTCCATTTCTAGCACTGAGTAATCCCTGTCTTTGGGTCTCTCCTTCTCACTGGACACAGAGACTTTTGAGCATCTTACCTCATGGCTCACTTTTTTGTGAGCGTCTGAATTTTCTCTGACTGCTCACTTTTTTTCTCTGCGTACTTGACAATACATGATGGTTTAGTAGTAATCTAATTTATAATACTAGATGGTTTTCCTACACTGTGTATAGGTTGTGTGGATTTCACAACTTCTTCTTTAGAATTGAAGTCATCTTGATCCCATTCAGATTCAGGAACCTGGATAATTATAACATCTTCAGCAGGGGCTCTGTTATCATTGTTATACTCCTCCATAGTTTTAATGACTATTCTCTTTGGATCTGTATTTTCTTCAGAGTTTCACACAGGACTGCCTCCGTTGAGCTTGCTTGTCCTGGTGTAACCCAGAAACGTAGAGCTGCAGCCTGCAGTCCCAGCTGCTTTCCCCTTGGCCTTTCCCTTGACGTTTTCCAGTTTAATTTTGCTACACATTGACTGCACATCTTCAGAGGGTCCATTCGAAGTAAATTATTTTCTGTACTTCCAATATTTTTCCCAGTTTCTCTGTTGAGTTTGATGTTTTTAGCTGGGGCAGTTGATGATACAAGCATGTCTTTTTCTGGGATCCTTTCTAGTTTTTCAACATCACCTTCCATTTTTGGCTTTGCTGACAGTTCACTAATTCTGCTCCTTATACTTCAGAGATTTTCATGGACTGTAGTGGGTAGCCATTCCAGCTTGGATCTGGAAGCTCCAACCCCCATTGAGACTCTGGCAACTGTCACGCCTACGAGGCGGGGCGAGGGGAGGTGCTGGAAACCTGAGAGCTGGATGGGCAAGCGCTCGCTCTGGGCGCGCGCTCTGCGCCTGGACCCTGGATGGTGGAGATTGATTGTGCAGAGCTCCAGAGAACACCGCTGGATTGCTATACGCCTTCCCCAGACCCCCACGACCTATCCATTCCTTCATTTGTAAGTCATCCACTAAATAAATCTTCCTTTTAACTACGTGGAGTGGCCTTTATAATTTTCCCCAATATCTGGCGCCCACGTGGGTCAAATTCCAAAGGTCTGGGCGGCTCCTGCCCTCAGCCTGTTCCCCGGCTGGCGGGTACCTAAACCCGCCTGCAAAGTTCCATATAACCAGTCCATTCCCGAAAAGGGGAGCAGCTAGTCCGGTCTCAGCTCCCTAGCTTAGCCCCGAGACCAGTGAAAAACCGCTGCGAGTGAGGTATCCGCACCCGGCTCCCGGCCATCCTGCCATCTGCCTCCAGCTGCCGCCAGCCAAGGTCGCCAGCAGGCCCTGCTTTGGAGCTGTACCAGCACCGCCTGCTGGTTGAAAAGCGCTACTACACCCCCCATACCACAGAAAGGTAAGATAAGCAAACCAGCATTTTATTTCAAGTAAAAGTACTTGATAATTTTACATCTTAAAATTGACTAACAAATTTTGAGTAATTCTTGTAATATGGCTGACAACATTACCTCACAAGAATTTAAAAACCTTTTTGCCTGTATGATGAATGACATTCTCCTGGAAATATATGACCTTCCTCAGGCATATTTGGCCTGTACCATTTTGGCATTCATCGTAATAATTCACACAGTGTTCAAACACTGCTTTAATAGTAAGAACAAAGATGAGTCATTATTGGGACTGATACAGGCTTTAAAAGATAGCAATGAAGACTTACAGAAAAAGAATCTCTTTCTGGAATCTGCTTTCAAAGATAGAAATGAAGGCTTACAGAAAAGGATTCTCTTTCTGGAGTCTGCTTTAAAAGATAGCAATGAAGACTTACAGAAAAAGAATCTCTTTCTGGAATCTGCTTTCAAAGATAGCAATGAAGGCTTACAGAAAAAGATTCTCTTTCTGGAATCTGCTTTAAAAGATAGCAATGAAGGCTTACAGAAAAAGAATCTCTTTCTGGAATCTGCCTTCAAAGATAGCAATGAGGGCTTACAGAAAAAGATTCTCTTCCTGGAATCTGCCTTCAAAGATAGTAATGAAGGCTTACAGAAAGAGATTCTCTTTTTGGAATCTGCTTTAAAAGATAGCAATGAAGACTTACAGAAAAAGAGTCTCTTTCTGGAATCTGCCTTCAAAGATAGCAGTGAGGGCTTACAGAAGAAGATTCTCTTTCTGGAATCTGCTTTAAGAGATGGCAATGAAGACTTACAGAAGAAGATTCTCTTTCTGGAATCTGCTTTAAGAGATAGCAATGAAGACTTACAGAGAAAGAATCTCTTTCTAGAATCTGCTTTCAAAGATAGCAATGAAGGCTTACAGAAAAAGATTCTCTTTCTGGAATCTGCTTTAAGAGATAGCAATGAAGACTTACAGAGAAAGAATCTCTTTCTAGAATCTGCTTTCAAAGATAGCAATGAAGGCTTACAGAAAAAGATTCTCTTTCTGGAATCTGCTTTAAAAGATAGTAATGAAGGCTTACAGGAAAAGATTCTTTCTCTAGAATCTGCTAATCAGGATTTACAAAACAGGCTTGTACCCAAAATTGATTTTATTGATAATAAATATGAATATCTAATGGATAGAACACTAACTCTCCAGAGTGAAGTTATGGCTACTCAGACATTGCATAAGGAAGAAAGATTATCATTAATTGATAAGATAAGGTCCATGGAATCATGTGCTTCTGAGGAAAATAAAAATGTCTATGATTCCATGAGAAATCTGGAGTCCCTTGCAAGAGAGGAGGTTCACTCCCTAGAACAGCCCCTATGTGCTCGTTTGCAAGCCCTAGAAGAAACTCTCAGTAAACATGACAAGGGAACTAATAAGCAGAAGGTCAAGACCATAGAGGTTGTAACATCTCCAAACAGCTCTCATACAATGGCTTATCCTGTTATTGTCCATGAGAAGCCAGCAGATGACACACACCCCGAGCCATATATGACATATACATTACAACCAATTTCAACAAGGGACTTTAAAAATATAAAGGAAGCAGTAGTTACGTATGGGATACATTCCACATACGTAAAACAGATGTTAAATTCATGGTCTACCTCACATAGAATCATCCCAGATGACTGGCATCGGTTAATTTCAGCTGTTCTAGAATATAGCCAGCAGCTACAGTGGAAGAGCTGGTTGAGAGAAGAGGCAAAAAATTTAGAACAACAAGGTAAACTCAGAGGTTTTGTGATCTCCCAAGATCAAATACTTGGTGAGGGATGTTTTGCTGACAGGAATGTACAAGCCACTTATGATGAGCATACAATATCCCTATGCCGTACAGCAGCTCTAAATGCTTGGGAAAAAATTCCAGAACCTGGAAAACCAACTGAGGTATACACAAAGATATTTCAGGGACCACATGAATCTTTCACTGATTTTTTACAAAGGCTGAACACAGCTATAACAAAAGCTATATCAGATAAAGAATTAAGAAAAGTATTAACTGAGTCCTTGGCATTCGACAATGCTAATGCAGAATGCAGAAGAATACTTACACCACTAAAGATCAGATCAGCTCCTTTGGAAGAATGGATTCAGTACACTAATGGTGTTCAGTCTCTTAACTACAGTAATGAGGCTTGGATAGGAGAGACAAATCCCAGAGGTGAAAGAAGGCCCCGTGTTACCAAATGTTTTAAGTGTGGTACACCAGGTCATATAAGTAAAAACTGTACGTGGGGTACTCCTAGAAGTAATACTCCTTCTAGGAATAGCCTAAACAGGAGACCCCAACCACCTCCTGGATTATGTAGAAGGTGTGGCAAAGGCCAACATTGGACCAATGAGTGCAGATCAAAAATAGATATACGAGGCAACCCTTTACTGGCGGGAAACGCCTCAGGGGGCCTCTTGCAGGCCCCCAAATCAAATGTAGTACGAACATTCCCAGCCACTGTGGAAGAAATTCCTCTCCAGGACAACTGAATAAACCAATGCTTAATGTAAAAACCGATACTGCAATGGATGATAAAACAGCTTTGATAGATGGATCACAGTTTACAAAGAACACTGTAAAACAAATATTTTGGCAGACTTCCATAAATGAACAAAGACCAAAGCTTAGAATTCGAATTAATGGCCTGGTTCTGGAGGGCCTGGTAGACACAGGTGCAGATGTGACTATAATTACACCAAAATCATGGCATCCGAATTGGCCTCTTCAAGAGGTAGATGTCCAACTGTTAGGGATTGGCACCCTATCTCAGATAAAACAGAGTTCGAGATGGGTTGAATGCATAGGGCCAGAAGGACAGAGAGGAAGGCTGAAGCCATATGTAGCAAATGTAGCAGTAAATCTTTGGGGCCGAGATCTGTTACAACAGTGGAATACCCAGATTAAAATTCCTACACTTTCAGAAAAGGAATACAGACCAATGCATGTTTCTAGGAATACTATCATAACATGCTATAAAAATCAGTCACCAACCATTCAGGCTGTTCACAAACAGAGCACGACTGTTGTTGAACTCTCAGAAGTACCAACTGCCTTACCTTTAAAATGGCTAACTAATAAACCTGTCTGGGTTGGACAATGGCCTTTGACAAAAGAGAAGCTACAAGCTTTAGAACAGCTGGTTCAAGAGCAGTTAAATGCTCAACACATTGAAGAATCTACCAGCCCTTGGAATTCTCCTGTATTTGTTATTAAAAAAAAATCTGGTAATCGGAGAATGCTGACAGATCTGAGAGCTATTAATAAAGTAATTCAGCCAATGGGCTCCCTACAGACTGGGATCCCCTTGCCCTCTATGCTACCAAAAGAATGGCCTATAATAGTTATTGACTTAAAAGACTGTTTCTTTTTTTTTTTTTTTTTTTTTTTTTTTGGTTTTTTCGAGACAGGGTTTCTCTGTGTAGCTTTGCGCCTTTCCTGGAGCTCACTTGGTAGCCCAGGCTGGCCTCGAACTCACAAAGATCCGCCTGCCTCTGCCTCCCGAGTGCTGGGATTAAAGGCGTGCGCCACCACGCCCGGCTAAAAGACTGTTTCTTTACCATACCCTTACAGGAAAATGATAGAGAAAAATTTGCCTTCACAGTACCTAATTATAATAATTCTCAGCCAGTCAAGAGATATCAATGGAAGGTCCTCCCACAGGGAATGTTAAACTGCCCTACTTTGTGTCAATACTTTGTGCAGAAACCATTAGAGATAATTCGTGTAAAGTTTCCACAATCCATAATTTATCACTATATGGATGATATCCTATTAGCTGATCCAAAGTTAGATACATTAGAAAGCATGTTTGAAGAAGTAAAAAAAGTTTTGCCTCGCTGGGGACTGCAAATTGCTCCTGAAAAAATACAAAGAGGAAATTCTATTAATTACTTAGGATATAAGATAGAGCTACAAAAAATTAGACCCCAAAAGGTACAACTAAGAAGAGATAGATTGAAGACTCTTAATGATTTTCAAAAGTTATTAGGAAGCATTTCCAACTTACTGGGTATCATGGGAATACCCAAAGATGGACTAAAAAATTTGGCTAATACTCTAGAAGGGGACAAAGAATTAAATAGTCCAAGAGAATTATCAGCCGAAGCTGAGAAGGAATTGGCTCTAGTAGAAAAGACAATTCGAGAAGCACATGTGGATCGTGTGGATCCAGAACTTAAATGCATTCTTGTCATATTCCCCTCCAGACATTCCCCAACAGGTATTTTGATGCAGAGGGAAGATATTATATTGGAATGGATATTCCTACCACGTAAACCAAATAAGAAATTAAAGACTTATATAGAAAAGATCTCTGATTTGATTCAAAAGGGTAAATTAAGACTTCGCCAGTTGACAGGAATGGACCCAGCAGAAATTGTAGTACCATTAACTAATGAGGAAATTTCATCACTATGGAAAGATAATGAATACTGGCAGAGAGCCTGCAGTAACTTTTTGGGAGAGATTAACAACCACTATCCCAAAAGCAAGAGAATAGAATTCATAAAGAAGACTGAATGGGTCCTTCCTCACATTGTACGACAAAAGCCAATTTCTGGAGTCCTCACATTCTACACTGATGCAAATAAATCAGGGAAAGCAGGATATAAATCAGGAGACTTAAGTAAAGTGCTACAAAGTCCATATAGCTCTGTACAAAAGGCAGAACTGTATGCCATTCTTATGGTACTGATGGACTTCACAGAACCCCTCAATATAGTCACTGACTCTCAATATGCAGAGAGAGTTGTTTTACATATTGAAACTGCTGAATTTATTCCTGATAATACAGAATTAACTTCATTATTCATACAATTGCAGGAAATCATCAGAAAAAGGGAACATCCTATATATATAACACATATCAGATCCCATACAGGTCTACCAGGACCTTTAGCACAAGGTAATGATGAGATTGATCAGTTACTAATAGGTAATGTGCTAGAAGCTTCAGAATGTCATAAGAAACACCATGTAAATAGCAAAGGTTTGAAGAAGGATTTCTCCATCACTTGGCAACAGGCTAAGGATATTGTGAAAAAATGTCCTACTTGTTCCATCTATAACCAAACTCCATTACCTGCAGGGAGTAATCCAAAAGGTATACAAAGAAATGAAATTTGGCAGATGGATGTGTTTCATTTTGCAGAATTTGGAAGATTAAAGTATGTACATCATACCATTGACACCTATTCAGGATTTCAATGGGCAACTCCTATGAGTTCTGAAAAGGCTGATTCTGTGATTACACACCTATTAGAAGTTATGGCCATCATGGGAATACCTGTACAAATTAAGACAGACAATGCCCCAGCATATGTCTCCAATAAAATGAGACAGTTCTTTGCTTATTATAATATAAAGCATGTTACAGGTATACCACACAATCCCACAGGCCAAGCAGTCATAGAGAGATCCAATCGAACTTTAAAGGATATGCTAAATAAACAGCAACAGGTAACAATGACTCCTAGAAATAGACTGCATAGTGCTTTATTAACCTTGAATTTTCTCAATGCTAATGAGAAAGGAACAACAGCTGCGGAGAGACATTGGACGATAGACAAAACTCCTGAGCTAAACCAACCAGTTTATTTCAAGGATGTGCTGACCTCAGAATGGAAACCTGGATATGTTCTACGTTGGGGAAGGGGTTTTGCCTTTGTTTCTGCAGGAGAAGAAAAGCTATGGATACCAACAAAATTAATAA